>NC_080439.1:19187488-19487488 GCF_028018845.1 Melospiza georgiana | reverse complement strand
ATACCGTGATTCTATAAGGGCGTTGGTGGCGTTCCTGAGGGAAAAACAAAACCCGCCGTCCGCGGTGACCGGAGAGCGGCAGGCGGGGCCGAGGCGCGGACGGGCCGTGAGGCGGCCCGGGGGCTCTCTGAGGCGGGACCCGCCTCCGCCCCCCGCCCCCCCGGCCCGCGGCGCTGGGCGGGCCCGGCCGTGCGGAAGGGGCGGCCGGGGCGGGCGGCGGAGCGCGCCCGGCGGCGGGAGCGGCGCTGGCCATGGGACGGGACGGGGCGCTGCCCCGGCGGGTACGTGTGGGCAAGAGGGCGGCGGGGCCCGGGGCCGGGGCTCGCCGTGTCTGGGGCAGTGGGTCGGTCCCGCGGGGCCCGGCGGCGGGGGCCCGGACTGTGTCTGTGGATGAGGAGCCGGCGCGGGGGTCCCGCTGTGGGCGCTGGCTCGGTCCCGGAGGGTCGGGCGGGGTGTGCTGAGGGCGGTGGGGGCCGGCAGTGCCGGGCGTTTGCGGGAGGCGATGCTCGCCCCTCACGCATTGAAGCTCCGGGGCTCCGTGGTGTCCCGGGTCGGGGCTGTGCGCTGTCCCCGGAGAGTTGTCCCCAGGGGCTTCGGCGTAGCAGGTTCTGAGCACAGCGTGTCCCCAGCCCGGAGGTGTTGGCTGTTGAGAGCCGGAGGTTAACTCCGGTAAGGAGTACCCAAGCTGTTCTTTTTCTGTGACCACTTGCCCCGGTACCCTGGGTAGCTGGACCTTCCATTAACTTCACTGCCGCTGTGAATGAATACGTGGTCGTGAAAGCAGGATTCAGGTTTTTTTTCCCCGATGTATTTCTTCATGAGCGAGAAAGGGAACGGCTTTGGCTACCAGACTTCTTGGTTCACGGGCAGATGAATTCGAGATTAGGTTGGGCATAAACTTGTGAAACTGAGTTTGAATAACGAGTGGAATGATTTATGAAGGAGGTGTTCCTGCCGGAGTAGTTCTCTCTGCAGGTCATCAGACTGCGTTGGTCTCAAGTAATGTAAATATTTTTAAGCCTGGGACTAATTATATTAACTCTCTTTTTCCTGCTGAAGAGGGAAACGCTGGGAGGTGTGCTGCTTTATGCTCCCATCTTTGCAGAAATGTGTGCTGGGGAGGGATTCAGAGGCAGGTGGTCCCCCAGGCTGTTTGCTGCTGAAGTGCTGCCTGCAAGGCAGGGCACTTTTTTCTTGGTGGTGGTCTCATGGCTTTAGCTCATGACGTGATGCCTGCTTCAGGAAATAACTCTTCCAAAAACTGAATAACCATTTCTTTAAGTCACCTTCTCTCTTGTTTTTTTCTTGTCAATCTCTCAAGCTTGGCAGGTCTGCTCTCTCAGGTTGTGTAGGGGGAGGTTATGTTAGTGAGAACTTTGAGGAGATTGTCAGTACTGTTAGACTTTGTTATGTAAAATTATGTGTTTAATGTCTGCTGGATTCTGAAAAACTGAAGCATGAGACAGTGGTGGGTTGTTTGGGTTTTTTCCCAGTATTTATATATCTGAAAGGGGTAATACTGTGTATCAGTTGCAGCTGATTTATATTTGCCTGAAAATGAAGGAGGAAAGTCAAAGTTCCCTGCTGGCACACGGCCCGTTTCCATTACCTAGACCTTGCAACCACTGTCGCATCATATTATTTTGTAGTTGTAATTTACACAGAGGTGTAATGTTAAAGGTAGCTGTGGGCAAAGCTCCTCAAATTACAGCTGACTGATATGTGACTGCCAAACACTGCAGAGATTTTCTGGTAAAGCATCTATTTCATTTCCTTCAGCTGCAACCTGTGGAGCAGGTGATGAATAATGTGGCTCAGGCAGTTCACAAAACTCTGTGGTGGAGCCCTGCGGTCTGACACTCATTGCTGCCAGCCCTGGAGGCATAAATATGATGCTGCATGGTGGAATTTGTTTTCCCTTTTTTTTCATGGGTGGGGTGAGTGTTGGCTGGTGGTTTTTTGTTTTTAGCAAGGACTGTTCTCCATAGAGGACTTCTCTGCCCTTGAATTACACAGAAAACCTGCCTTGAAGTAACTCTGAACTTGGCATGTCCTGGTGCAGGACACAGCCTGCTTTGCCCTCATTGTGTAAATGTTTTCCAATACTGATTTGATTTAAGTGACTGCATGTTCTTCTTTCCCTAAGACCAGGCTTTCTCCTGTAGGTTTAGTTAGAGCTTAGATCCTGTGCTCCAATTCTGTCAGAAATGGGACAGCAAAGTAGAACTACGGGAGGAGGGGAATTTTCTCATCCATAATTAACCTAGCTGAGTGCTGTCATAGAGACCTGTTTTCATGTGTGTTATGGAACAAGATTCTTCCAGCAGAATTCACTGCTGTATTTCCTCTGCTGCTTATGTCCCTGGGTCTAGTTAGTGGAATTTCTGAGCTAGAACTGCCAGGGCAGTTGTGACTAAGCAGGTGCTTTGCTTTGGCCACGTGAAACACTCCCCAATGTCACATACTTTGGAAAATCAGGGCTTGAGCACCAGAAACAGATTTTACTCTTTGCAGAGTAAAATGAGGATAATACTGAAAAATATTATCGAAAAATATGTTAGTAATTAACCGTGTTAACAATTAATCACTGTTTGATTAGCATGCAAATACTCTGCTGATGGAGAAATGAGTAATTCTGACTGCAGAATAGTGTGCGGGTAGGGTGCAGGAGGCAGTACCTGAGGTCATACATATAAAACACAAGCTAGTTAAAAATGACTTCATTTTAATGAATATGCAGCTTCACAAATGCGAACACGGCTGTCGACTTAAAGTGAGGTAACCTTTGCATTTATCAGGTTTTCAGTTTGTTTTTTTTTTTTTTTTCTGTTTGTATTGCTTTTCTTTTTAATCTGCTTCTATTTAAGTACACAGGACAAAGAGAGAAGTTAATGGAAATTCTCTTTGCTTCATTGTTGTTTTGTAAATCTCCCTGGGTTAATAAAGACACAGGAGAAATTATTTCCTCACTCTTACTGGGATGTCAGGCTAAAACACCTTTAGTTTTCCTTGGTAGAGGATGGGCTACAGACAAGTTATAATCCCTTAAACTGTGCATTGCTTTGAGCACAGTGCTCTGTGCCTCTGGGGTGGCTTATGGAAGGCACACGGATCTTAGCAGTGCCAGACTTGTTGAATGCCAGGACACGCTGCACCTTTTGGTGTAATTTGTTGCATTTCGACAGCTGCTGCTGTTCCCAGTGTGAGATGGAGGCCGGCAGGAACGGGCTTGTGGAAGGGATGGCTGCTGGGAATGGCAGCTCCTGGGGCTGTGCCTCGCAGGAGAGGGGGGGAATGCAGCAGAGCTGCAGCTTTTCTGTGTCACTGTGCTTGTTCCTGACCCATGGAATAGCTACAGCAGTACTCCAGCTGGGAACTGAGGCTGCCCTGCAGAAATGGGCCATCACCTCAGACAAAGAGAATTTTACCCAAAATTGTGAATGCCTGAGGGTTTAAGTGACTCCAATGTGATACATGTAAGACCTGAAGAAGATGGATATGTCAAGCAATGAGAAATGCATGAGCTCTGAATAGATGAGCAGTAAATGAAAGCAATTGTTTTGTTTTACTTGTTATTAAATTAAAAGTGTATTTATTCTGCAGACCATTAGCAGATGGCTACTCTGCTACAGGAGAAATTTAAGTTCCAAGTAAGTTTCCAAAAATGGTTTCAGGGAATCTGTAAATTGTAACCTCAGAGTCAGCAGAAGTTAATGACCAAGGGAATGCTGTCTTGGATATGAATCTTCCTTTGTTATTTTAACACTTAAATAAAATCACTTCAATTTGTGTAAAGTTAATAGATACTCTTAATACTGAATTAACATTCCAGGAACAATAAATTTATCTTGCTAATATGAAATTATCTCTTTCCATATACGGTTATAAGCACCAGGAGACACATTACTTAATCAAGCAGGCTTTCTGACCTCTGCCCTGAGCCTTGCTAATTATGTGCTTTTGAAGCTTGTTCACCTCCAGTGTGTTACTGGTTGGTCACCTTATTTTCTGTCAGTGTGTCAGAGCTCAGGCTTTGATTTTTCTTTTTATTTGTGCCTTGCTAAACTTCAGCATGTTTGTGAGTGCATTTGGGTCCTGCTAAGTGAGCAAGATTGGTGGCTCTACACAGACATGGGGCTGGAACAAGAATTAGTTGGCAGAGTATTTCTGTGTAACAGGCTGGCGTTACGTGGAAAAACCGTGTGAGCTTTTACTCTCTTGCTGTCTCATCTAACTGGAAACCAGTCTCATGGGGCACAAATTCCTGTCTGGTCACTTTCAGTTCCAAGACTGTGCAAACGGAAAGTTGAAGAGAGGTATTTCAGAAAAGCTGAAAAGGGTGACATCTTTGCTGGTGCTGTTAACTCCTCTCCTTGCCAGCTGACACCCCCAGCACAAGCTGTGCACAGCCTGTGCACTGGGGCTCCCCCACAGCTTCTGGTGTGTCCAGGGACTCTGTGCTGCTGTTTGTGAAGGGGATGGAGGCCCTGGACTATCAGATAACCCTGTCACTTAACCTGGAGGAGTTACACTGAGTAATACTGCATTCACTGACTGCAAGTCAGTATTTTAAAACAATAGATTATGGTCTACTGCCAGGTTTATTTTTAAAAATCAGTGAATACTATTATTATTGATACTAGCTCAGATATTTTTGAGTGGTGGGCTTGCCTTACTGTAAACGTGCTGCTGTAAACGTGGAGAGATTGTATTTAACTTAGTGTTGGGGGATTATTTTTCTTTAGGATAAATCTAGCAAAACAGATTTCTCAGAGTAAAAACTGACTTCTCAGAATGCACAGTGACTGCAGAGCAGTGTTAATGGTCCTGCCACGGACAGTGAGGCTCAAGGTCATGTCTGCTTGGAAGCCTGCCTTGATAAGTGTTCCCATTGCAGTGACCTCCATGGGTCACTGCAGGAATGCTGGAGTCCACATACAGCTGGTAAAGTTTGATGGTCTGGAGCTCTTGGACAAGAAGGCATGAGAGACAAACAAGCAAATAATCTGCTGTGTCTGGGGTTTCAGAGGGAGATTAACAAAGGACTTTGTTAATGCTCCTTAAGGGAAATGAACTGCCATGGAGCAGCAGTGTAGCTTTCTCAGTAATGAATACCTGCTTCAAGCCTAGGAGGGACTGTCAGCTTTTCTAGGGAAGAGTGATCACCCTTCACTCCTGGGGGATCCAGGGTAAGGCTTGTGTTGTTGAACCAAGTTATAAATGGCCTGGAAGAGAGGCTGAGTAATGAAGTGACAGTGTCTGCTGGAAATCACAGGAGTGGGGTAGCAGAAACAAAAGCTGGCTGCAGTTGCAGAAGGTTCTCACAGTACTTGGTTGGAGGTACTTGATACCAGCAGATATAAACTAATGTGCACAAGGGATAAACAACTCCTTGTGCCTGTGCAGGGATGAGCTCATGAGAATCTGTGCCATTCAAGAAAGAGATCTTTTAAGTAATGCAGATAAGGCTCTGTGAAACTTGCTCAGCAGCAGTCAAAAACAAAAAAAAAGGCAAATAGAAATGACATCTCTAGGAGAAGAAGAGGGAGCAAACCAGCATGCCATGGTGTAAATCCATAGTGTTTTTGTGTAATGAATAACATACTCTCCCAAAGTTAGGGACAGACATTCTCCCCTCTCCAAAGAGTTGTAGTTAATATTACAGAAAAACACATGACTGAAGAGCTTTTGTAAAAAGAGTAACCAAATAAACTGGAACTTAGCCTGAAAAATGCATGTTTGGAAGTAGGAAGGATAAGAGGAGGGATTAGGACAGAAATCTGCAGCCATGGGTATATGCTTGTTTATTTTACCACCTCAGCATAGCAACAATTAAAGGGTGTCAAGTGGCACCCATGAAAAAGGTGGTGGCTTTTGACAGAGGAGGTATAAAACCCTGACCCTTGGCTCCCCAGAACCTTTCTGGGTCCGTGGCATCCTTTGAGGAGACATTTCCCAGGTTTGCTGCATGTGTGTGCTTGTTTTACCCTGCTTTTACCCTGGGGCACTGACCAGATGGTTCTTGTGCTGAGGAGTGGGTGAGCAGTCAGACCCTCTCTGCCCTTTCCATGCTGTTCATGACTTTGGAGATTTCTGTTTCTCTGAAGTCACCTCTCTTCCAGCCTGAAGTCCCTGGTCCTGCTCCATCATTCCTCACAGAATAGCTGTTCAAGACCACTGGGTCATTATTGCTGCCCATCTCTGAACCTTTTTTTCTGAGGCTACATGAAAATATTGATCTCTAAAAGTGAACACCTTCCTCTTGAATAGAGTGTTCTCTCAGTAGATCTCTGAGCATTTTACAAAGGACAATAGTATCTTTATTTCCTCTTGGAAGACAAGTAGGAAGAAGGACAGAGTGAGCTAACCCAGGTGGTTATGAGAGCAGACACTTGGGAATACATTATCTGAGAGCAGTGAGGCTGGAAAGGGGAAAACACTAGAGAGGGATAATGCTGATTTTTTGAAAGGCAGCTCAGAAATTAATTTCTGCCTGTGGTTCTCATCTTTCCTGAATGCTCTGTCCACTCTGGGTTCCTGTGTCCTAAAGTGTGTAACTGAACCAGAAAAGCTTATGAGAGGGGCAGTGGGAATGCTTAGAGGTGCAAAGTGGCTTCTGCACTGGGAGAACTGAGTAAGCAGAGAGAAGGGAAAGAGAAGGCAGAGGGGTGACAGGGAGTTCTGTAAATTTGGGAGTGCTGTGGACAGTGTGCATGGAGATGTAGTGTTTGTGCAGTGTCTCAGTAAAAGATCTTGGCATACTGAAGCTGGTGAGTGACAAGGTGGAAAGGGGTGGTGGATGGTAGCATGTCTTGTCAAAAGATGCTCAAGATGCAAAAAATTTTTGTTGAATTCAGGGGTGCTCATGGAAGAAATAGGAGAGAAATCCTTCAAAGGTTAGTAAGGACACACAGACCACATCCAGCTTCAGAGTTCTCATGAACTGGGAGAGTTGAAGGCCAGGAGAATACTCCTAGGAAATACAGTATGTCTAATACTGCCCCTTGAGCATTGCCATTTAACCTCTGTTGGAGACAGAAGTAGTTTTTCCTGTGTTCTTGTGTAATCCTGAAGGATGGGATTCATCTATTGCAACTCATCTCAAAACTAGATTGTTAAACTCAGTGGGGTGATCTTTGTTTTTGAGGTGCCTCCCTATCTGCAATGCCTACAGACAGCACCAAACACTTCATGGCTGTGTAGGTGAGATGAATCCCACCTCTGCCATGGTTTTGTGAGAACAATGGCAAGTTACAGACAGAACTCAGACAAAGATTTATAGCAATGACTGAGGATATCTCTCAGACTCTCTGGCACTCCTGGAAAATGCTGAGAGGTGATTTGATTGTACTGTGTTAGTACTTGGCAAGGAAATTTGTCTTCCTGAAAGCTCTTTTAATTTAGCATAAGAAAGTGGGATAGCTGTTTGTGGAACTTGATGTTGAACATACTTCAATGGGAAATGATGACCTTTTTTCTAGAATGTGTATAATTAAATACTGAAGCACTTGTGAGAATGTGAGGAAGTGTCCTCTGGTTCAAATAGAAGTGCTTATTTGAGTAGGTCAGGTCCTCTAACCAGGGTTATGAGGCAAGCTGGGATTTGTAGCCATCACAGTTTGTTGCAGTTTCTAAAACATGAAATAGCTTGGAGCTAAAACCTTTCAGAAATAAAGATTCTAAAGGTTCAGGTTGCAGGGCCAGTGTCAGTGGTGTAAGCCCCTGTAATCCCCAAACTGTGCAGGTGCAGTTGTGAGTGGTTTCTTTTCCTGTCCCTGAAATGTGTGCATGTGCATCAAATTTCTGCTGGTCCTGAGGGCTGAAAAACTGCACTTCCCACCCAAGTCCTACTACAAAATAGTTCTGTTGCCACTAAGCACATCAAAATATTATAAACAGTAAATATATAAGAAATACAGCACAAAGGAACAACTCAGATTTTTTTTCTTCTGATCTTCTTCAGCATAGCAAGAAAAGTTACTCATTTTAATTCCCTGTTCTTTTTTGAGAAGCAAAAAGTTGTGCAAGTGATGGCGAGTTGTTAATCAGTTCCTTTGTGATCCAAAATAATTTATTAAGTGTCTGGTTGTAAAATTTCCACTTAATTCATCAGAACTGGATTTGTTACAAAAATTTCTTGGAAAGAAACATTACTTTGTTGTTTGTCTGCTTTTTTTCTTCTATAGTCCATATAGCTTGCTCCCAAATCTGCTTTGCTCAGTAAGTTCTAAACAAAACCCAATCATTTCTAAATAAGAGGATACAGTTAAATGCTGCTTTTTGGTACAAGCCCTTCTAAGGGGGTAAGACCTGACACCTGATTACACAGGCATGGTGATACACCTGAGGCTGTACTGGTGACTGTCCAAATGACAAAGCAGTTGTTCTGTCTTTGTTTTCTTTTGCAAGAATACCAAACTGGAGGGTTGGTCCTACCACACCTTCCACTGGAAACAAGCAGTTCCACAGTGATGCTCAGGCCATGTCCTGGTGCAGGAAGGCTGGCTGAATCAATACTGTGTTATGGTGGCTTCTAGCTCCTGTTGCCAGTGCTGCAGATAAGGGTTTTGGTGAGTTAGAGACTTTGAGAGGCATTAGAGCCCTGTCCTGTAGCTTTCTAGACTTCAGTTTGCAAGTGCTGGCTGACAGTCCCAATCTGAACAGCTTGTCATTGTTGAATTCTTTAACTTCTGCATAATCTTTGCATGAATAGAATTTCTTGTGTGTCTTGTGGAATAACCTTTTATATAATTAGTATCTGCAATAATTTTTTCCTTTGGAAAGTAATTCATGTCATCTTGCAGAGATAGGACAGACATAAAGCATTATTCTGCAGTCACACAAGAAGCACTATTCATTCACAGTTTGTGTTGTGGAGCCAGTCCTGTGTCCCAGGGCTGGGCTGGTTTCATGGCAGCAATCCTAGTTACAGAATTTCTGCAGTGGTTCTGAGCTGGGGGCTGCTCTAGAGTCAAACTGGAATGAAGTTGCAGTCTGGAAAGAGCCAAGTAGGAAAGTTTCTTGATGCTTTTGGGCTTTTCATTCTGCTTATAAATAGTAGGTTTTAGTCACAACTGAAGCTCAGCTTGAGGCTGTGTTCCCAGATCTGAGAACAGGGATACTCCTCTCTCAGGCTTTGTCCTGCCTGGGTTTGCATGCTGGATCATGTTCAGGGGATCACATTCAAGTAAAGCTGCAAGCTGAGCATGTCCTACCTTGGGCAAGGCAGTGGGGAAGGAGAGAAATTTCTGCTCTGTGTCTGTAAGGATTTGTGCTGCTCCAGCCCTTGAATAAGCTGAGCATGTTTCTGCAGACAGTGATAATAAAGCAATTAGTAAATAATTACTGAAACTACGTTGGTTAGTGTGGTAGGAAAGAGGATATTGGGGTTTTATATTGATTGTTTGATTACTTCCTCCTCAGATGCAGCAGTAAAAGGTGCTGACAGCAGAGGCAGGAGGCAGCAATCCTTGTGTTGGCCTGGCAGATTTATGTTTGCATTGTGTTGGTGTGTGATAGTACCAGAGGAATACAGGCAAACTGGAAAGGAATTAGAGACTGCAGCAATCATTGCATAAACACCTAAAATTGTTATTGGGCACAGCTGGCAATACAGGGTTGAGCAAAAAAAAAAAAAAAAGAGAGTCCATTTATGTTGGTAATCTAGGAGACCTTTTCCTTGGAGAAATAACCTTACAGACATAAAAACTTCATTGCTTGAAGGTGGCTTAAAGAATTAGAGAAACCAGCTTAGTCAGTGGTGGGAGGAAACTACCCTGGAGTGACAGGGGAGGAGACAGTGAGTAATCCATTATTACTCTAATTAAGAAATAACTTAATCAAGATGTAATTATTGCCCAAATTAGGTATAAACCCAAACTGTTCTTTGCTGCTAAAAGACCAGTCTGTCCTTGCTGTGTGTGACACAGAGGGAGGAAGGAGCCCTCGGGATGTCCTGTGCTTTTTGAGAAGCAATATTAATTCTTCATCAAACTTGCTGTCCTGAAGGCCTCTCCTTTCTCTAAATATTATACAGCAGTCATTTCAGGAAATGCCACAAGGCTTGTCTGAAGTTGAGGGAGGCTGAGCAAAGGAAAAGCAGCAGACCTCTTACCCTGATGTGTTGAAGGGAGTCCATGGATCAGTGGACTTTTTGGAGGCCTAGCACGGGTTTCCTGACAGAGCCCATGAAGGCATTGGGGAGCCCACAGCCCTTGGTAAACTGTGGCTGTGATTCAGCAGAGGGCTCAGCACAGGAGTGAGTGCAGGGTGTGAAGTGCCCTGGCTTTGTGAGTGATGCTGTGAGCACCTCAGGGTGTGAAAAGGGTTCTGTGCATGTCCTTTCTCCAGCAGCACCTTGACTCACTGCAGTGCCTGGGCACACCTGGTACCGTGGCTCATCCCTGGCAAGGGGCACAGCTGGCAGCACTGCTGTTCCCTGGGAAGGGGCACAGCTGGCAGCACTGCTGTTCCCTGGGAAGGGGCACAGCTGGCACCACTGCTGTTCCCTGGCAAGGGACACACTTTGTACCCCTGCTGTTCCCTGGCAAGGGGCACACCTCATACCTCTGCCCATCCCTCGGGAGGGCCCTCCCGTGCCTGAGGGGCTTTGGGGCAGTGCCAGTGGGTGTGGAGGGGGCAGGCTGGGACAGGAGGAGCTGCAGCTGGGCTGGGCAGGTGGCAGCCTGTTACAGAGCCCAGCATGGCAGTCGGCTCTTTGTCCTGAATGCAATGTTTTCAATGCCTTATACAATCCCAAGAACCAAGTGGGAAGGGTTCTTTACCTGTGCCCCTCCACATAACTGCAGTGAGCAGACGTGGCACATCACAAATTCCATTGAATGCTCCTGAATCAGTGCTTCTCAATTTTAAATGAAGGCTTTAAAATGTGTAAAATGTGAACATTTAGACTTGTGCTCTCCCCAGTGGGTAATTACAACAGCAGCAGACTCTTAGGGGACTTGGCTTGTGTGGGCTGTGTTTGTCCAGGCTTTGAGCTAAGCTATGGGATGGAACTGTGGGGAGGGCAGTGCTTTCATCAGGAGCAGGCCTGGCCTTTTGCAGTGCTGGATATTTGCCTTTGAAGAAACCAAAATAAACCTGTGCTGTGGAGTGATTTAGCTGGGTGATATAATAATGTTTTATTAAATAGATTTCTGTTTGTACGGGAATAGAGGGTGCTCAGGATTTCACTGGGGTGTTTTCATTTGATTGTTCACGTATTAAAGAAAGATGAGGCAATGTCTAAAATTCAAGACCCTTAAATCTGAGATTTGCTTTTTTTCATAACCAAGTTAAACAGCTTTTGAGCTTTTTTATGGTGCACTTCTGACCATGATGATAGGAAATGCAGCTGGAAATGACTGTGACACTCCATTGAGTGTAAAACACTCAATTCCTAGTTTTCACAGGCTTAACCTTTATACAAATGTTACTATCCTCAATGTCTACAGCAGTGGACTTACTGCATGAAATATGCTGCTATTTATGGGTTGTAAGAGCAACAGTTATTCCTCCTTAAAATATATTGATAGGGTCCCAGAGACCTTGGTGAAAGGCTAATGGAAGCCAATGTGGCCTTTACTAAAAACTGCATTCTTAGAGGCATTCAGCTACTTTGCTGCAGGCTTTTTGCAGCTTTTTATAATCCAGAGAGCTTGGAAATCCTGAAAGTGCTTTTCTCTACTGCCCTTTGCCTTATCTTTAGAGCCTTGGAAAACAAAAGGCAGAAATTCACAACAGGATCAAAATGTTTTGCTCCATTAGAATTAAAGGTAATGTTTTGCTCGGTCTGGAGAGGAAAAAAAGCAAGTCTGAAAAAAATTAATGAGTGGCTAAAATAGAGCTGTTAAAATGGCAGCACACAGACAGCCTGTGTATAAATATAGGCCAGCTCCTTAGCACTGCTCTTATATGGTAGATCTGAGTGAAAGAAGACTATCAGCCTACTCTGTTCTGTGCAGGCCTGTGTGCTGGTTGTTCTGTCTGCTGCCAGATGTTTGGTAGTAGACAAGGCTGCACAGTACATGGCAATCATAATGACTGTCACCTTTATTTCTGTTGCAGGGACCTGTGTCACCAGTGTGAGAGAGGAATCTCCCAAGTACACTGTGGATTTTTTCTCTGCACATGCTACTGGATTATTGACCTTTTACTGACCCACCCAAAAAGAGAGGAAAAGGGTCAAACAGAAATTGCTGACTTGTCACTTCTGCCTTAAAACTGACTGGATTTTATGGCCTCTGCTGGAGAAGCTCCCTGGACCATTGGAAATGGAGCAGCTCGTGCTGCACCTCTGCTGAGCATGGAATGTGAGCATCGAGGTGCCTTAAGCTAAACCATATGCAAGTTGCACTAGTTGTTGTAACACTGCTGAAACCACTCCAGACTTCTCCAGGGCTTTCCAAGGCAGTAGCTCCTCACACAGTTTGGATGTTTCCAATTGACATTTGAATGTTTTCATCCAGTCTGGTGTGGCTGTGAAAAGTGAGCTTTTCCCTGTGAAGTTCATGGTGAGTTTTGCAGCCTCACTTCCCAGCGTGGTGTGTGCTATGGCAGCGAGCTACAGGCTGATGGTGACCTCAGTGAACTGCTACAGCAGTGTGCTGGTGGAGCAGCACTCCCAGCACACTGTGCACTACTGCACAGGCTCCTGCCAGCTCCTCAGACAGGGACTCACCTGCATGGTAGCTCACCACAGTGTCTGTGCAGAGCTCAGTGTCCAGGATGCCAACCTGGACCATAAAATTCCTGTTCCTGAAAATGGTCTTGCCTTGGCTGGAAATGAGGACTATCACCAAATCCTCCCAAATAATCCAAGAATCAAGAAAGGCTTTTCAGTGCAAGCTTCCAGCAGTTTAAAAGACATTACTGGTGAGGCAATAAACCTTGCCAGTGGTAAAATAAAGGAATTCTCCTTTGAAAAGCTCAAAAACTCTTCCAGTCATGTGGCCTACAGAAAGGGAAGGAAGGTTCGGTCAGAATCTTTCAGCAGACGATCCTTTGATTTTGACTTGATCTATGGGCACTTCAACAATGATGAGAACTGCCCTCCATGTGGCTTTTTGCAGAGCCCCTCACCTGTGGAGAAATGGCAGGAGAGCAGCGATGCTCCAGAAGTCACCATGAGTCCTGTGGTTCCCTTCTGCCCTCATTCCTTCCCAGAAGAAAACATCATTACCCAGATTTTAGAAAAGCACAAGCTAGATGGTTCTTCTGGTGGGGATATTAAGGTGTGCCTGGACATCCTGCTCAAGTGCTCAGAGGATCTGAAAAAGTGCACGGACATAATCAAGCACTGCATCAAGAAGAAATCTGCAGATGTCGTTGGTGGAGGGAGCAGCAATGATCCCCTGGCTAATTCAGAGAGGATATACATGAATCTGATGACAAGATTTTCCTCCTACCTGAAAAAGCTGCCCTTTGAGCTGAGGACAGCAGGGCAGAGGGAAGCCGGTGACTGGGCAGAGCTGATGAACTGTTTCCATGGCTTGCAGCAAACTCCCTTTCCCCCAGTGTTTGGTGATGAGCAGCCACCCAGGTATGAAGATATCGTTCAGCTGCCATCCTCAAGTGCAGTTCCTCTCGCTCTGCCAGGTCAGGGTGAGGTGACAAGCACCTCCCAGTCCATCCAGACAGGTTCTGTGAGCTTCAGCTCCAGCTCCCTGCCCGCTGTCCCTGCAGAGAGCAGAGCTGTGAAAGATGCTCTACCTCAGCCACCAGCCCCGAGCCCCTGCCATGGCACAGCTGCCACCGAGGCACTGTACATCGAGGAGGAGTGTGATGGGGACACAACAGCAGGGACAGGGAGGAAGGCAGAGCAGAAGGGGGGCTGGCAGGGCCTGGAGCACAGCTACCAGCGAGCTGCTGCCTCAGACCCTGCTGCTGATGCTAAAGCACAGCGGGCCAGGGCGGGAGATGCTCCCGGGCAAACTGCTCCTTTAAAACCAGTGTCAGAGCCTGTGCTGGGTGGTGCCCAAGCTGCCGTCCCCAAAGGAGCCCAGACATGCAGTAGGGTGGACAAGGAGGAGATAGACAAACTGCTGCTGGACTTGGAGAACTTTTCCCAGAAAATGCAGAATACTCTGAGGGAACCCTGTCGGAAGGAGGGCGAGCCTGCCTCACTGCAGGTGTCTGGCAGGCAGGGTAGGCAGGCTCTGCCTCTGGAGCCCAAAAGTAAACCTGCTGATCCCCCTTCTTCTCTGTCAAAAATCATGGAAACCAATGGTCATAAAATGGAAGAGGATGACAAAGCCCTTCTACTGCGTATCCTGGGAAGCATTGAGGACTTTGCCCAGGAGCTGGTGGAATTCCAGACTGGCAAGGGAAGTTTGTCTAAGGAGAGGGAAGTGATGCAAATTCTCCAGGAAACTTTAGCAACTCCTTCACAGTCCCTGCTTTCAGGGCAAAAAAGCCATGCTGGGGCTGCCTCCAGAGACTCTGTTCCAGCTTCCATTCAGCAGGCCCCAGAAGTAATAAAGGTAAGAGAACAAAACTTTTGATGGGATAGTGAGGAAAACAAACATGGGAAAATGTGGGGGAGTGTGGGGAATTATATCTAAGTGATGCATTGTGCTTTGAATGCTGCAATGTGGAATAATGTGTTCAACCTGGCAGAAATGTAGCCTTTATTTAAATACAAACAAAAAAAGGAAACTGAAACCCATGAGAAAATAAAATAGTCCTGACCTGGAGTTTCACCTTTGAGCTTGATCCTTTCCTGCAGGTGCTCCTGTAGACTGTTTGCTTGTGGTTTAAATGGGTCCCTTTTAATAGGGTGTAGTAATAATTACTTTAATAAGTATAAATAATTACTTTATTTCTGGAACCAAGTATGGACTGCCTCTCAGCAGTTCAGTGAGAACTGATTCTTCCACCTCTCCCTTTCCCATCTCTGAGCAGCCTTTCTTGTCCTCCTCATCACTGGTTCCTAAAGAGACCAGTCCTCCAAGGGAGAAAGGCCAGAATCTCAGAGGATTTAGTTTTGCTTTCCCTGTCCCCAGTGCATGGAATCATGTGGAGTCTGCATTGCTTGTATCTCAGGTGAGGAGCAGGCTTTCCCAGAAAAAAGAGTCTTGGTGGGAGCCTGCTTTGGAGGGAAGCCAGGGCTGTCTGGTGAGCACTCGATGCTTTTTGTTTGGTAACAACTGCCAAATCTCAAGAAAACTCGTTGCCATACTTCCAAGTAGGCAGTAACTCTAGAGAGGACTTCAATTTCCCCCTTCCACATAGGCACTGAAAAAGTGCCCAGGTTGTAAATGAGCTTTGACAGCTTCTTCTTTAGTTGGAGCTAAATGTGCATGTTTTCAGAACTGGCCACTTTAGCCCAAAATTTGATGCAGCTCTGGAAAAGAGTGCATGGGTTGTGTCTTACCCTACATGATGGCACTGAAATCCTTTTAGACCAGAATCTCCAAGAGTTTCTGTTGTTGCTCTGGGAAACTTTGCTTACAGATAATGGAATTCTGCTATTTCCAGCAAGGGGAAGAATCTTTTTCCTCAGAGAGTGTAGAATTAAACAGCTCCAAAATCTCTAAAGTAATCCCTTGTAATCTTGCCTTGTACATTATTTTACAAAATTTTCTGACTCGTGAGTTCAAACAAAAATGTGTTTGATGAAGTGTGACACTGGCTTTGTGGCAGATTTTATGTAATGCTTGACAATGGGATGCATTTATGCTGCCAAGTGGCTCCTCAGTGTGGTGCCTTGGCAGGTTGTGCTCCCCTGATCCCACCTAGCTGTGAGTTAGTTTGCTCCCAGCCTGCCTTCTGTGCACTCCTCTGTGGGCTCCTCTGTGCAGTCCCACAGCTCCTGCCTTGTGCAGGTGCCCAGAAGCAGACCCTGGGAGAGAAGAGGTGTTTTGGGGAGCAGAGCTGGTCCCCTCAGCGGTGGGCACAAGGCACTGGGCTGCTGGCTCTGCACCTGCCATGAGGTTTGCTGTTATTTGTGGCACAGATGTGTCCCTTGCTAGGTGTAGCATCTGGGGAACACATCCCTGTTCCTGGATCACTCTGGATGTAATTGAAGCTGCATGTTGATTCTCACTTGATATTGCACGTGTGCCTCAATTATGCAAAGCATTTGTTGTATTTTCTTAAGGCTCATAAAACAGTTATCAAATAGCTGGGCACACATGCAGAAACCTCAGAGCTCTCAGACTGATGACAGCACAGCACACCTTTTGCTTGTGAAAGTTGTGACAGATTTAATATCCCTCAAATGCTAAGCAATGAAAAAGGAGAGGGAGAATCCTTCAGTGCAGGCTGTTTCTGGCTCAGCTGGCCTATCTGTTAAATCTGTGCTAATTTATATCAACAACAGACTTCCTCTTTATCATAAACCCAGTTATGATCCTCCACACAGAACAAAAGGATTACTTGCCTCTTCATCTTCAAAACCCAAATATTTAGAAGCTAGGAAATGAATACTCAAGAAGTGCATCAGTTTTGCAGAGCACAGAGTAAGGGCATCACACTTCTTTTGGGCAGGCCAGGAAGCATTGCATACTTTCAGACTGTCCAACATTTCCCATTCTGATATCCAGTTTTCCATTGCTTATCTCTAAACCTCTGAACTATTTGTTTTGGGATTTCCTGTTCTCTGTGCCTTTCTTAAGCTGATTTTTTAGTATGTTGGCTTTGAAAAAAAGTCATTCAGTGAGAGCAGTGCAGTTGCCTTTTAGAGGTCAGTCAGCCCCCTGGTATTATCTGTATTTTTGTCTGTAGTGAGGAGGGCTGGATTGACCAGCAGGTTTGAGGGAACTGGGGGGAACTGGAACCAGTGGGCAATGAAGAAGGTGGAGATGGGGCTGTGGGGATGCTCTGGGCTGACCTGCAGAAATGCTGGGTGTTGGGGTGTGTTGGAAGGTAAAGACTGCTGCCTTTGAGTAAGATGTCATAGGCAAAGTCCTTGGAGAAGTCAGTGGTGGATGTTTCTGACTGTAACTTCTGTCCTTGGTCTGCCACCTGTACAGGTTGGCTGATTTGACAAAGTAAATTCAGCTAATGCTTGGGGTGGTGCTCTAGTGAAAGAACCCTAGAAAAGTCTGTCAGCAACGTGGTCCTTCTGTTTTCAGAATCAAGTGAGTGGTGCAGGGCTCTCCTGCATGTTCTGCTCATGTGTTGTATTTTAAGAGCTGTTGAATAAAGTTTATGAATAATTTTGGGAGCAGAGGTCAAGGCCAGGCTTTGATACAAAGAGACTCTTGGTTTTTGTCCCTCCACTTGTTGTGTATCTCCTCAAAAGGATTACTTGTGTTGTAGTGAGCCAGAAAGAGCAGTTCTGCTTCCCATTTCTCTCTCCTCCATGCCTCTAGTTCCTGTTGTATTGTTCTGAAAACTTCTCTTTACTGACTTTGGTGCTTGTATACAAGGTAAAACTTATTTTCTGCCATCTTAGTGAGTGGAATAGCTCAGGCTGATGTCACATGGGTGATCCAACCATTTCTGGCCAGGGACTGTGGATCTGGGAGCAGAGGGGTTGTGGGTTGATGAGACACCTTTATAACCATGCTGTATCTCAGGTGGGAGAGCCTTGAGTGAAGCATCCAGAGCTGTTCCCACATTTCCCCTGGGTGGGCTCTAGGTAGTGTCTGTTTAATCCTGCCTCTCCTGGGTGACTGACTGATGGGGGTGGGTGTTTCTGGGACTCCCAGAAGGTTCTTAACTCCCTGTGCCCTGAAACACCATCTCAAGGCCACACACTTGGCTTTTTTGTATCAAAATGTCTGTGTTGTGTGCTTAAATCAGGGGGCCCTAAGAAGGCTCTGAGTGCAGTTAACTGTTTCTGAATCATGGAAAGCCAAGGTTGACCTTGCAACTTGTAATTCTGCCCCTTCATAATTTTGTGCCCTTCTTTGTTTTGCAAATGTAATGATTTTCTTTTCAAGGATCTTGTATGGGGTGATTAATTGTAAAAAATGGCTTCTATAATGTCACAATAACTTTAACTTTGTTCTGAAATAATTCTATATTCTCAAAGGGTGCCTAAAATGTAATGTAAAACTCTCTGCAAAATCAACTTTCATCTTATATATGTTAAAAATTGTTTTGGTCAGACATTGATAATATCTGTCACTTAAGCTATACACACACTGTGCACTCCTTTAAAACTTCAATTATTCATTACTTCTCAACACAGTGAATAACTATGGGCTTTTTTTTTCTGTGGGTAACAGTTACTGAAATAAAAACAAATCTAAGTGAATCTAAAGTATCTCAGAATGAAAGGCAGCTAGCAGGCAGTCTGGCATCTCTAACCTGGGTCACCTACAGCAAGGAGGGATTCCTGGGTTTGTGGTTTGTGCACTTGGTCTGGCTGTTGAGACCACAGTTTTTGCTGTGGGTTTTGTCCAGTTGACTTTGAAACTGTTAAAACAAGATTCTCTCACTGTTGATTTCTCATAGTACTGTATATTTATATCTTTATTTATACCCACCTTGTGTGTTTTGAGGATAGGAAGTAGCATGTTAGAAACCTATTCCAAAACATTGAAATACAGGCACCATGAGCCTTGCCTCTGGATTACTTGCTTTTTTTCAGGTTAGCAGTGAAAACCTCCCAAACTTCTGAGATCCTTTGTGATTTGTTAATTTGAGCATGAAAAGTATTTGTCTGTGCTGGTTTTTTAAAGGAGGAGCTAGTGGCTGCAGATCAGTGTGTCTCTTTAATGCATGTATCTGTAAAGGTCTCTGTGGCTGGTCTGGATGCAGCTGGAGGTCACAGAGGTTCCTTGGGCTTCATTTCCTCTGCAGGCTGTAAGCAGAACATGAGCTAATTCATCACTTGCCACAGATGATTTGCAATAAATCACGTCCTGACATGCTGCTGCATGAAATCTGCACACTGCCAGTGCAGTGCAGCCTCATGGGCTCTTTAGGTGTTGCCTTAATCTTTAGAAAAAAATTGTCAGAGTAAGAAAAACTAACATTTGTTCCAAATGTGTTGCATATGGATCTGTGTATCCTTTATTTGGTGGCAGTTCCTCTTCAGACATTCCTGCCTGCCCTTTCCTTTCTGGAGGTTATTTTTTCATCCCCATTCTCTGTGTCACTCTTAGGCTTTGTACTCATTTGGACTTCATGTTAACTACAGCAGCCCAGGAAAAGACATCAGAGGCACATGTCCAATAAAAGCTTTCTGTTGTGAGCCTCACTGAGATCTGTGCATTTCAAATGCAATACCTTGATGAGAGCAAGCCCTACTAGCTTGAAATTGGCTGTTTTTCTGTGCTACTGAACTTAGACAGTGTCCTGGCAGAGCAGCTCATGTTTTCCAGTCAGGTAGGGGAAGCACTCCATGGGACTCTTTTGTGTGGGAAGAATTGGATTTAGGCCCTTGTTCAGCACCTTTCTTATGATAAGAGAAGGAGAACACACTTCTAACAAGCCTAGACAAAGAGCAAGGATTTGAAGTCTTCTTGCTCCAGGTTGTGCAGAGAAAAAGTAGACTATTGTCCTCTGAGAATTGCTTTGCCTTGGCCTCATGAGAGCTGTGGGGAAAATGAATAACAAGAATGATGCATTTTGATGTCTTTAGGAAACTGTTTTCTTAAGGGCTGCTTGGGAATGACTGAGCTTATTATCCAAGATCATCCTTGTGTGCTTGCTTGGCAATAAAGGAACTAGATGATTTGCTTTTTCCAGCAAGAAGGAAAAAATGATGTTTTTTGAAAATTACAGCTTTCAGTTGAGAATGGGAACTAATGCTGCTCCTGTGCTTGATCACCTCAGCAGGAGGGACCTCAAACCACTGCCATCCCACAGGCAGGGCCCTTGGCTGGCCTGCTTTAACTCTAGCTGAGCCTGACTGACCCAGAGGTGCCCCTCAGGTCTCAGCACTGGAGCACACAAGTAGAACTGTTGGGGAAGAGGGTATATTTAGCCACTTCTGCAGGGCATCTAATTTTAGAGCTCGTGGTAGTGGTGGTGGGTGCTTCCTTTCTCATGTCACCCCTGGCCTATTACAAGCCAAGGACAGATTGTCTGTCATGTAGCCAGCAGGGAAATAGATTCACTTGTAGATCATGTTTCTCAATTAAAGTATTACAAGAAGGCAGAAGATCCTGGTGGTACTGAAAGACACTTTGAATATTGGTTCAAGTAGGCAACTCTGGCTTCAGGAGTGAGATAAAATTGCTAGATGTTATCCTTGTGAAGAGAGAGAAGACATAATATGTTGAAGCCATTTGTCATTTCTTGCCTGTAAAAAATCAAACCCAAGAAAGCAACGTGCTGCTCTTGACGTGGTCTCCTCCAGAGTGGCCCTGCTGGAAAGGTCAACATCTGCTTAGGAGCTGCCCAGGATGATGATCAAGGAGAGTTCTCTGCGGAGGGACCCAGATCTGGGAGGGGAGCTAGCTTTCCTTGCCAAGGGCTGTGACTTTGTGCTTCCATCTCGCTTCAAGAGGCGCCTCAAGGCCTTCCAGCAGGCCCAGGTTTGGACACTTGGCATTTCTTTATCTTTTTTTTTTTTGTGTTTTTTTATTGGATCACAGAATCAATCTGTGCCCCCTCAAGGCGTGTCTATTTGCAGAAAGTTATTTGCAGCTAGATACCAGCAGGTTTAAAAATAAACCTTCCAGGCTTAGATTGCAGAGTTAAAATGTCTTTGTAAACAAGGGGGGAAATTAACAGCAAGGGCAGTGATTTAATAATGGAGAGAAGTATTGTAAGAATGAAGTATTTCTGTGGGATTTTTTGTGTGGTTGCTCTGAATGTTTGTTGTTGCATGTTGGAAGAACCACGAGGTTCTGCTGTCTGCTGTGAACTGTGCACATCTCTGCAGACCAGCCTACCTGGCTTTGGTTTTTATGATTTTACTATCCCAAAGTGATTCTTTGTGCTGTTTCCTACCCTCCCTGGGCTGTGGCTGAAGGAGATAATGGAATCATTTAGTCTGGAAAAAACCCTGAAGATCACAGAGGTGTAGCCAAGGAAGTGGAAACTGTATCACAGCTGTGTTTCTGGTAAATCCCAGCTGCTGCACTCGCTCTCTGGAACCACTGACAAAAGATTGGATGTGCTAGGACACCAAATGGACCTGTAGTCACTCCAGATTTAGAGGGTTCACAATTTGCTGAAATTGGCCCATCCTGAGCTTTATCTATATTTAAGTAATGAGTGACCCAGTGAGGACGTTAAAAAGTTGAAATTAGGAGCAGTGCAGCTGTTTCCTAAGAAACAGCATTAAAACGCTCCAAAACACATTGTGGCACATGTTTTCACGCGCGCTGCTGACAGGTTAAAGTACATCTCGGAGGTTAATCTGTGGAACGTGTGTTTTTCACTCCCCGGGGGAGAATTGCATGAGGTAATAATGTGCAGTAATGGCTTGGGCGGGGCCGAGCACTTGGGAGAGGCTGTCAGGAGCCCCGGCGCAGCTCAATTCCCTCTCCATAGCCTGATCGCTGAGGATATAACCGGGTAGGGTTTGCAGGGAGGGATGAGAGCTCCGGGTAGAACAGCTGGGAAAATGGACGAGCCTTTGGTCCACGAGCCCTCTGCCCGGTCAGAAACAGGAACAATTTCTGTGCTGAATGCGTTGGGAATGACTGGGGCTGCCGGTTCGAGGCAAGTGAAATGCTGCAGTGTTCAAAAAAGATGGTATTTTTTCTTCTTTTCTTGCTGCCTCCCCACCGTGTCACCCTCCTCTTGTCCTGGGCCCCACAGGTCTCTCTGTGAGCTGCCTTAATTAATAACACAGTTTGGTGTCATCCCGCCAAATCCAGCTCTGTTTGTGCCTTTCCACATGGGTGAGATGGGTTCCCAGAGGGACAGTGGAGCTCTGGAGGTGCAGGGCAGGGATGGGGGCTCTCCCAAGTGGCAGCAGTGAGGTGTAGTTAAATTTTGTGCCTTGTGGGGCTGTACTGGGGCTTGGGATGTGCTGAGAGTAGAGGTAATTGGGTCGAGGAAGAAAACAAAAGTGCTGGCAGGTGGAAAGGTGATAAGGTGGTGATAAGGGAGCAAGAGAGGTCAATGAACACCTCTTTGCTTTGTGGGACACTCAGATGTTGGCCAGGAAGGAGGGAAAGAAGGGTGCTGGTTAACTTCTATCTCAAGAGCTGGAAATTTCAGTTCTTGTGCTTATCCTTTGCAGAACTATTTATGGAAGGATCAGAGAGCCTCCCATAGCAGTGTTGGGAGGAAGGGAGATCTCTAATCCAGCATCTCACTTGTAGGAATACTATTTCTAACCCTGGGTCACGTCAGCACTGGCTTTCCCCAAGGATAGGGATTTGCCCAGCCCCTCTTGGTGACCTCACGGGCTGTACTTCCCTCAGTGTCCTGCAGCCTAATCCTCCCAAGCTGCAGTTGGGTTCCATTGCCACTGTAACTCATTTCCAAGAGCTGCAGGCTGTGTTTAGCCCAGCCCTTGGCTTCCCTTCCCCAGGTAGCCAGGCCAACCCTCAGTGTCTCCTGCTGCCTGATCCTGATCACAGCTTTCTGATTTCCCTCCTTCACGTCTCTGGCTGGTCTCTTACCATCACTTGTTTGAAGTGAAGGCCCAAAACTGGTCCCAGGAGCACAGATGCAGCTTTGCTAGTGTCAGACAGAGATAAAAACTTCCTGGCCTTACTCCTAGGTCAGTCCAGGACATCACTGGCCTTATCTGTAATCAGCCCTCACTGCAAGCTTGTGCTCAGCCCTGTCCCCTCCACCAGCCCTGTTCTTGCTCAGCCAGGGGGTTCTGAGCTGCTCCTGAGGGCCATGTCCAAGATCTCTGGGCACACTGGGCAGTGGAGGTGTGTGATGCCTCTGCAAAGCTCCACTGGGTAAGGCCATGAGGAACTCGATCCACCTTTACAATTAGCACTGTGTCTACTCACACCTAAATCCTTTTGGGTTTCTGAGTTGCTTAGGTAGAGTTTGTTTTAATTTTTGTTTTGCTGTGATTGGATTTTGTTTCTGCTGGTGAGTTTGTTTCCTAGAAGAAAATATTCTCTCCAGAAATGCATTTTCTCATAGCTCTGTGATGTTTGGAGCCTTCGTTCTTGCTGTCCTTGGAAATAGGTAAGAAAGAGGCAGCAGGAAGGTTCCTTGATGGGAAAGGGCTTTGGGGAGGGAAAGGAAGAGAAAGTTTTGGCCAAGAGATGCAAAGCAGTGCTGGAGAGCTGATGAGCTTTGAGGATGGCTTGTGTCCAGGTACCATCAGACTTGAGGAAGGCAGGAACTATGAAAAGTGAAAGGAGACATGAAGTCAGCATTGTGGACTGCGAGAAGCCAGGCTGAGTCACTGTACCCTAGAAAAGAGGATTACACTATCCCATTTGGAAATAAAGCAAGAAACTGGTAAATATATTATCTAGGACCCTGTTGGAGCCTGGGACAAGGAGGAAGGAGCAGAAAGAATTTGAGCACTTTGTGTGATACTGCTTCCTTCCATGGAGTTTTCTGCTGGGACTGGCACATCCCTGGGAGACAGGCTGGGATGGCAGAGGTTTAGTCTGTGCTTTGTTTGTGTAGCTACAATGAGGCTGTAGTTCTGTCTGGTTTATTTATAACACAGATGTCACTATTTTTGTCTGTCTGTAAATAAATTGTATGGCTGGCAAAAAGTGATACAGTGGATAGACAGATTTTAGTTAGGGTAAATTACAGAATGCTACAGAGTGGTATTTAAAAATGGCCTTTAATCTCACCTTTCTCTTGAGCACAGAAAGAAAAAAAGTTTATCTGTTAATTATTGTAGCAAAGCCAAAAGGTTTATTAGAGTATTTGTCGTTTCCTTTCTTAGTTGTCCTCTCTGAAAATGCACATCCCTGTTGAAGTGTGTTCTGCTAGGCAAGCAGCATTTAAGGCTAATTTTTTGTAATAAGAAACTGTTTATTTCCAAGGAATTTCCACAGAATTTCCCATCATACCACTTTCTTAAATTTTTTTAACAAAAAGTTGTAATTAACTACTTCTTGTCCCCATAGTGGTTTGCATCTGGTTATACCCATGCCAGAGTATTAATTTGTAAGGTTGTTTTAGGGAACAAAATCCTCAATGACTAGTTGCTGCTTGGTTTTTTCTCTCTGTGTCATTAACAGCTCATTTCTTAGATGAGAAGGAAGAAGACAAAGTTCAGAAACTGTATTTCTATTCCTGAGGCAGAATGTGAAAAGCAGCTCTCCCTGAGCAGTGCTTGCTCCTACTTTGGCTTGGGCTGAGCAGGAGTGAGTGAGTCAGAGTTACAGGGAAGGTCTGAACTGGCTCCCTCCTTCCAAGGCCAGCAGAATTCCCCGGGTTTCCCTATAGGAGTCTGACCTTCTGCCTTGTGTGGTGGGTGTGGATCAGGAAACCAATGCATCCTCTGTGGTCCTGACCTGTGTGAGCTGGTACCAAGCACTGCTGCCTCTGGGAGTGCCTGGCAGAAGAGTTGCTGGGGCTTTTGGGAGGTGGAACCAGGGCAGAGGGGGTGAGTTGTGTTCCAGCATGGGCAGCCCAGGCTGTGTGCCATGTTGGGATGTGTGAAATGCAGAAGGGGAGGAAAATGGCCCAGTGCTCTTGTGCTCTACTTGGGGACTTCTCTTCACCTTCCAAGAAAACAAAATTACAATTTCATCATTCCCTTGTACTATAAAGGAAGGAGATGCATTGTTACCGTGAAGAGTCAGTGTCCTTTGAAAGAACATCTTGGTTTGTGGAACTTTTTATGAAGTTTGAGTCATTTCTCTTGTTCCTCCCAGTGCTGGCAGCCGGGAGTGCCTGCATATCCTGAGGAGATTAGGGAGCAATAAACCTGTTTGTGAGAAGTGGCCTCCAGCAAACTGATGTGAAGTCCTATTATAGAAGTCAAGTGGCTGCAGTTGGCACCTCTATGTCTGTTCCAGCTTTGCATTGTTTGTATGAATATGGTGCTGTGAGAGACCGGCAGGGACTTCCCCTCTGCTGGGATCCAGCAGGGGACAACTCCTGAGCAGAGCTGGCTCCTGGCTGGAGAACCCCGGGCAGGGCAGGGCAGGGTGAGAGCAGATGGCAGAAGCAGAAGTGGGGGTTTGTGTGACCCCTGAGCTGGGGCCTGGTGCTCCCCTCCCACACACATTCACTGGGTCTGGGCTTTGCTCTTGGTGCTCTGCTGAGGAAAGGGCAGGAGGAAGCTGGAGAGGAGTTGTGTTTTATTTAAAGAGTGAACTGTGCCCCCAAAGTGAGTGTCCAGCTCTGCCCAGCTTCCCCTCTGCCACCACCTCAGATCCCCTGCATTGTCCTGCTGTGGGACAGAGTGGCCAGGGCTGATGCTCACCATCCCCAGCCCTCAGGAGCCCCAGGAACTCCCTGGCCCCCCTGAGCTCCAGCATCACTCAGGAGCAGACACAAAGATGTGCACTGGCTGAGGAGGACAGGAGGGAGAGCAGGGGCTGGTGATCAGGCTGGCTCTCCAAAGGTTAAGAGCTGTTCAAACTCTGAATACTGGTGTTAATAGAAATACTGAAGGCTGAAAATCATCTGCAGCTTTTCCTGTGTAGCAAGACAGAGTAGAGGACAACTGAAGAACCCCAAGCTCCAGGTTAATGTGTTCTATGCAGAGCAGTTAAGGACAAAAGTTTGTTCTGGCTGGTGGGATGTGCGTGCCAGTGTTCCTGCTCCTGAAATGCAGCAGCATTTGGGAGAAGAAAGAGGTTTCCCATTTAAAGAAAGAGCCATGAAGCAGAGCAGTGAAGAGGAGGAAAATCCTTCTCTCTCTTCTTCCATGAGTCTCTGATGAATGGGTTATAAATTATTATAAACTGCAGGTAAAAGTAGTGCTTAAAGAAGCTTTTACAGTTCTCAATTCTTTACCTCATTGCAAGCAAATCTGTGACTAGTTGGGAGATTCAGTTTGTGTGAAGAAAAAAGCTCCAAGTTTCAAGAAAATAATGAAGTAAAGCTACTTCATCATATACATTCTTCTGCATTTAGTGGACTCAGGCTTGGCTGCTTTATCCTGAAACCATTTTGTTTTGAAACAGTTAGAATAAACAAACTGAAAGTCACAGCTGTATTTACTTGACTGTTGCCTTCTGCTCCTTATCACATATGTTGTTATATTAATAAAACTCTTGTATTGGAGCCATTGTGCAGTGGGAAAGCCTGCCTTTTCCCAAGAAGGAGTGTCTCTCTGGGGGGGGCAGGGAATTCCTCATCCTTCCACATTCCAGCAACTGATTTTGCAGCTTATACTGTAGTTGCTTGTCAGAGTTTAAAAAATGTTTCCTCCCATGTCTGAAAAATTCCCTGGTTTAGGGAATTTTTAGGGTGTCGTTGTGTACTTACATACAAATGCTGCCTGTGATGTAGAGCTAGAACTGGAGATTGACTGGGGAGGGGATCCAGTGGGGATCACCATATCAGCCATGTGTTGGTTACAGATAGGAAAAGAGTGAGGAAAAGACATCATGTGAATGCCTAATGGCACTCTGCTGGCTGCTCCTAGTCCCTGATGGAAAAATTGATTTACCAGTGCTTAGTACCTTTCACAAAATCAGGTCTGGGACTGTTTAAGTTGGGCACAAAATAAAAGGCTTGCTGAAGTTGGGAAGGAAGTCTTGAAAATATTTTCTTAATTTATCTCTGATGTAGTGAGTGCTTTGACAAAGCTAATTATGCTCCCCATGGATAGAAAATGTCCTTGTTTGAATGTAGCTTTGCTCATACTTTAGGCAAGCTGTTTGTGTGGGTGGGTGCTCTGGTTCAGAGGGGAAATACTGAAGAGCAGATAGTTTGTTGTTCATGGGGCAGAATGACAAGACCAAGTCCAGCATGAGAGGAAATAGCTTTGTCCTTTGTGGTATCACTGAGTTGCACAGTGACTCAATAGGAAATCATGAGCCACAGCTACATATGTAAAATGCTCAGAAATAGCATAAAAGCAGGTGTGACATCCTAAATGCACACTGGTTAATAATGCAGAAAATTGTCATTGCCTATTTAAGATGCATTTTTATCCCTGTGCCATAATTTAATTGTTGGTGGGCTTTAATTTTGTCCTAATCACTGGGAGCACAAACTGTTTTTTCCTGCTCCGTGTACCATGATGTTAAAATGTGTTTGTTTTTCACTGTATTTTCAGGTTCAAAGTAAACAAGAGAAGAAGGCAGGAACTCCATCCCCAGCCCCCCTGCAGCCTGTGGTTAGCACTTGCACTCCTCTGCCTGTGAATAAAGCCAGCAGCAGTACCCCTGTGCCCATAAACATTCCACGTTTCTACTTCCCTAAAGGACTCCCCAGTGTCTGCACTAACCATGAGGAAATCATTGCCAGGATTGAAGAGGCCTTTGCAGAGTTTGAAGATGGGAAAGCAAACATCTGTGAGATGGGGAAAATTGCTAAGGTAACCACTGATGGTCTTGGAGGTTTTTTCCAACCCTAATGATTCAGTGAATCTATTCTTTAGGTTTTTAATTTTGGGAGAGAGACTTTGTTGTAGTTTCAGTCTATCTCACAGCTGTTGTAGGGGGAAAAAGAACCAGTTTCCTTTTGATCTGAAGTTTTTGTTTAGATTTAGATAATAGTAAACAAAAATGAGCTCAGTTTGCTGATTGTCACATCAGATATGTTTGTTCTTGCTTTCATTTATGAAGCAGTTCTCTAAGATTTCTTAGCAACTACAAATTGCATTTTTGTTTCTCTATTCCTTCATATTTGTGCCCAGAAGATTGAGAAACTCAGAGGCAGTAACTTGTCTGCTTCTGTGGTTTCAGGTGGTATCAGCTGCCTGTTTTGTGGCTTTTTGTAGCTGTCCTGCTCAGCTAGCATGAGCTGTAGGTGCTATTGCAGCGTTGTGTGAGGAAGCAGCTTTCAACTTCCAGCTCCTGGATGTGGAAGGGGGAAATGTCCAGTGAGCCCCCAGCCCCTGAGCTGTGCACATCCAGTGGTGCAGCTGGTGCTGAGTTCTGCCTTCAGGGCACAGCACACAGCACTTGTGTGGGAGCACACTCTTTGCCTCTCCCTCAGCTGCAGTTCACAGTGCTGCTGATCTAAAACCAGCATTTATCAGACACATCCTGGATGATCAGCTTGCCCTGACTGAGTCTCTGGCACTGTAAACAGAGCAATGATGCTCTCTCCAAGCTTTCATGGGCTGCCATTGAGAGCCAGCAGCTTCTGCAGAGGCTGGTTCAAAAGTGCTGCTCAGGGAGTCCTTTGGCTGGAATAAATCCTTCCCATGTGTGCTTTCATTTTTGTGTTCCCCTGCTGAGATCTTGCAGTGTTGGAAATAATGGACTGTGCTGGGTGGAAGGCACTGCACTGAGAATTAAAGGGTGGGATTGACTTCACCTTTAGACATTTACTCATTAATTGTCTGTAATTAGACTTGAGGTTCCCTTGCTGCCTGTGACAGGTTATCCCATAGGAGAATAGGCCCTCCTGTTTTAGGGTGGGTGGGGGATGTAGCTGCTGTTAGTGTCCTTCTGGAAGGAGGTGCCGGTCTCTCCATTCCACCCCCAGGAACTGTGCTAAACAGTTCAGAGCTTGAGTAGTCCAGATCCTTTTCCTAGCCTGGGAGGAGTGTTTCTCAGCCACTTGAAAGGGCACATGACAAAGTAGAAAGTGATGTGTGAATTCTCAACCTTGGCACACAGTAAATGGCACACAGGTGAGTCAGAAAGCCATTGCCACTTTATTTCCCTTGTGTAAAGTCTCAGTGGTGAATCTGGTGAAAAGTTCCTCTTGGGACTGCTCTTGTATTCCTCCTTGCCCTGGTTTTTCCTTGCAGATCTGTGGCTGCCCACTCTACTGGAAAGCACCTCTGTTCTATGCATCTGGGGGAGAGAGGACAGGATGTGTCTCTGTGCACTCCTTTGTGTCCATGTGGAGAAAGTGAGTACAGCAAATGCAAAACTCTTTCTGGAAGAAGACATCTGCCTGCCATACAAATACATTTTTTTCCTTCTTTTCTACCAGACTTTTCATACAATTTTCCTCTTCTTTAAGTGACTTAAAAATCTCCATCAGCTTGAGATTTCCCCCCCCACCAGACCCTCTGAACACTTGTTTCCATGTGACATTCACAAACTTGGAAGTAATTTTATAGATAGTAAGATGTTTTGAGTTAGTTGGTGTATAAAATATATTTACAAGCTCCCCAGAAACGTCAGCTATCCTGATGTAGCTGGTAGTTGTGCATTTGGGGTATATTTGTGCCCAGCCTTATTGCTGTAGACTGGTGCACTAAGCAAATGCCATTTGGGAATTGGGGAAGGAGGTATGTGATAGTGTTACAGGACAGAGAGAGGAATGTGGAAATAAGCATCATCATATAACTGGGTACTCTGGGAGCTTTAATAGTTACTGCCTTCCCAAGCAAGCTATTGAATTCATCTGTGGAGGTTGACAGTCCACACTGTGAAAATGGAGAGCTCTGGGTGGATGCATTGTGCTTGGAGTCAGCTCTGACATGGAGCAGACTTGTTTTCTTACCTAATCTTTTTCCCTCCAGGGCAATTCAGGCTTTAGTGTGCTCTGTGAAACACCTGAACAGCGTCTCCATCTCCTCTCCAGAGAGAATTCTAATTTTTTACTTAATGGTTGCTCTTCAGATTCTTGATGTAGCCTTTAACCCTGAATTCCCAAAGTATTTCCTGTGATGATGTTGTCAAAACAGCTTCTAGTTACCCTGGCAAAATTACAAAAATGTTAGGGGTGACTGTGGTCTCTAAGTTTGTCTTGACACAGACAATATATTTTCCTTCCTTAGGTTCCTCCAATTACTTCTAATTAATCCCTAATGTATGATACCACGTTTTCACTTCTCTGATTTTCACATCCTTCAGATATTTGCAGACTGTGGTCATGTCCCTCTTCTGTATCTTCTTAACTCTCCCATTTCCAAGCCAAGCTTTGTATGCTTTTCTCACTTAATTGCTCTTTTAGAAAGATTATTTTTTATCCCCTCCTCTTCCCCTCTGACAGTTATAAAATCTTTGCTGGAAAGCTGAAAAACAGAAGAAATGTAGGATTTCTGGTAAAGTTTGACTGCAGCCATGTGAGCACAGGTGTAACTTTAAACCAGGTCTCTTTAGTTGCTGAAGCCTATTTTCAATTTTCTTAGTATATGACTGACTTCTCAAGATGCCACATGCTCACTGCTTGTCAAGTCTTTAGGAATTTCTCAATATAAAACACTTCTGAATGTCAGATCTTTTTGTTTGTGGCTAAAACAGGGCTTTGGGATTCATCTTTGCGCCAGATTTTTTAAGCTAAAACATTAGCAACTCTTTCTGCAGCTGATTTAGAATATATCTGTTAATTGACAGTTACCATAGGAATAGGAATGTGCAGCCAAAAGGATTGCTAAATCTTTTTTTGCTTATTTAATGCTTTTTTTGTAAAGTCTGCCTTTCCTAGAATGATGAGGCCAGAATTAGCAGAAAACAAGTTAGTGTGATCTCTGCTGGAGAACTACAGCCACTTCAGTACTATGTTCATGCACTTTCAGGAGAGGAGAGTGGTGAATAATCACTCACAGTAAATAATTACGGTGCATTTATATTTTCAGAGTTAATGAAGAAAACAGTGTGGTTTTCTGAGTTTCCCTGATACTATGTGAACAACATAGTGTTTGATATATTCAAATGTTGTGTTCTGTTACCAGTGTTTGGTAAATGGCATGGAGTTCCTCTCTTCATGAGTTTCTCTGGGGTCAATCTCATAACTGTGACACCTTTGGCCAGTGCAGTATTTTGTGTGAGAAGAAGACAGAGACAAGAGCTGGTGTGTCAGATGCACACTGTCAGCCAGAGGGGACTGAGTTTACACCCTTCTCCAAATGCTCAGTCCTACTAATGCCTTCATTAGGCTGTTCTCTGTGGCTTTGGTGCACAGCTCCAGATGGGCCATAATTAACAGGGGATGCCCTTTTTCCTTCTGAGAAGTGATTTTTCTGGGTGAATGTTCAGTCCATGTAGTTTGGCAATCTCCCCAAATACTGCAGTTTAGTGAAGGGTTACATTGGAGAGCACATCCTGTGGCATCCCACTGGGCTGGTGCTGTTCACTTGGAGTGAGCCTGCAGCATTGGCAAGAGTCAGGTTACTCTGATTCCACGGGTGCTTAGTAAAAAAGCTGCTTTACCACAGCAGTGTTAACCTGGGAAAAAATCCCTGCTGGGTGCCCTGGTGCAGCTGAAAGACCTTGAAGGAAGTGCTGGCAGTGTGAGGTCAGCAGTGAGTGATTCCCCACAGGTGTATTGTGCTCCAAGGCCCTTGTGACCCTGCCGGGGCTCCTGGGAGGTGCGAAGGGCTGGGTGTAACTCCTCCCCTCTCCCACAGAATCCTGCGGAGCTGCCACGATGATGCCTCCAGGTTCACTTCCCTCCTGGCCAAGCCTGGCTGTGACTGCCTACAACAGGAGGATTTCATCCCGCTGCTGCAGGTACTGCCCCAGCTCTGCTGTGTTCACTTGGCACCTTCTTTGTTCCCATGGCAGTAAATGTTTACCAGGGACGAGCAGACCTTTGCTTTGAACAGCACCTGGGTGGGGTTCATCTTGGAGTGAAATAGAAATGAGCTTTTGAAGTGCTTAAGTGCCAAACCAGCTGCAGATGCTGCTGAAGGCATTGAGGACTGGTTTCTTGTCAGGATTCATATTTATCAGTGCCTTGTAACCAGGCTGGAATTTGTCCCATTTCTCTATGTGGATATTGGGAAAAATGCTTGTTGCTGTTGATAGTCAAGAACAACATAAAAGCTTATTGGAAAAGTTTTGTAAAAGTTGCTTGGCAAGACAGTTGTAATTAAATTTGTCTAGCCAGACTACCAGATACAGTATCACATGGAGATCTTGGCAAAATTTTTGCAATTCTAATTGTTCTATATGTGCCTCTAAACCTGCAAGTGCACAAATGTCACTGCTTTTTTTCCCCTCATATTCAGGCTAAATCTGCACATCCTCATTTTATGTCTTTCTTTCCCTTTAATTAACTTTAACAAAGTATAGTTGTTTTAATTATTTGTGACCATTTATGCAGACTCTGGATAGGGCTTCTCTATAGTGTCTCTAAATCACATTTATCTGCTCCTCTGATCAGCAGTTGCACTTTTTCTGATCTTTTCCACGCATCCCTAGATTTCTCACACAGTGCTGCCCTCTGGGTAAAACCTCTGTGGAGATGCTGCTGGGGAAAGATTTTGTGTCTGTGCTGGCTGTTTCTGTCTCAGACAGAACTGGGGCTGTAATGGGTACATTTTCTCATGTTGCTCTTCATCTCTTCTCCACTGGGCACACTGCCTTTCCTGGTGGATTGCAGCTCTGCTCTTTAGCTCCTGGTGCAATCCAAGGCATGCCCAGTCCTGTCAGTCAGCCAGAGATCAGCAAAATTACCCTGATTTACGCCACCATGTGAGACATCCTGTTATACTGCCCAAAAACTGGGTATATCACACCCCTGAGGGCACCATGGAACAGGCACAGCAGAACTTGGAACACCTTTAAAGGGTAGAGGAGTCAGACATGGAGAAATTACACAGGCATTGATTCATGCAGGATCTGAACTGATTCATGCAGGATCTGAGCAGTTTCTCCATGGATTTGATCATGCAGATTTGGCATTGTGAGCCAGTGTTTGACTTACAAAAAGCTGGTCTTGAGAAAGAGGCATCTCCACAGGTAGTCCAAGTGAATTTTGGAAAAATACTGATCATATCTGTAAGCATTCTGAGGCTCACACAGCTTAAATTTGACATAGGAGACTTTCTCAAGGAATGTTTATTTCTGACACCTAGGTCTAACAAATGTTAATATCTTCAATGAATGGAGGAAAACAAAAATCTTGGAGAGGAGATAGTTGCATGGTCAACTAATTAATTATTGTCTCATTCAATGAAAATGAATTTTCATCTACTCACTAACTCTCTTCCTTTGTTTTTCTGTCCTTAAGTAAATCAAACTGGCCCACCAGGTGCGTATTGCCAGCAAAGGCATTCTATTACTGTAATAGAAGGTTCTCTTGGTAGATTAAAAGATTTCAATTTTACTGTTAATGCTGCAAATAGTTTCGAGAGTAAGCAAAAGTATTGGTTTGTAAACCCAGTAACTCCTAAGCATTTAAAGGAGAAGAAAATCTATTTCATTTCATTTTCTCTTACCTTGCAGGATGTGGTAGAAACTCATCCTGGCCTCACGTTCCTGAAGGACGCTCCGGAGTTCCATTCCCGGTATATCACCACGGTAGGCTGCTTCCCTGATCCCCTGGGCTGCCTCTGCCTCCCTTTGGGGTCTGTCACTCTTCCTACCAGCAAATCCTTCAGTCATTTAAAAATATAGGTGTTTTTAATATTACTCACTATGAGGTACTTTAACTACTGCTTCCAAAAGAAAAATAATCTGCTTGTGTGTGCCAAGGGTTATTCTAAAGGTTAATAATGGTTCTTTCTGGTCTTAAGCAAATCTATGAAAACATCTTTTTTGGCCTGATGAATGGAAAAAAAGTCCTTTGGTCTTTGGGAGCTGCGAAGTCACCCTGAATAGTGCTGGGCTGCTGAGACATGGAAGGCTGCCTGTTTGAAGAGTTCTGTCACTGAGGCTTGGAGAATCCATGACTGTTTCTCAGTGCAAAGCACCATTTGCCTCCAGGGATCTGCTGTCCAACCTTTCTTTTGCCAGGATGCCTGTGCAGGCTCTCTGTCCCCAAGCTTTTGTGGCTGGGGTTTGTTCAGTAGCTTTGTTCCAGCTCTGCAGTCAGCACTAAGACTGGTACTTTACCTAAGTATGTTTGTACCTTTTTTAAGCCTTGAGCTTGACTGGTGTTGGTGAATCTGGATAAAAGGTATAAATGTTGGGAAGTTTTCTCTCTGCAGCAGTAACAAATTCAAATAATGACAGACCTGGTGGGAGCTCTATCCAACAGGGCTCAGGGCTTCAAGTTTCTCCTGTTTGCTTGCCAGGGCCTGCCTGGGGCTGCGCCACACATGGCAGCTGGGAGGCTCCTGGCACACACATGCTTGTTCCTTTCCTGTAAGGAGCAGATGGCACAAAGACACTTCTTCAGGGCAAACCCTGAACTGTCACACTAATGAAAATGTGTAATGAGAATCCATTCTAAATGTTGTAGGTGCACTTGAACATGACAGTGAGCAATGGCATTGTATAATCAATTGTAGATGCACTTGAACATGACAGTGAACAGCAGGGTATAATCAATATGTTTAGTCCCTGTGCAGCAAGACAACATAAATATTAAGCCAGAACAGGTATGGGAATGGCCAGGGAATTATGGAGGCACTTGAATGGGTGAGTGTGGGAAGTGCCTGTGGCACAATGCACCCTGGTATTTGGTGTTTCAATTGCGTGGAAGGGTGAGACTGAAAGGTTTAAGGTCACACCTAAGGGTGAGACTGAAAGGTTTAAGGTCACACCTAGGGTTGGTCTCTGACTGCAGTGTCCATGGGTCAGTGCCATGTGTGGTTGCCCTGGCTGCTGACAAAGGCAATTCTCTGCATCTGCCTTTATGGGTTCCTCTTACTGTTCCTGTATTCTTCAGGCAAGAAACAAATGTCTTTGCAGGGTAATCCCTCACATGATCAGCCTTGCTGCCCTTTCTGGACTCACCCAGGGCACTGCACAATGTGGCTGGGACCAGCTGTGTGAAGCTGAGCTTCCACTTCCAGTTAACTGAAGTGCAGGCTGCTGCTCAAGGCAGCACCTTTTCCTTCCTCTCTCCTTTTGCAGCACTTCCCTGGTGCCTGGGTCTGGTGCTGTGTCACCAAAGCAGTCACAGAGCCAGACTTTGATGAGTACATGAAGCTTCTGAGTGCTTCTTGATCCTGCCTGTATGTGTGCTGTGCTTTCCTGCTGCACTCAGAGCCTTTGGGCATCCTCCTAGCAGTGCTGGGACACAGGTGGATTCCAGGCTTGCTGCAAAGGCAGCAGGGACTGGTGGTGCCTGGAGCTGAGGAGAGGGCTGTGGAGCAGCACACCTGACAGCTGCTCTGGGGGTCTGTGCTGACAGCAGAATCTCCCTGGGCTGGAGCAGGGCCAGCCCTGGGCAGGCAGGAGGCTGCTGGGCAGGCTGTGCCCATCTGGAGGGGCAGCACTCAGGGCTCTGCAGCAGTGGCTCCCTGGTAGCAGCAGTTCCTATTGCTCACCTCTCCTTCCACAGACAGTTTGGCACATCCCTCTTTAGTGCTACAAAATCCAGAATTTCCACCAGCAGGCAATGAAGGAAACAGCTTTGTCCTTGGATTTTGAGACCACTTGGATCATTTTTATTGCTGCAAGGTAGAGTGCCTTATACCTCCTTACACAGACAGAGTGCTGGGTTCGCTGCCACACAAGAGTCACAGTTCATGTTTGTGTTACAGACCAGGGCCATGAGGACACATGGCTTTGTGTTCATTGCTGGGTACAGCATCACCTGCCTGAGATCTCCTGGAGAGTGACCTCACAGTCTAGGATGGGTAAGATGTGAATGCACATTTCAGTTCTTACTGCCACCTCAGAACCATTTAAAGGGCCTTTTGGACACAATGGGCTGGAATTTCATCTGTATCATATCTGTTTTATTTGCCACTGTATTACTAAAGCAGTTGTGTTTGTTTCAACAGAGACAACTCCTGAAGCTGGTGAAGATGATGCAGAACATCACAGAATACCCTGTGGGATTTGTTGTAAAGCTTTAGTGTGACTTCTACCTGAATATTCAAACCAGGCTCAGAGTTAGCAGTGCATGCTATCCTTGGAAAGCTGTGTGCTAAAAACAGTTTAAAGGTTAAAGCTTGTGGAAAAGTGCTTCAGCTTTTACAGTAGCATCAGTGCAGATGTGTAAGGGGACAATGGCCACAGGGATTAATAAAGGTTCCTGTTTTGTCTACAATTGTTTTTGTTCTTGTGTGGGAAGACTGGGGAAGAGTCTGGAACTCATCTGTGAATGGCTTTGGCCTGGAGGTCTATTAATTACATGAGGATAATGGGGCAGTAGAAAGAGGCTCCTCTTTCCAAAGGCTAATTAAGAATTTGACTCCATGATCCTTGTGCCCTCTTCCAACTCAAGATGTTCTATGGGTCTATGGTTGTGTACTGAGCTAAGAAAAATGAAGCCAGTTATGGCCTAAGGGACAAGTGTGGTTTTCATGCTGCACATCATCTCAGGCTGGGTCATGATCTAGGATGTTTTCCAAATGCTTTTTTTGACTACTTGGGGTTTATAACCTGGAAAAGAAAAGGATAAATACTGAGATTTTATAGTGAGATATATACTGTGTACTGTCCATGGAAACTGGGCCATTATTTGAATAATAAAGCCTTCACTGAGTGACTGGACATGGTAAGAGACATGAAAAGAGATCCCATTTTGCCTCTGAATGGCTTTTTTTTACAGATGGGTGAGGAGGGAGCAGATGGAACATCTTTATCAATGTGGTCTGGTAGACAAACAGTTTTTATGTGTCACAAATGGGAATAGCTTGTTGTCTTTTACTACCCTGCAGGCAGAAGAGAAGAAGAATTACTGGTATGGGGTCCTGTTTCTGATTCTTAGGATTGCTATTTTGGAGTCCTTGGAATGGTGTGAACACCCTGTATTTTTAAGAGTTGCTACAAATTTGTCAGGTGTGATAATGGGTGATGTGAGAGGTGACACCACTCCAGTCTCTAAGCTCTTGTGAAGCTGGAAGCAAAAGCCAAACAAAGTTGAGAAATGGAGACTGGAATGGCAGTGGCTACCAGAGGCATGAAAGAAGAAACAAACATTTTGCTTAAGACCAGAAAGGATCACTGTGATTACCTAATCTGACATCTTGTGCTACACAGGCCACAGAACATTGCTCAGTGATTGCCACAGTTAGGATAGATCTAGTTTTTGGTCTGTTTTTAGTTAAAATGACACCCAACTTTAAAAGGATATCCACCTCCGAGCCTGGAGGAATGAAGAGCCTGCAGTGTTACCAAAGGTGTTGTGTTCAGCTAAGTTGAATTGATCAGTTCTGTCTCTTCAGGGTACATTTGAATCCTGACATCATTCTTGGTGCTCTCAGAGTTGTGTGTGCCATCATCAGTTGCTCTCTCACTGTGCACCCCAAAGCAGACTGCTGGGAGCAATCTCATACTTGGTTCTGCATCTGTTCTGGACTAAGAACCAGCACTTGACTGAGTCCAAAGATGGCCCTTCAGTAGTGGTTGCCCACTTGAAATTAGATCTGGCTAAAAGAGAAATCCATCCCATTTAATCTGCTAGCTGCATTGATCCCTGTAATGTCCACATTGTTGTGTAAAGTTAATTTTTGTGTTGGAATAGTGTGCACTGAGGGTTACCAAAACTCTGGGGTGATGTGCTTAGATGTTAGACACATCAAAGGTTTGTAGTAGGTTTGGTCAACAAGATTTCAGTGCTGATAGGCAAATTAATTCTATTCTCCTTTCTCATGCCAGTGGTATTTATTTGTTGCTGTTTGGCCTGTTATGTGTGACCAAGCACATACAAGAATAAACCTTTGTGTTTCCCCACCCTGTGATGTTACTTGACAGCTAACAAGGAGCAGACTGGGAAGGGCTGTTTGCTTTTTTGAGGAGCTTGGGAGTGAGCTCAGTCTCACACTGGGAGCTGTTTGCTTTTGGCTTCTGAGAGTTCTGTGCCTCTTCCCCATGATTTTTGCTCACTTTCACCAGAGACAGATCTGGAAAGGAGCCAAACAAGTTTAACACCTGCCCAAAATAATTGCAAACAGAACCTTTCGTGCTTACTTTCAGCAGAGGCACTGGAACATAAGGCATTGTTATATTGTTATAGTTACAATGGGTCAGACATTCACCTTCTCTTTCATTTACATGTCTTGTTTCCTCTGCAGGAACCAGAAGAATCAGAAGTCTTTTTTTTTTTTTTTTTTTTTTTTTGTTCTCCTGACATTAATAATACATCTGCATGCCCAAAGAGGTGAATTTAGAGCAGTGGAAATATTTCCACACTGGAAAGGGATAAAAGGGATAATACTGTTTAAGAAGCAAGTGTTACTTTCAGACTGTGTAGTCACTTAAGGATAGTAGTATCTACAGAAAAGATCCCACAACAGTTTTCAAACAGAGGTCTCCTTAAGATGAGTGGATAAACCAAGCATTTAAATTCCCAGAGTGCTGTGTTTCAGGAGCTGATTTCAAGAGCAGTGTTCATTTGTTGCAGGTTATCCAGAGGATATTCTACACAGTCAATCGCTCCTGGTCGGGGAAGATCACTCTGACAGAGCTGAGGAAAAGCAACTTCCTGCAGGTACATGGGTGTGTGTGGGAGCAGGAGCCAGGGTGCAGCAGCATCCCCTGTTCTGTGCCTGGGTGCTGAGGGAGCTGCTCCTGGGCTGCAGTGGGATGAGCCAGGTGCTCAGGGCCAGGAGTCTGCTGGGGATACTGGAGGAGCTGTGCCTGAGTTGAGGTGAGAAGAGCAGGGACAGGAGTGACCCCAGGGTGCTGAGAGAGGGTCAGGGTGTGACTGTTTTCCTGCTCTGAGGCCACATGGAGCAGCAGCCTGGCTCCTGGTCCAGACAGCAGGAGGGGAAGCAGGACATGGCATTGCATCCATGTGAAGTGGCTCACAAGCAGCCAAGAAGAGCTGCAGGAGTGCCAAGGGTAGGAGAGCCAATTTCCTGCCTCCTAGGCAGCCCTCAGCCCACTGACAGCTGCTCAGGAATATCTCTGCAATTGCAGGATGAGGCACCTCAGGAGCTGATCTCCACAGGATAATGAATGGAGCTTAGTTCTTGTTCCAGTGCCTGCAGTGTGTCCTTATGTCAGGATTTGGTTCTCTGTCCTCTGTGTATTTTGCCCAAAGAGCACCAGGTTAAGACTGTCTCAGGCTTCTCATGTCCAGCCCAGCCTGAAGAGCCAGAAAGTCTTGAGCTGAAAGGTGAAGGACTGGCTAAACCAGTGAGATTTCCCTCCTGTGTCCTGTTTGCCCTTCCAGGTGTAGTGTGCTGTCTTCCTCAAACTCCTCAAGTATGAATTCACATTCTTTCTCCTTTCAGACATCATCTCCTCTAGGTGACCCCACCAGCTAATGGAAGAATGAGCTCTTTTGAATTGGCTCATGCCAGTCCAGGCCCTAGAATCCCTGTTCCTTCCCAACCTCTGTTAAAAATAATCTTCCCAGATTATCCTGCATCTTTATTCACTCCTTTTCTCCCTTTAAACATTCTCTCAATTTTTCTCCTTTCACATCTACTCTGCCTTTCATCTCCTGCAGCAGGGAAGTTCAGCTCCTTGCTGCAGGTGTAAATGCATCTTTGGCTGTGATCTACAGAAGACAAAAATGGTTTTTTGTGATTGTCATCTGCAAAGAGAGAGAGACAGACACAGTCTGGAGAGGCCAGTGAGTGATGGATCAAAGGTGTTCAGACTTGGGTGTCAGCAGTCAGAGTAGTGCAGGTCTGGCAATGCCATCCTGTTATCCCTGCCAGAACACTGAACCTGGTGGATAGCAGCATGTGAGAGTTTTGTTTTGGATCCAGTTGGATTCCTTGGATGTGGAGGTGCCTGGAAGTTGATGTTGAAATACCAGTGCCAACACATAACACAGCATCTGTTTTTCTGGTTGTGGGTAGCAGGGCCACTGGGCCTGCCTGCTTGGGGACACCCCAGCACACCCTGGGATAGCTCAGGCTGTTTTGCCTTGGGAGAGGCTGGAGGGCAGGAGCTCACTGGAGCCATGATTTATTAGACAACAAGGCTTCTGGTGTCTCCTGGCCTCAGCACCAAGAAGAAAAGGTGGCACTGGGAAATGTGCAAATGCCCTCTTGTTTCTGGGAAGAACAGGGAGGTGTAAAGTGGGAATGAAGCATGGATGTTAGCACTAAATGTTTCCTAGTAAGACATGTCAACAGATGTTATGGTTGGAAATCTGTCTGAGCCTCCCAGTTAAACCAGAATGATTCCTGCAACAGCACAGGGAAGTCAGAGGGATTAGTTTGGGGTCCCAGTCCAGGTGTGAGTATGGAACAAGACTTGATTTTGCCCTTCAGGAGGCAGACAGGGATGTCTGATGAGTAAAGAATACCTCAGATCCTGTGGAAGACTGTGGACTTGCTGCTGGAAGTGGCTCTAAGAGTCTCTGGTGCAGGTTAGGATTGTGTCCCAGACCATGGATCCCAGCTGACACAGCAGTTTGTGTTCCTGTTTCTCTTCACTAGGCTGAAAATGAGCAAAAGTTGTTGACAGGAGTGGCAGAGGTGTTGTGCTAAGCAGGATGGTCTGTAAGGGCCTGCTAAGGAATACAGCAGCCACATCTCTTGGGGAAAGGCTGCACTTGGGGTTAGCTCTCAGGGCTGTGCTCACCCAGCTTCCTGAGAAACTGCAGCACTTCAGCTGCTGAGCTGTCTCTTCACCCAGCTTTAACTTCCCACTGTGTTTGTTTGTACCCTTTCAGACTCTTGCTCTCTTAGAAGAAGAGGATGACATAAATCAGATCACAGATTACTTCTCCTATGAGCACTTTTATGTCATATACTGCAAATTCTGGGAGCTGGATACTGACCATGACCTTTACATCAGCCAGAAGGACCTGGCTAGGTACAGTGATCAAGGTATGCTGTCTGCAAATGTGGTGAGGGCATTGCTGAAAACACAGTGTTCCTACTGAAGACCAAAGCCTGCCTTCAGTTTGGTTAATATGATGCCTCAGAAAAGGTTTTAATGTAGCCACCCATCTCTTAAATAAATGTTGCTTTAGAGAAGGAGTTGGACAAGCTTAGACACAGAGAACTGCAGGGGACACAATTTTCTGCATGAGTAGCTACAGATGGAGCTTCTGTTCCTGTGTGAGTCACTGCCAGGAGGACAGGCTAAAATAATGTCCTGAAACTTGTTTATTATTTACTGAGAGCTTTGCAGGAACTTGGAAGTAGGGACAAGAAGGATGAGCCCGTGTGAACCTCAGAGATCATTGAAGTGCAATCCACTTAAGCATGAGAGGAATCCAGAGTCCAGTGAAGCTTGGGGGATCTCAGCTTGCAGATGGACTCTGCAGAGTATCTCTGCAGTTCAGCACAGAACTTCCTTTCCCAAAGTTATATTTGTTTTTGGAGGTTCAAGGGCCCTAGATAAATTAATGGAATACAAATCCACAAAGGGCTAAAAGACCCATGAATTCCAAGTGCAGGCATTTATGGGGAGCCCTTGGGGGTTCTGGGGGAGTGTGGCAGTCACAGGACTCAGGAGTGTTGATCACAGGGCTGGGTGGGTGAAGGTGGAGCCCCTTTTAACAGTGGGAAGGGGCTTTGTGTGGATTCAGCATGAACAACTGATTGTAGTTATTGCTGTGAGCTGTGGCTTCATTTCCTTCATGTTTTCCTTGTTTCCAGCTTTGTCAAACAGGATCATTGAGAGGATATTCAGTGGTGCTGTGGTGAGGTAAGGAGTAGCACACTGCTTGGGGGAAGAAGGGAAGGCAGTTTCTGTCAGTCTGAGAAATACAGAATGGTTTCCAACAGAAACCATTCCAGGTTTCACTCCAGCTCCAGCTGGAGCTACCTGATCATGGAGTGAGAGACTTCTGGGTAACTTAAGAAAACAAAATAAAAATCCCATCGGATGGGAGGACTGGGCATAGCTGGAAGACGTGGCACAGGGATAGCTGGAGAGCACTGCTTTGAAGTCTCTGAAAAGGGATGTGCTGTGGGAGGGGATGTGGCAGATGAGCTCCAGCTCTGCTGTGATAAAAGGCAGCAAATGCTGTACCTGGTGCTGCAGGGTGCAGGGAGTACAGGCTAAATAGGTGACAGTGCCCCATTTTCTCTCACTAATGATTTGAAAAATATCTTTGATGATATCTTGAGTGTTTAGGGGCCTGGTGATTTTTAATTATTCTTTTTCTGCTATGTCTTCTAGAGGCACTGAAGTTCAAAAGGAAGGGCGCATGAGTTATGCAGATTTTGTGTGGCTCCTGATTTCAGAGGAAGACAAGAGGAGTGCTACAAGGTGAGACTGATTTCTGTGTCTTAGTAAAATCATTGAGATGAGCAAATAAGATAAGGAAACTTCTGTGACCTACTACTTTCTAAAAGAGAGAGCAGCTTGGGGTCTGGAAGTTGTTAGGAAGAAAAGATCTTACCAGTGATGGTTGGTCAAATCATTTGCCTTTCTTGAGGAAAACTTGTGTAAAAGCAGAGTTTTCTCATAATTTTTAATGTATTGGTAGTTATCAGTGCCTTTGTTGACCTCATGCCATGAGGCACTGGCTCTGAGCACACACTCCTGAGGTGCTGGCAGCAGTTGGGCACATCCCTTCACAGGTGGAGTGGGTGTGTAAGTAGGGTTTGTGGGGAAACTTCACCGTGGCACTTTGTAAAAGCTGCCTGTGGCCTGGTTTGTACAGCCAGGAGGAGACTGTTGTGCAGGGGTGATCCAGATGTGCATGTGAGTGTTAGCATAAGGGATCTTACACATAACAAGAGAAGAAGAATCCAGAACTGCAGGCTTGAACCCTCCAGAGGGGAGGAGGGATACAGAGTGCAGCTGAGAGCTCTGCCTTGTGTAGAAAGGAGCAAATGAGTGCATGCCACAGCTGCCTTGTCCCTCAGCAGGGTCCCTGCAGTGTCCTGGGCTCAGAGCTGGCTATATTTGCCAGCTCTTGCTGGTGGGTCAGGCAGGGACTCCCTGAGCCCCCCTTGGGCTGCAGCACAGTGAACACTGGGTACAGGTGAGGCAGGTAATGAGTGTGGCTGTGCTGCTCACAGTCACTAGGGAGACTAACAGGAGGTGCTTGGAGTGCTGGCCTGGGCCCTGACCCTTCCCAACAGGCCTTGTCATCCCTGGGTTTATGGCAGGCTGTGGCAGCAGAGCCTTGGGGGTGGGAAGGGAGAATGTGCAGTAGTCTGTGCTGTGTGGGTGTCCCAGGGCAGTGAGCAGTGTCCCTGCTGTGTCCCCAGCATCGAGTACTGGTTCCGCTGCATGGACCTGGATGGGGACGGGGTGCTGTCCATGTACGAGCTGGAGTTCTTCTATGAGGAGCAGTGTGAGCGCATGGAGGTGATGGGCATAGAGCCTCTGCCCTTCCAGGACCTGCTGTGCCAGATGCTGGACCTGGTCAAGCCAGAGAGGGAAGGTGAGTCCTGTTTAGGCAGAGCTTTCACTCCTTTCATTTGTGGGGGGTTGAGAAGGTAAAGCCAATGTGAAACCCATCTACAGGCAGAAGTTACTGCACATTGGGCCATGATGTTGTGCATCAGGAGGGCTGAAACACTAAAACAAGAGAGCTTGTGAATTAACTGCCTGGGACTGAAGCAACAATTCTTGTGTGCTCCAGCTGTGGGATGTGCTGACAGCCTGCACTGTAAAATTGAACCATCCCCATTCACATGCCTTCATATTTCACATGGATGTCAAAGGCCTCCATGTGTATGTAAGATTTAAACTTAATGAACACACCCATGTATTCAATAACGTTAAAATCCTTGACTGACTTGGGAAGGAATTTTGTGCTTTTGAAGCCTACTGGTGTTACAATTAAAACCTTTGTAAGAACTCAGTAACAACCATGTGGGGTTTTTCTGTAGGAAGAGTAACCTTGCGAGACCTGAAGAGGTGCAGAATGGCTCATGTGTTCTTCAACACCTTCTTCAATTTAGAGAAATATCTGGACAATGAACAGAGGGATCCCTTTGCAGTGCAAAAGGTATAAATCACCTTTATTTCTAAATAAGGAAATTTCACATTCATCTTTGGAGTGCTCCTGGATGTAGGGAAAATCCAACTGAATAAAAGAACATTTTTTCACAGATACAGCTCATCGATTGTCTCCTAGAAGCCTCTTATCTGCTCAAAGTACAGAAAAGTGGAGGGGAGGCCAAAACCAGCTTTGGTTTCCTCACAGTTGTTCCCACATAATCTGCAATAGAAACTTTGTGGTTCCATGATTCAAGGCTTAATACATCCAAGACAGAACCACTTTGTTTGTTTGTTTGCTTAATCTGGATCATCATAAAAGCAATCAAGTGGGACCAGGGGATAACTTGCTATCCCCATCCTGTAGTAAATGGCAGAGGACCAGGCATTTATAGAGGTGATCCTGTAATCTTCTCTAAAACTTGCCCTAACTTAGCCAAGAGTCCCTCAAAAGCTCAGTTACAATGAACCTTTGATGGACAGATTTGGAACCACCGAGTTCTTCCATCCTGTATGGAGAGCACAAACTGAGCTAGAGCACAGCAAGCGTGTGGTGCTGCATTTCTGAAGTGGAGCAGATGCAGTTTGTTGGCACCTCAGGTCACATGCTGAGCTTTAGGACCCTGAGAGGTATTTTTTCATAGTCCTTTATGTGCAGATGTTAAAACACTCCGAGATGGTTGTGACTTTGTCAGTTAAGGCAATTTTTGCCTGGCTGTGTCCATCCACTCCTTCCTAGCCCAGATGCTGACTGTGTGCTCTCTTTAGGACATGGACAGCGACAGCCCCGAGCCCTCAGACTGGGACAGGTACGCGGCTGAGGAGTACGAGATCCTGGTGGCCGAGGAGTCTGGGAATGAGCAGCTCCAGGAGGGGTGAGCACGGGCCTGGCACTGCCCTGGGCACTGCCCTGGGCACACAGGGCTGCCTCCAGCTGGGCTCTGCTGGGGGCATGGGGAGTGGAGCACGGGGATGAACATTGGGACTGGACTCTGGAGCTCATGGGGCCCAGGACAGCTGCTCCTGCAGCAGCAGGGCAGTGGTGTTGGGGGGCAGCCACTTGGATCAGCTGCACACAGCTGTGAAGGGGGGAAAAAGGCAAAGCCTATTTCTTTTGGTCACCTTCCAAAAATAGAGATCAAATGATTTTTGCTAGTCTTGGCCATGTATTGACCATGTCACACTGTCACAGATTAGAAACTGGAGCTCTGTTACATTTATTATACCTAGCAGAGACTTTCTTTAGTCCTACTTTGTCTATTAGTCTGTGCTCTTTGTAAGTTATTCTTCAATATTTTCATTCATTTACTTAGTTTGTTGAGACTTTTTTTATTTCAAGCATTTGGTTTCTTCAATATCTACACTCAGTTTTCAGCCTTCTGTAAGATTCTGGACAGACACACCAGCTATCTTTAGCCATTGAATTTAGGGAGAGCATTTGTTCCAGAACTTCTCTGTGGGCAAGGGTTCCCTGCAGATAAATGGAGACTCAGTCTAATCTTTCTTTAGATTTGTGTCTGTGTTAACATCTTCATTTTTCAACCAGCCAAAGAATGCTTCCCCTGTATTAATCCTGCATGATTCAGGATTGCACCCAGTCTTAAGCAGCATTTATAGAGCCAGTAGAGTATTGAGAAGATTGCCTCATTTTCAGAACTTCCCACACTGGAAATTGCTTGGGATAACAGTAGCACCTACTAATTAGGCACAGAGATTTGCAAAGCTATTGAGCTGTTCCCCTCTTTGCCTGTGCATCCAAACAGCAACAGGCTGTTCCCTCAGCCCCTCTGAGCTGCCTGGCCTTTCTGTGGCCTTCACAATGGAAGATGAGGTAGGGCAGGATGGAAGATGAAATTGCTGCATTCCCTGCAGCTGCTTTGCAGCACCTGTGTCCTCAGCACAGAAAAGAAACAGGAGGCTGCTGTTAAAGCTTCATGTAGGACCATGAATTCCCAAAGTCACTAAAAACAGGGGAAGAGTGACAGGTGATGTCAGATTTTTGACATTGGTCTGAAGCAGCTCTGTGTCTTCCTGCAAAGAGCATGTCAGCAACCTGGCTGCCAGCTTTTAAGAGCCCCTGAAAAGCTCTGTAGTCATGGCAGCAGGATTAGATCTCATTTGTGGAGCATAGCAACAGACCACGAAGGAAAAAAGAAAGGAAAAAGAAAAACAAAGAGCTGGATGCCCAGACAAATTTGCCAGAAAGAGCCATTGAGTTTTTGCACATACATTATTTCTGCTGTGTTTTGAGGATGACAGAAACAGGGAGTGGGGACAGAACCAAGACAATTCCTGGTGAGCTCTGGGAGAGACTGGAAGATTTCTGGCTAAGTTAGCTAGCAGAACATGAAATATGGTCTTTGTCTTATGAATACATTTGAAAACAACCATTGTTCAGCAATCACAGATGCATTAATGTGTGTCCCACGTCTGTGATTAGCCCTGTCCCTGCTCCTCTGGAAGGGAACAGTCAGTCTAAAGCTGGCTGAGGCATGCCCAGGAGAGAGCCCTGCTCCCAGAGTGGCAATCTCATCGAGGCAGTGCATACTCCCAGCATCCACAGATACTTCCAGGACACTGGACCCCATTGAAAACTGCTGTCACCAAAATTAAGAGGAAGGTCTTGTCATGCTCAAGACAGCAATAAAGCATCATGTTTCACTGGAAGCCTCAGCTGGTCTGAGCTCTTCTGAGCCAGGCTCTGCTCTCTGACCTGTGTGGGATTCCACAGACAGAGGCTGTCCCTGGGCAATGGATGCTCCCACTGTTCTCTGGAGGCAGCACCAACAGCTGGCTCTGGCCAGCACAAGCCTTTGATGCAGACACAAGCCTTGGTTTGCAGCAAGCCAAGCCCTCCCTGCAGGGCAGGGCAGCACTGCTTGGTTCTTGTCCCAGAAGCCAGCCTCAGGCAGCTGATGGACATGGAAACCATCATTGCCTTCAGGGAAAGAGACCTTTCTACAAGGGAAGGAAAAGAAGGAGGGAGAGCATCTTTTATCAGCTGTGGTGGGAAAATGTCCCCTGAGCTACAGGGAGGCAGGGCACAATGCAGAGCATCCTGCTCAGAGTGGAGAGGAGGGACAGAGGCAGAGGCAGTGTCTGGTGGCTCAGCTGCTCCACTCCCAGAGCCCAGCAGTGTGAGGAAGGGAAAGGGGCAACAAGAACATCACTGAACCACCCAGAGCCAAAATGTGTGTTTGCCAGAAGGAAGGGCAAAACATTCCCTGGAGTAATTTCCCTCCTCTGAACAACCTAGAGTTGCCACAGTTGAGTCTTAAGGAATGGGTATTAAACCTACACAAGGCCATATTTGTTTTCATGGGACTGGAGTTCTGAAACTGGCCTGAGAGGAGAGCAAGGATTGACTGCCTTTAGTGCTAATCTTGTTCAAAATAAAGGTGGAAAGCATTTATTCCAGGATGGGAAAGGCAGCCACTGTTGAGCCTTAAGGAGCAAACCAGTGCAGTGGAAAAGTGTAGGAATAAAGGACAGTGGGAAGTCCCTTTGGAAGCAGACATGAGAGGGTTAGTGCAGAAACAAAAGACACCTGAAGAAAAATATTATAGTGGAGCTCCAGCTGCACATTCCCCTGGTGCCTGTGCAGTGCAGGGAAGAAGTCATGTTCCATTTGTAGGAGAGAAAAGGACAAGGCTAACAGAAGGTGGTAGAATTGGAGGAAAAAGAGATACAAAAGGAACATCCTGAGAACAGCATTCAAATGGAAATACAAAGTTTTCCTCAGCTGCAGCCTTTAAAGCAAGGAGAGATTAGAGAAGCTGAGGCACCTGCAACATTCCCAATCCATTCCTGATGGGAGAGGCAGGGCAACACAGCCCCCACAGGCACCACCGAGGCATGAAGGGTGCAAATTGCACATGGTTTGGCAACCTTGCACACATGGTCAGAAGGTTTGGTGCAGGATCCACACCAGACCATTGTTTCCCTTCTCCCACTTATGCAGGAATCCAGAAGGTGGCAGAATTAGTGAGCAGGTGCTTTCCTTGTGGAAGAGAGGACATGTTCTCCAGGAGGGTCTGGGCTGGTCTCCCTGCACACAGGGAGCATCCTGCCTACAGCAGGACAGACCCTGACAGCCTCCCCAGGGTTTGCTGTGCCTGCACATGGGTCAGCCAAGGGAAAAACACCACAGGAAGGGGTGGACAATTCCTTCCTGGCACAGCCATGCTGGGCTATCAAAGGAGTTCACCTTTTTGCAGCCCAGTTTACCACTGAAAGTGAGAGCCATTCCTGTCCTGGCCATTGGAGCACCTGCTCCAGCACTTCCTTTGTGAGCAACTTTGCTTTAGAACAACAGGAAGAACTTTCATTTCTTGGGAGCCCTGCAAAACTAACCCATAGTATGCTGTGACTGAAGGGAAACATCCTAAAAACATCATTTCTTTGGATTAGGAATGGGCTGAGAGCCCCAGAGCCAGAGCCTGTGCTGCAGGGCATGGAATCCAGCCAGCCTGGATAGTGCAGCTGGAGCTGAGAATTCCCACCAAACCTCCTTGGACCATAAATGCTCAATCCTGGATATCAAACTGCCAGCTGAGGGAGAGAGGAACATCAAAGTGTGGCCACAATTGTTCTGTGTCTGTCAAAACCCACCTCAGGCAGAAGATGCTTTGAACCAGGTGTTTCTGAGCCAAGGCTCTCTGGGGCTGTGGCTGGATGAATTTATTTCTACACTGAATATTGGGGCGCTGGCAGTTCCTGAAGCTGGATTCAGATGTTCTAGTGCTGAGCACCAGTGAGATGAGGCTGGATGGGAGCACAGATCCATGGCTGCTGTCAGCACTGGTGACTCCCACCCTGTTCCCCATGCCTCAGGAATCTCCTCAAGGTTCACCTCTCACATGCTCCTGCCTTTTAGCCAGCTAACTTAGTAGCCACTGAAATAACAGCCCTGAAAACCAAAATGCAGCTTTTAAAGACACACCTTTTGTCTTTGCAGATCATGTGAAGATGACTATGACACAGATGAAGTCTTACCTCCCCCTGAAACTGGAGAAAAGTCAGACAAGCTAATTATCTCAGATCTCTGAGCTTAGAGAAGTGGAAGACAGCCCATGTCTTTCAAACTGGATAGCATTCAGTCCCAAGGCACTTGGGGGTTTTCCTTAAATCTGTCATTGGAACAATGTGCTTTATTTTGTACACTGAAACTTGAGACCCCTTTTTGTCTTCCTGTGTAATTGCATAAGGTAATTTCTATGAAAAGGCTTTTTACAATGTGTTATTGTGCACACTCCTGAAAATGGTGATTGCACCTTGTTTCATTTCTATATAAATTCTGGTTTGTCCCCAGATGTGCAATAAATGCCAGCATCTAATGATTGCCTGTAACAGCTGCATGCAACATCTGCAGTGGTCATTTCACAGTTCTGTCTTGTGCCACTCTGTCCCCTTGGCTTTATACAGGAGTGACAAAAGAGCTGCCAGATTAACTTAAATGTGTGTCTAGAAATCTTTGAAAACACAGGTGACTGTGAAGTTCTTTTTTTCCTTCCTGTCCTGGAAGCAAAGGGAATGTGCCTGTACATGGGGAGAGTGAAGCCCCTTTGTGCTTTGTCCCCAGCTCTTCCCCTGGGCTGTTTCACTGCTGTGGATCTGTGAGCAGTTTCAGCACTGCACCACATCATCTTCTCCTGGAATCTGAGACAGAGTTACCTGTTCTAGCCCTGTGTCCCCTCCTGTGATGATCTGCCTCTGGCCAGAGCTTTGTCTGTGTGGATTTCTACTTGTGGAAGTGTTCTGCAGAGTATTTACAGCAAATGCAGCTCTCTGCTGTTCAGCTGCTGTGCCTGGTGTGCACCAGTTCCGTCCATTCCTGTGCTCTCCTCTCCTGTAGCCTTCTTCAACATGTAGCCAAGAGACTTAGCTGAGATAATGAAGAAAGAAAACAACCCCTTCTTTTAACTAGTAAAGGAATTAGTCTGTGTTATTGCCAAAATTAATTTTTCTCCCAGGCTCAGGGAGGAAATGCTGTAACTAATGAATTCTTGCTTTAAATGCAAAATTAAACCAACTTTCCCCTTAGAATCACAAGTGATATCTCTGCTGCTGCAGCTGTCCCTCCTGGCCAGCAGGAAGTGTGGTTCAGAACAGAGGTGATTAGAACAAATTCTTCATTTTAGCCCTCATATATGTACAAGCAGTTCTGGGCTTTACCTTCTCAGCTGGGACAGGTCTGAGCCCTCCCAGCTGTGCCCAGTCTCCAATGCTGGGTTGCTGGGTGTGCCCTGTATCTCCTGTGCCTCCTGCCAGCATTCCTGGGAGCTGCCTGCCCCTGTTCCCAGCAGGCTCCTGCTGCCCTCCTGGGGCAGAGCAGCCCGGGCGCTGCAGGGCTCTGTGTCCCCACTCGTGCATCCCTGCGGTACCTGCAGGGGTCAGCATCCATGTGAGAACGGGCTGATCGCTCACTCCAGCGCACTCTGGGCTTTTCCAGGAGCCTCTGGAGCCCAGGCCTGGCTGCCCCTGCCCGGGGGGAGCTGCTGCTGCCTCCCCGGAGGCACAACTCTCCCACTGTCAAAGAGAGAAAGGTTTCAGCTGAACTGAGCAGATGCATACACACCTCCCAGGATCCTGGAGTGGTATTTGGGAAACTTCTGGATGCCCACATTGTTAGCAAAGGCCCTGCCTGAACAGGTGACCTGCATCCCATAGTCACAGATGCAGCAGAGAGCACCCTGCCCAAACCAGGACAAGCCCCTGGAATGCAGCAAGCACACAGCGTGCCTGGATCCCATCTCCATCACTGCCATAACCTCGAAGGGAAAACCTTCCCAGGGGTGATTCCACAAATGCCCAAATGCAGAACCCCCAAGGAACTGACTGCAGGAATGGACACAGGATGGAGGTCCCACAGCTGCTGCTTGAAACCAGCTCCAGCCATGTTTTCCTGAGAAGAACCTTTCCTCACTGCCATGCTCCAGAGGGCCCTTTCAGTTTGATGTCCCTTTACATTTCTCCAAGGACTAAGATTCCTCAGAAGGAACAAGAACCTGACCCCGTTCTAGGCTGAAATGGAACCCTCATGGTGCTCCAGCAGCAGCAGTACTGCAATGGCTCTCTTGCCTGTTCTGGAAAGCCTCAGTCACCCACCACTGCTGGGCCTTTATTTCAACCCATCCCTGAATTCAGGCTCCCACCTCACACCACACCAGCCTGAACTGGTGCCTTTCTTTGCAGAAGTGAGAACTCAGAGTCTGGTAAAACTCACCAGCTGCCTTCCCAAGGTTTAGTTCAGTAAATGGAGACAGGAAGCTGAGAGCTGCTCTGCTGAGCCCAAACCCAGCCCCTCTCTCCTACAGACAGACATCCAGTGCATCCAGACCCAATCCATGCTTTCTGGGAGGTCAACACAAGCTAATCCAAAAAAACCACCCCAATTTACAGCAAATATTTTGCATTCTATGTGAATAGAAAGACAAGCTGCAGAAGCCACTGCTACTGTGGTGGCAGTGCAAAATCTGCAGTAATATTCCAGGAATGGAAATCCATTCTCTGTCCCTAAAGTACTTGAAAATAACCACAATTCAACAGGCACACCTGCATTAACAGAGGAGGTGTTCTACACCCCACCTGTGACACAGCCCTGTCCCCAGCTGCTCTGGATGGAAGGTTTGTAACTCTGCAGGATTTAAGTGAGGTAAATTTGGGAACTCCTGTCCTTCTTTGCTTTCTTCTGAGATAGTCAAGGGTGCTTGTGTCCAGCCAGCAGAGCTGCTCAGCTGCAGTGAAGCAGCCCCAGAGTCTCTGCCCAAAAGATTTGCAGGAGTCCCTTGGCTCTGGCTCTGTCTCCATGTCAGTGCCACTTCAGATGCTGCATCCTAGGAAGGACTCATCCTGCACTGTTCAGTGCACATCCTGCTCACACTGAAGGCTTTTAATGGAAAAAGTAGTCAGAAAAGTGAGTAAAATTCAGTTTTGCATGATAAAAATATGATTGTGCTTATTTGTTCTCTCTAGTCTGCTTTTGTCTAGCAAAATGAAGCCCTGCGTTCTTACAAATCCCTTGTTTTTTACTGTTATATCACAAACAGTAATACAACTGTTTGGTGTTGTACCATAAATATTTTATCTCTGCAGTACTGATGGGAGTATGGCTCAGTAGCACTGCTGGAATGGTACTAGTAGGGTTTTTTCTCAGCAGTACTTGCTGCATCCCAGTGTTTGGCAGTGAACCCTGGGCACTGCTCCAGCTCCCCTCCTGCCTCTGAGGGGCAAGTGCTGCAGAACAGACATGGGCAGCAAAAGAGAGATTCCAAAGCCTTCCTGCTCTCCTGAACCAAGGATTTAATGAAGCTGACTCAAGACACTCTAACCAAGGTACTGGGCTTAGTTTCTAAAACAAAATAGTCCTGAAAGACCAATGCTAAGTTCACTGAACTGTCACTGTAACAGTATGGATTTGGAGTCTCTAGAGCAGTATCTTAGCTCTATGCAAACAAAACTGAACCTCAGTGACGAGCACGAGCTACTGTAAGAAAAACATAAACAGAGCTTCCCCCTGTGTGCTCATCTTCTCACTGTATCACTGGGTGAGGGGGTTAGAAACTGAATATTTAATAATAATAAATGTTCTCATACTTTGTAAAAGTAGATTTGGATACATTTTGTGGTGGCATGGTTTGATCTTTGTATTTTTACTTTATATTTTCTTCTTTTTTGGCAAATAAAAGACTTTTGAATTTAAAAAGGAAAACCTGTCTTGGTGGTGGGGTAGAGTGCAACTGCTCACTTCATCTCCAGCTGCTGTGCCAAACCCTCCTTCCCTGCTGTGGTGAGTTCACACCACCCAGGTACCTGCAAGCAAATGCTTTCCAAAGCCAAAATTCCAGGCTTTCTTCTCAAAAATACTGGGATAAAGCAATCTAACCACTTACCTCACTCACATCTGTGTCCTAAATGTGGAGCACTGTCCCTGTGCTGACTTATCAAAACATCCAACTCTCTCATTTCAACCTGTCCTAAAAAAAAAAAAAAAAAAGTATCTCCTGGATGTTTTGCATGTGGAATGAACAAGAAAAAAAAAATAGAAGAAGAAATATAAGGAAAGGGAAAACTAATAATGACTTTTCTAATTTACCTATATGCAAATGCTCAAGCAGAGTTTGGGCAGTGTGTTGCTCTTGTATTGCTTCACCAAGGGGTGCCTAAATGTGTCTATAGAACAGCCACCTTTTGGTGAGTTTCTTTAGGGTATCAAAAGCACTTCAATATCAAATTTAAATAGTTAAGACCAAAGATCTGCCTGTGATATTCTTGGTAGTACTGGAAGCAGCATCACCTACCTTTCAGAGGGGATTTCCTCAGCTGTGCCACACACTTGGAATGATCCTTACAAAGGTGCTTGTATGTATCCGTTCAGTTCTCCAATTTAACAATCAAAAATCCTTTTCTAACTGGTTTGCATAGAATTTAAATAAGAATTATCTGGGGAGGGGGTGCTTCTTGAATGCAGTAAAAAGATGCTTCTGTGCTGGGTCACAGCAGAACCTCTGCACCATCCCTGTGCCACAGCTGTGGGATCTGTTCCTTGGAGCTCTGGGAGTTTCACAGAGGGAGCACCTCCCTGCTGTGCCAGAAGTACCTGCCTTGGCAAACAGGATTTTCAGGTTTATTCTCTGTAACTCTACAGGTTCTTCTGACACCACCAAATGCTGGGGCTGGCAGGGGCAGTCTCAGGCTGTGCTGAAGGCACCAAGGGCAGCTGTTCCCTGGGAATGTCTTCAGCTCCCATGCAAGGGAAGAACATCTGCAGGGAGAGGCTGCTGTGCCCCAGGCTCTGCACTGTGCTCAGACAAGGCAGGGAGGGAGAACAGCTCCTGCTGGGAGAGCCACAAGGTAACACATCCAGCGGGTAATGTTTTGTGTCCCTGTCCTCCCTCCTCTGGGATTTAATCCCAGCCCCTGGTTTATTGTAGGATTGCTAGATTGGAAAAGACCCCCATGATCACCAAATCCAACCTTTGAGAGCTCCACCCTGCCCTCTAAGCCCTATCACCAATGGCCACATTGACTCTGAATGTTTTTAAACATGTGTGATACCTGGGAAGAGCCTTTCCCCTCCACAGGGAAGCACAGAGGGCTTCTCCTCCTTGTTCATAACTATGTTCACATCTGGATGGTCAGAAGCACTGGATTTTGTACCACTACACGTGACCAAAACCTGCTTTTTCTTTTTGACTCTGCTTCACAAATTACAGGGTGTTAATAAAGTTTGGCAGTTAATCCCTGCCTTCAAGGGGATTGGGAAGAAAACTGGAATATTACACACTTCCTCTAATAGAAATGCCCAAGCAGCTCCCTCTGTGCTGATGCTGAGAGCAGCTCCCCAGATCCAGAGCCTTGCAGGAGGAACACCAGGAATTCTGGGCAGCCCAGCTGGGGCCAGGCTGGAGCTCAAATAATCACTGAGCTGCACCCACCAGTGACTCTCCAGCTCCTGGGGATGGGCAGCAGGGACAAGTCCCTCCTGGGCTGTGCTGGACTGCTTCTCACCCTGCTCTCTGCCCAAGCCAAGGCAGGAAGGCCCCAAACCAGCAAACTGCTGTGGAAGGAATGCTTTCCCAACTGGAGCTGCTGGAATTCCTGTCAGCACCAAGACGATCCTTTCCACTGCTCAGCTCACAAACAACTAGCCAGGAGGGCAAGGAAACCAAACCAAGCCAACCCTAATTTAAACAATTAGAGAATTAATCATCAGCACACTAAGTAGTATTTAGACAGTGAGTTCAACATATGCCACACTGATGCCTTCAGCAGTTGCCAAATAGAATTAGAAAACTAACATTTATTAAATCAATTTGAATTTTAATATACATTTCAAGAATGTGGCAGCATAAAAGGAAATGTTTTAGAAACAACCTGAATCTACCATTTGCAGTTTTACATTAACCATCAGGGCTCTCCTGTCGGCGCTCCGAACCACTCTTGACCTAAGTTCTCCAACTTTTGGTACCACATTGAATGCAGCAGTGAGATAGTAAAGATTCCAAATACTCCCACATTTCTGGAGCAAAGGTACTTTGTATTTAATTTCATGAAAGTCCTAAAAATGTACCATCAACAATCTCAGCAAAACTCTGAACAGCTCTGCAAAAGCATTCTGACACAACCCGTGCTGTGCAGCCACTCCCAGACTCCGGGTCGCTGCTTCGCTTACACGTAGTGGACTAATAAACAGATTTACATTAGTAGGTCACGATCAAACCACCAAATTAGAGACTGGTAGGATCCCTCTGGGTCAACACAAAAATCACATACAAGTTTAACTAAATACATTTTAATAGGACATCGTTAAATCTCATGAGGGCTAAAAAACACAGATCTTAGGTACTTGGGTTGGCAAATAAAGACAAGAATACTAAGAAGCATTTTCCACCATTTACTCATTATCAAAAATATTTTTCAACTCTTCTTGCAAAACAAAAACAAAAAAGTACAGACTGGACACGTACATCACATTTTTCTTCCTATGGCTTTAACCCCCCACCCTGCCCACCCCACAAAAAAGACGGGGGGAGAAACAAACCAAAACCAACAAAAAGCTCTGACCACATTCACAGAAAATGACACCATGGTACACTACAAAACAAAAGGAGGTGCCATTTGTGTCCAAAGGGTTTTGCTCATTTCTCGGTGAGGAACCGTCATTGTACGTGCTTTGTGCCAAATCAAAGCACACCCAGCGCCGGGCCGGAAAGCACCGCGGGGGCTGTGCCTGAGGAAAAGGGGAGATGGAAGCAGGAAAGGAACTAAAAAATCCACACACCATTTAACATGCTGCTGAAACAGGAATGGCCTTTGTATCAGACAGTAATGTTTGTGTTCAAGTCAGCCCATGTTTGGGTTGTGCTCTATCATTCCAAGAGGAGAATTTCTACTTTCACAAAGCAATCTCAACATTTTAGGCTTCCAATGAAGCCCTGAAGGCACAAATGAATCTTGTGCCTGCACTTTTATTTAGGGATTGAGCTGAAATCAACCATTTTTGCACAAAGCTGAATTCCTAAGAGGAATTCTTTCACTGTAACACTTTTCCAGATAAGCTCAACAACTTTGTGTTATTTTTCTATTTTCGAGCCTTTTGGCCCAGGTTGAAAAGCAATGACCTTCAAAAGCTGCTTTCAACATTTTAGCAAAAAGTGAGATAGGTTCAGGGTGGAGTGAGTTATAGATAGCTTATTCTGTTTAGCAAACACCCCAAAAATTTGACCTTGATAGCCCTCGATCCTGTGCCCTGGCTGGGAGGTGCCTGTCAGCAGGGAACTCCCCTCCGTGGGAGGGGTCCCGGCTCTGTTACAAACCTGATCAAACAACCCCCCCAGTGGTGAAAAGTGCTGCAGCATCTCCCTGGAGCCCTGGCACTGATCAGCACCAGAGGGGGGAAAAGCAGCCAAGCACTTCCTGTAACCCACAAAACCCCTTCTCTTCCCCAGAAGCAACAGCAGTAAAACAGCAGGAACTTGGGAAAGGGAGAGGATGGTGCTAACAGAACTCGAGCCTTTGAAGGCTACCAGTGATATTCTGCCCCAGCCCAGCCCCTCAGTGACTTGTCACACACAGGGGCTGGCACAGAGGGGCAACTGAGCAGGGAGGTGACCTGTGAAGTGTCAGGAAGACAAACCCCAAGGATGATGATGCCATTACTAGGACAGGGTATCCAAGCTGGAGCTCAACCTTTGCACCCACCTGACCCTCCTGAGCCTTGCCTGCAGCCTCAGATGCCTTTTGGCCTGCCAGCTCAGTATATTTATTAATCTCTTTTAACTGTATGCTGTTCAGTGGAGGGCACAACCAATTCTCACAATCACCACTACCTACCCTTTCCAAAGTGTATCCCCCAGCTCGTGCTGCCTTTCCCACAGGAATGTGAGGTCATTTCCTGCTCATGGTGACTGTAACCCATCAAATAATTATTTCTCTACACCATCATCTAGCACAGTTGAGATGCACTGTCTGGATGCTACACTGAAGCCGAAGCTTTGACTGAGCACAAAGCATGAGCAAGTACAATGAGGTCAATATATTCCTTGTCAAAAGATCTTGTGATAAAATCATTTACATCAGCAATCCATCTCAAACTATGAGGTGCTGTAAGAACTAAAAACAGTTTTAGGGTAACTCCTCCATTATCTGCAACTATTTCCCAGACACTAATACACAGAACATAGCAATGAAAAACACTTGATACAAGTGATCTAAACGCAGGAGCTCCAGCAAGTTAAACAGAACCATAGCTGCCTTAAACCTGTAGCAGTTCCCCTACGGATGGCAGGGAAAAGAAAGAAAGGTTTAACAGTCATATCTCATGTCTATAGCTTCATCCAAACTTTTCTCATCGTGTGTACTGGCAGCTATAAACGTCGTTACTGGTGACCCTGTCACATTGATTACACTGGTGCTTGTGCTGGCATTGCGCACGGCAATGCTTGTCACATTAATGCCCAAAGTAAGCCGAGTCTGCTCCAAGGCCTTTTCTGGCACTGCAAAGGCCTCCAGCTTCTTCTCCCCGTTAGCCATGTAGGAGTTTTGGCAGCCACGGCATATGCAGTCAAGGCAGGCTTTGCGGTTAGAGTAGCAAGGGCAGCGTTGGCCACGGCATGTAAGAACACTTGGATTTTGGGTGGCACGACCACATTTACACCCTTTCTTTTCTTGTGGCTTTTTATACACAGTTTTCGTTGGGCTTCCTGGCATAACGTTACTGCTGGGAACTTTCTCCTTTGCCTTGTCTTTTGTTTTCAGCACCCCCGGTTTGGCTTTCGGGTGGGATTTCTTAGGGGCATGTTCTAAGTTCTTTTTCACGCTTTTGTTAGACAGGAGCACAGTTTTACTGATTTTGGGAGTAGTTCCTCCATTAGGTACAGTCGCAATAGGCTGCAAAGACATTTTATTTTCCTGTTTGACCGTCACGGGAGCCGAGGCTCCCAGCGTCGGGCCGCAGATGATGCTGGAGATGGGCAGGGGCTGAACCTTCTCGCTGTCGCTTTCGGAGCGAGAGCGCTTCCTGTTCAGCTTCACCACCTTGGGCGTGGCCGCCGTGCACGAGAGCCCGTGAGGAGAAGCATCCGTGGCCATGAAAATGTTATGGCTGAGGGGAGGGGGGGAGAGCTGCAGGAAGGGGCCGTTGGCCACGTTGGCCTCCAAGGCGGGCTGCAGGTTGGAGTCGCACACCTCGCCGCTGGACACGGTCTCCAGGCTGCGCAGCACCTCCTCGACGCTGAGCAGCAGCGACCCGCCCGGCTTGATGTCCTCGCTGAAGCCGCAGATGTCGATGCCCGCGGGGCACAGGTCGCTGGTGGCCACGGTGTCACACACGGGCTGCAGGCCGCCGGGGATGTCCTCGGTTTTGATGTAATCGCCGGTGCCGCACACGTCGATGGCGCTGGCGTGCTCGGGAGAGGGGATGCTCACGCCCAGCTTCTCCACGGCCAGCCCGTTGCAGGGGGGCAGCCCGTTGATGACAGAGCCCCGCAGGTCCAGGCCGGGGGCGCTCTCGGGCAGCGCCGTGAACCCCCCGGGCGCGTCCGTCGCCAGCTCCGAGGTGGAAGGGACCGGGGAGTGCGTCAGACACAGAGCCAGGGCTGCGTCCGAGGCCTTCTCGGCGTCCTCGTGGAGCGGTGCCCCATCCTTGAGCAGAGCCAGCAGGTCTGCAGAGCAATCCACGGCCTGGATGATGTCCCGGGCCAGCGGCGTCTGCGTGATGTACTCGCACAGCTTCTTGTAGCAGTTCACCAGGATGCTCAGCTGCTTGTTCTCCTCAAACTGCTCGTAGTCCTTGCACCAGCTACACGAGGGTTTCATCATCATCTTCTTGCCTTTACACGTTTTGCAGACATAATGCTGACAATTGGAGTTGGTAGGAGCAATAGGGTCTTGTAGCAAATTTCCTGCGAGAAAAAGGAAAAGGAAGATTACAATGGACTTAAGGCAGGTTTCTGAGACATTATTGGATGAATTTTTTATACTATCAAAAAAAGTTACTCAAAAAGTTGAAAAATATCCCATCCAAACAACTGCCTGTGCAAATTCTCACAGCTGCCAACCTGGTTTTAAAACACTAGATAAAATCAGAAGAAAACCTTCACACCACAATTTGTTGTGTGCTGCAGCCTTTAGAAACATTCTCAACTACAACACTACTGATTGCCTTCTCCCCTTCAGCTTTGTCCACAGAAATTTACAGAACATACAAGATTTCTATAAATTTACCAAAAGTGAAATAATAAACTCCCATGATAACTTACTGCAAAGATTTTAATGGAATTAGTAAAAACAAATGGAACAGAGCAGAGAGAGGGAAAACCCTGAAAGGAATGTAAAAATTATGAAATATCCACCCCTAAAGGGAAGAAGACACGGCAGACTTTGTGTTATTTTTCATTTAACATTTAGTGAAACTATAAGAATAAACTATTTTTTTCATATTTTACTGTTTAGAATAAAAAACTAATAAAAATCAGCTACTAAAGGAACCCACACACCCCTGACAGCCCAGAAAGTTTCAGACCCCCAGCACTGACAGTCTGGAAGATTTTGTCGGCAGATCCCCAAAACTGTAAAAACCTGGAAGAATGGTTTTGGGTTTCCTTAAGAACAACTCAAATATTACCTAAGGATAAAATATGAAAGAACAAGTGAAACTAAATTCTGTATAGAAACAATCCAACTGGTTCCTATATCCAGAGAGTGACAGTGTTGCTTTGCTATTTCCAGGCAGCTCTAGGCCAGAAAGATATTCCATCTCCTAAATTAAATTGCAGAGTAACTATAGTCATCCCCAGCAACAGGGCTCCCTCCCCTCCCCTCCCAGCAGCACATTCTCAGCTCTGATCAGACCTTTCTCTCATAAGGAGCCTCTGCTGGATGAGTTACAGCCATCAGGGAATTCCCACCCAGCTTTTCCAAAGTGAAAACAATCTGCTGCAACAAGTGAATAAAATTAAACAACTTGGGAAGAGGAAGCAAACTGCATGTATCAAATCAGACTGGGATAAAAACCCCAAAATATCAAAGATATTTTCTCTCATTGCTCACTTCTCTGATCCCTTTTCTCTGCATTCCCTGATACCCCTTTGGGAAGGGGCTGCTCCCAGTCCTTCACCTGAGCCATCATTCAGTGGGTGTGGCTGGATGTAAACTGGGTTTTGAGCAACAAATCCCAAGAGTCAGTGCTCAGGTTGGCACTGCACAGTGATTTTTAATAAATGGAGAGAAATCCAGTTGTTCAGCAAGCTGGCACAGAATGAGCCCTGCCCTGTGTGACAGTGTGACAAGACCCCACCAGGAGAAGACAGAACACTCATCACATCAAGCTGGGAGGGTTTAAAGCCAACAGATGGAACATGAAGTCACACAGTCCAACCTGCAGGGGGAATTATTGGGTTTTTTCCCAAGTTCCCTTGACATGACACAACATAAACAACACAGGCAGAGGTGGCCATTGTGCTCCTAAGATGAAACTTGATTTAAGGAGAAAAGTTCCCTGAAGAGAACAAAACCAAAACTTTAAATCCCACCAGCTCCTCAAAGAAGTTCTGTCCTTCAGCAGAGTTCCCCACCAATGGTCCAGCCCCCCTGGATCCTGAGTCCAACAGGACAGCAGGAGCTGTGCCCTGGCCAGTGCAGACACCTCAGAGTCTTGGAACTACAGTGCTCCCAGGGCAAAAGCCACCAGCATTAATTAATTCCCAATTAATTAAAGACACAAAGCAATTGGGTGCACTCCTCATCCACCAGTAGCCTCTCTTGGCTCCTTAGGACAATAAGGCTGAGTTATGCTTTGCAGAACTAAAATACTTCAGAGATGGCACCAAATAACAAGATACCACCTTAACTTTTAATTAGATTTTCAAAAAAGGCATCACCAAGAGTGTGTTTTATTTCTCCCAAAATAAATTTGGCTGAAACTCCTGAATAAGTACAAATGCTAAAAGAAGATACAAGAAAATTTAAATTTCTGGAGGCTCTGAGGGAAAAACCAGACGGACTGACAAGACAAAACACTTCACATGCTCTCACTGCCAGGAAGAACAGAGCAAGTTCTACTCCCAGTAAATGCCAGGCAACCTACACTGGAGAGACATTAGGAATTGCCTGAGCTGTGGGAATATTTTCTGTTTCAACTATCTCATTGAATATTCATTCTTCAAAGTTTCTCTCTCGTATGGATTCTGTGGCACTATCACTCTCTTCAGTCTTAATACTGACAAGTTTAAAAACAAATGTCAACCATGAGATGCTAATTTCCCATAAAACTAAGTTTCATTACTTGTAATACTCAGGGAGGGGCACTAAGTCAGCAGCACTGTCCCACAAACAGCAGCTGAGCCTTTTTGGAACCTCGAGGTTTGGCAAGGCCAAGATCTCACTTTTGCCTGGTGGCCATCAGTGCTGCCCTTCTCTAGAAATTTTAAAATTTGTATCTCCATGATATAAATATCCGTGGGCCCTGAAGTTAATATTTTTTTCATGCTTATAATTTGATACTTCTCTAAGCTAAATGTAGTTTTTCATTTTATTGTGCAGCCACTCACCTGCATTAGACCCTCCCACAATTACTCACTGCAGACCTTCAGTTCCACAGCCCTGTGTAGCCTGGTGCTACTGAATCCTGCTCTGTCCTAAGGGGTTTATCAATACACCAAAAGCAAAATTGTGTTCTTATAAAGCCTCCAAAACGAGACTTTTCTTCCACATCAGCTCTTAACTATGCTGATTTCAGAAAGGTTGACTAAATACATTCCTTAAGATCAGCACTTACAATTAATGAGGAGCATGTACAGAGGAAAAACTTTTAATATATTATTTACCAAACACCCCAGCTGATCTGGAAAGGCTGTCCTGAGAGGTGGAGGGAGGTCACTTGAACCACACTGAATACTTCCTGCTGCGGTGCTTAATGAGCATTTCACAGCTGCAGGGACAAGGGGAAGCATCTGCAAATTGTGTCTCTGAGACCAAAGGGAGGAGAAGAATTGGGAATCAAAACAATTGTTAGGTAACAATTGTTAGCAAATATGCTCCTAATGGATGAAATTCACTGGGAAGAAAGGCTATTCTCACCTATCCTCAGCAAAGGCAGGAAAGGGCTAAACACAAATATCTAATTTAGGGTCCTTGGAAACGCTACTGGAACATTAATCACTGAAAATTATCTTGGCTTTTCCAACAACCCAAAGTCTTAAGAATTATTTAATTATTAAATCTTAATTTCATGAAGTAAAATAGAAAAACTTAAGTCAAATCGTTTTTACAAATACAAATGTATCCCTGGGGTTGTTCACCAGAAGCGCTCTGGTGCTCAGCCAGCACCGGGCAGCCATGGCACACAGGAGGAGAGGGCAGCTCACCCACCAACCCGTGCCCGTCAAACAGCACAGGCAGCACCAGCTGGTTTATAAACCACGGCCACAGAAACAGAAATGCTGAGCCTCTCCCAAGCTCTGAGAACAGGAAGCTCTTCCCAGCTGAGGTTTCACACACAGACTTGTGCATGCCAGGGAGCCCAAAGTCATATCCACAGCTGGAGCTCTGACAGCTGCACTGCTGTACTTCAGCCTCTTCACTTTGGGATTAAACACCACCTGATTGTTTCTATTACAACAATTAACAGCCAGAAAGCTCCAACAACTCGTCCAAGCTTCAGGAGCTCCTGCAGGACAGGAGCTGGATCTCAGAGTGTGACACCACTGCTCAGCCCCTCTCCTGCAGCTGCAGCACCATGGGAAGGAAAAGCCCTGCTCTCCCCTGAACTGCTCCCTGCCACCGCACACAGCATCCTCTCACCCAAGAAACCATCAGCTGGAGCCCACTGAAGAATGAGCAGCAGCTCAACGAGGCTTTAAAGCAAAACACAACAGAAAATCCCCTCACAAAAGCAGCGTTTCCCGAGTTGGATAAACCCCCTAAAAGCTCTATTTGCAAAACTATCTGACGACAGACAGGCAGGCATATGATGAGCAGCAAAAAGGTCTGTCAGCCATCTGCAGAGGAATACAACAAATGTGTGGGATCTGTTTTAGAGGGGTGGGAGATGTGGGTACTTCCTAGAAAACAAGAAAACTGAACACATTCTGACTCACAGAGATTACTGCACGGACATGACAGCAGAGAAAGGTCTCACAGATCCCCAGCCCTAACAGGGCTAAGTCTCCACTTCCAGACCTACACTCAGGGTGGGCTGGACCATGTTGGATTTGATGCATTTCACCAAAACTGCACCGAAGTCAGGAGCCAGAGTCCCCAGACTGATGTCTGTCCCACCCCTGCCCAGACAGTAAAACACTGGGCAGCTCCTCTCAGTGAAACCTGCGGGATCCCTGTCCCAGTGCCCCACCCCCTGCACAGCATTCCCAAAGCAATTCCCAAAACGTGCTCTGAGACACAACCACAGCTCTGCAATATTCCAGGGGCACAGCTCTGAACCCACAGCTACAGAACATGGAATAGAGCTAAGGGCAGTTCACAACAGCACTACAGATGTGTGATCCTTCCATGGACTTTGACACAAGGTCCTGTACAAAGAAATTGTACAACTCAGCCAAAAAGTAGAAACAAAAATGTTCCCCAAGATTCCCAGCACAGAACTCTGAGAAACAATTAGAGTTTCCCTGTGAACTATGAAAATTATTTCTTCCTGCAAACACCACCCTGCCCTTAGATCACCCCAACCACACCACCAGAATTTGACCAAGACATCCACAAACACTTATAAATTCCTTGCTGGGTGTAATGGAAATGTGGAGGACACAAAAAAACCCACTAAACCGACCCCCCCCCCATCAACTAAAAATACTTATTTCAAAATTTTTTCAGAGAAAACATTTTATTTTGCTGGCTACTGAGTATTTCTGCACATCCTCCATGAACACACAACTATGAAAAAATTGTTAAGACATTATTACCCTCATATAAGGACAGTTGTGAATAATGAATCAATGTTTGTATAACTCTCTGACAAAATAAAAACTGCACTGTTTTTGCCTGAACACCCTGGGAGCCCAAATTAACCATGATCAGAGGACAGGCTATTTTTCTTCATATCTGGAGATACAGTCAATCTATTTAGCTAAAGTTCAAGGGAAAAAACTCCAACAAATTGCATTATAACTGCAGAAGGGACCGACTGCCTTGTTCTTTGAGTTCACCCCCACATAAGACACAACAGAACATTTTTACTAAATCCTATGTCAAAGTTATAGTTCTGTTTGAAAGTCCTTGTGTTTACAAAATATCTGGAAAAATTCTAAATGTATTTTTAGCAAACTAGGTGATAAAGTTCAAACTTTGAGGCTTTAAGAACATGGATAAATTCATCTTTTTCACCACACAGTGTAAAATTTTCACATAATGATGTTTTCCAAAAGTCAAGATTGCTGTATTTTGAGAAGTTTCAAATAGCAAAGTTAACATTTCTCCTATGGGTATAAAATAATAACATGTTTCTAAGCTGCAGAAACACTCACAAGAGTTAGAACTTCCTTTGGAAGTTATAGATCAAGTTCATCACATTCCCCAAGCAATCAAAAAGCAATGAAAACAATTTTTCTACACCAAGCAGAAATGCTGGAACATGAGAATCTCAGAGTGAAGTGCTGTGCAAGGCACAGTGCAGAGGGAGCTGTGGGCAGGCTCAGCAGACCCCAACACCAAATTCATCACTGCAGGGCCTCCAGCAGACCCCAACACCAAATTCCATCACTGCAGGGCCTCCAGGAGACCCCAACACGAATTCCAGCACTGCAGGGCCTCCAGCAGACCCCAACACCAAATTCATCACTGCAGGGCCTGCAGCAGACCCCAACACCGAATTCCAGCACTGCAGGGCCTCCAGGAGACCCCAACACCAAATTCCAGCACTGCAGGGCCTCCAGGAGAGTGGGAAACCTGTGCTCCCTGCAGGGCACCGAGCTCAGCACAGGCTGTACTGCCATCACTTCCCAAGCCACTGCCCAGCCCCAGGGAATGTTTCCTGCCCTTGCTAAAGCTCCAACACAACATCCAGGAATGCTCAGTCCGTACTGAGAGGCATGACTGTAAATCTTGGGGAGCAAAGCAAACAGAGGCAGAGGAAGGTGCTGGAGTGCTGCTGCCCAGGATGGCAGAGCTCAGCCATCCCAATACAGATGCCTCCTGGCAACACATTAACTCCTCTCTAAACACTCGGGAACACAATCACTTTAATCAATATCCTCAGCCACCACCAAAGCCATCCATCACCTCCCAGCTCCTCTCCAATCCCAGCAAAGACAGCCTGCAACTCTCTTTGGAAGTCACTGTCACCCAGCTGAGGGGACCACAGCTACTTCTCTTCCTACTCAATTTTCCTCTAAGGCAGAGGAGTATTTTTAGTTTAGAAACCAATTTAAATTCTACTGGCAGAACTTTCTGTTATCAAAACTTCTGCAGTACAATGCAGACAACCTTGACAAAGCAGTTCTCCCAGGAGTCACACACAGGGTTTGAAAACAGGAAAGGGAAACAAAGTTGAGCAGGGAGATTTTAAGAGGAAATCACCCAACACGTTCTTGAGTAAAACCTGGTGTATACAGAGATGTGTGACTGGACATTTTATAGACAATTATAGACCAAGCACAAACAGAATACCTGCAGCAAAAGGTGTTTGATAGGTACTTAGTCCCCTGGTCCATGCTCTCTGATTGTTGTTTCAGAGATGCTGATTATTTTTCACATTCTCCACAAATTCAGAAGTGCTTTGGCAACCATTCATGACCATTTTTAAGGGGAAAATCATGTACTTTTAAAAACTACCAGTACTTTTGTTTACAGTATTTCTCATAACTGAAAACAGAGGAAAGAAGAAAATGTCAATGGAGAAAATACCTAAAAAACCCCACAGAGCCAGATCAATTTTCAAACATAAAAGGCAGCTCTGATCTGGTAGCACAGATCATCAATCAGCCTTCACTATCCTCAACCTTGGAAGAATGGACAAGGAAGAAGTCCTAAGCTAAACTTTTCCATCACAAAACTTTAAAAACTCGTGGTTTTTTCACTCTAACACTCTGTTATCCAAGCTCAACTTAGCCATGGCTCACATCCCAAATGGAAACTCCAGTATCATCCATATAAATAAGATTTATTAGAATGGGAATTTGTTTCATCTCCCTTATTTCATGTCTGTGACAGGAAACTGACTTTTCCAGGAAGTTTCCATCTGTTTAGGTGTCACTCAAGTATCTCCCCTTTGAGGGAAGTTCAGTGCAAGTGTCCGGGCCCAGTTCCCACCATTTCCCAGTACAGAGTGCAGCCCCCAGCCCAGAGCTCTGCCTGGGACCTGGAACCAGGAACCACAGCCCAAGAGCTGCTGTCCAGGGAAGGGCACTGGGGGACACAGGAACTGCAGAAGCAAAGGAGAATCACCTCAGAGAGAGGAGAGGAAGAGAAGTCTTCACATGGACAGAATGGCACAAAGTGGAAAATTTTACACAACTGTATCCCACCGACTCTGGAGACATTGCAGATCTAGTGCCAAGTATAATTGATTATAATATGTATTTATATTGTACACTCCATTCAACTTTGGCAGTATAAAACTCTCAAAACAGGCTATTGCTTTTACATAGGAGCAGGAGGGAAATAACATCCTTACATTAACCTTTATATAGAAAAACAAAAGTTAACAGTTTTTATTTTACTTTTTAGGCAATCCATGCCACTGCCCATGCTTGGGAGTTGCTTCCACAATGCTGCTGCAGCACTGAGCCTTCAACCCCTGGCTAAAATCATCAAGGGCTGCCCCAGAACACCGGATGGGCTCTGTGAGGTACCAGTCTGTGCTGCCATGGGTTGCTTTGTTCCTCCCCCTAATCTCCCTAAAGCCACATGTTGTCTCACATCCCCTTACTGGGATTACAGGATGTTTAAGACAAGAACTGTATTCTCATTCTGTATTTCCCAGCACCAGATGGGTTCCTGGCCAAGCATAAAACGTTGTCCTGCAGCCCTGCCAGCTTCCAAGAGCTCTCTCAAACAGCAATACCCATCTTTCACACACCTTTGAAATACCTTTCAGAGATTCCATAATGAAGTTTGCTATGGATAAAAAGCTAAGATGATCTGACTGGCAATCCTATCTCTTACAAGCATTTCAGAGAGGGCTCTTAATGCTGAAAAGACCAATGATTTGCAGTTACCTGAATGGTATGTGAACCAGAGAATGGCACTGCTAAGGTGTTTATGCAATGGATAGCACCTTTAAAACATAGAAGTTTGTTGCATAAATTCTACTACACTATTTTTAAACTGAATGTGTGTTATCATGCAATTTTATAATAATCATTTTATTCTAGAGGTTGAAACTTGTATTTCACATCCTCAAAACACACAAGGCACAGCCCTTCTGCCTAATGCACACTTGGGAGCAGTTATTTTCAAGTTTTAAAAGCTCTAGGAAATATTGTCTTATACATCCCTATAAAAGGGTGATGTATTACCTACAGCACTGTCCAGGAAACTGTCACATGATCACACTGAAATCCTAGAAATGCACACACGGCTGTCCCAGCTACAGAACTGAGCCCTTATCACCCATCATGAGGCAAGAGGGAGACCTTGAATCCACCCAGAACTGATTCAGCTGACTTGCACTGACATACTGTATTTACATTTTGGCTTTCTACTGCTGCAACTCCATGTGTGCCAATCTGAATCTGAAATCAGAGCTTTAATTAGAACTTCATAATTATGTGGGTCCAAAAACTTCTGCCACCCCCTGGTGTAAAAGACTATGGGATCACAAGGAAATGAGCTGGCTTATGCCTCGTGCTTTGGGAGCTCAGTGGAAGCCCAGCAATGTTAGCTGATTTATGTAGCTAGCACTCATTTCTCCTAAAAACAGCTCCCTAAAATTAAAGGGACAATCTGGACCATGGAATTAATACCTACAGCATAACAAAGCATTACAGAATGCACTCAAGAGAGATTACACACTGAGAAAAAGCTGATGACATAAAGAGCACTAATTTGTGGAGTTACTTCCCAAGGGAATTCCTAGAAGTCCAGCACTTGAGACTTTCACCACTGCTGATACTTCCTGCAGCAGTTCTCCAACAAAGCACTCAGCACTTTACAAAGATCCGTGCAAGGAAAGTACCAGACACTCCCAGTTCCATGTCCATGGACCCAGAGCCAGGTGTTTGGGTCTCATGGTCTGAACAGACAAACAGGGCAGCAAGAAGGGAGCATGAGAAAAGCTTTCAGGCATTAACACAAAAAAGCCAACCCAAACCCACAGTGCCCAGTTAGCTCAGCTGGTCAGAGCAGGGTGCTGAGAACACCAAGGTTCTGTGCTCAGCCCCTCCATGGGCCATTCACTAACATGCCATGGCCCTTGTGGGTCCCTCCCACCTCAGAATATTCTGGGATTCTGGCAGAGTTCTGGGTGGTCATAGTGCTCACTGTCAGGATCTCTCAATGTAGCCTTTACTTCAGTAATTAGACTTTTACCTTTTAAAACACCAAAGCTAAATGGCTGATAGTTGTACAGGGTTTCATGACCTTAAATATTCAGAAGGTATCAAAGGTGTAACAGCTCTTAGCACTAAGAGAAAAGGAACACAAAAGCAAATGAGAAAAAGATGGACTGGCCTTTACCAGTCTGAACTGCAGATTGGTGACACTGGGACCAGCAGAGTGAGCAGTTCTGTGTGGGGCAGGCCCACTCCCCCATGGCCACCCCAGGCCCTAGACAGACACCTGAGTAACTCTGTTCTACTGCATGGCTCCACAGAGAGTGTGGAATTCACTGAGGGCCCTGGATACTGACACACCACAAACAGGAGTCCAGGAGGCACAGATAAGACTGGTTAATCAGCTGTAAGCAAAACATTTCAAATAAACAGCAGCTACAGTTATCTGAAAGCTAGCCACAGTAGGAAAAAAAAATATAGACCAAAGGAATAACCCAAATATCCAAAGAAAATAAAGGGTCAAGAGAGAAAGCAGAACCATCAAGAGGTAGTTTTTAAATAGGAATATCCATGGAGGCACAAGGAAATAGAAAAAAACAAACTAAAAGCCTGGTTTGCTCTGCAAAACTGAGAGTGGCAGAAAAAACAAGCAAAAAAAGCTGAAGAAGGGGGGAAAAAGCTCAGGAATTTGGGCAGGGACAAATTAAAGATAGACAATTTCAACAGCACAGAGTGTAAAACTAAGATTGCAAAAGGCCAAGAAGGGAACAAGGCAAGGCAAGGAGAACAAAGACCGTATTTCAGAAGACCAGGCTTAAAGTGGAGAGAGCACAGCAATGCAAATATCTTATTAAATAAAATCAGAACGATATTTGCATATTTTTTGGCAAAAGCAGTGACCAAAAGCAGGAGGAATTTATGGGAAGAAAGCACAAATGGGGTTGGAATCAATCGGGCCTAAGGTGATAAGAAATAAAAAGCAGAGATACATCAACACTAGCATCGGGATTCCAGGAGGAAAAATCCTTAAGACAAATTACTTCAGGAAATGACGATGCAGAGATCCTGGGAACGGGCTCCCTCTTTCCCAGTGCAAACAGATCTCTATTTTCAAAGACTTTAAGTGGGAGGAGCCAATAGCGAGAGGATAGGAAGCATCTAACGCTACTTTAGCCGTCTCAACAGTTAAATCCTGATCTGTAAATAAATAAAATATTTAACTTTCTAAACCCCAGTAATTCAATTCAAATCCAGTGTAACACACACATCGGTATCGACAAACACAGCGAACATAAAACCACTCTGGCAGGAAAATACAAATACAAACAGGGCAGGACTTAAAACTACCAGAGGAAAAAAAGGAGATTTCAAAAAATTTAACAACCAAGAGGTCTAACAGGTCAGAGCCCCCTCCCGACACTGACCAAGGCTTCAAAGGGAAGTTCAAGGAAATCTAACAGTTTATTCCAGAGCTTCCTCCCAGGAACGGACACATGCCCCCACTCCGTAAACACAGCAGAAAGCAATTCCTTCCCAGTATTCCCCAGCCTGTAACACCGAAATTCCGGACACTGCCTTTGCCCACGGCACACAGAACGCTCTTTTCTGGGGGACAGGAGTGGGAAAAACCCAGCAGACTTCCAGCCTGTTCGCTTTTTATGGTAATTATCGTTACAGAACATTTATCTACTAGGCACAAAAATCCAAAATCAATTATTGTTTCCTGGCTTTCAATCGGAATTACTTATTGTTTACATTTCAAGGAGGGGGGGGAAAATTACAAAGTTCCTCTTCCCCGGCCTCTACGGTCCGTATTTCGTTTGGGGTATCTTTTACCACACTCGCTCTTAGTCATCGCTTTTTTAAAGCGATTAACACCACTACTCGGGGTATTCCAACAACCACTGACAACCGCCGTACCCTCGGTGAAGCAGTGACCATAATAAAGCGCTGCATTTCGAGGCAAACACTCTCTGCGCGCCGCCACCGCCTTGGCAGCGTGCGCGGCCGCCGAGCCACAGCCCTGCCGCCTCCCTGCCCTTGTGACCGGCCCTGCCCGCGGCTGCCCCGCGCCGGGGGCGGGTTCAGCCCGGCCAGTTCCCACTCGGCCGCTCCCGAGCTCCGAGCCGCCCCCCCGGCGGCCGCGGCACCGGCCGCTCCGGGCCCGGCAAACTTTGCCGGGAGCTGCCCCGGAGCGGGCCGGGCGAGGCCGAGGCAGCCCCGGTGCCGGCCCAGGGCCGTGCGGGAGCCCCGGGGAGGCTCATTGTGCAGGAACAAAAGAAAGATCCTCACCGCACACGCAGCAGGAGAGGGACTGCCTGAAGTAGGGCAGGAGCTTGTTAATCTCGGAAAAGGACTGGGGGTCCGCCGGGTCGTAGTTGAGCACCAGGCGGCTCGCGGACACGTAGAGAGCAGTGGCATTCACCGGGTTCATCGCCGCCGCTCGCTCGCCGCCGGCTGCGCGGTGCGAAGAAGGTCTGCGCGGGCCGCGGGGGCAGGTGGCCCCGGGGCGGGGGCCGGCCGGGTGTCACCTTGGTCCGGGGCCACCTGGAGCCGCGCGGCAGCGGCGGCGGCGGCGGCAGCGCGGAGGCCGCGGCGGCCCTGCCAGAGGGGGCCGCGCCGGCTCCTCCTCCGCCTCCCGCGGGGGAGGCCTCGCTCCGAGCGGCGGCTCGGCCCGGGCGGCAGCGGCGGCGGCGCTACTGCAGGTCCCTGCGGGCCATACCCGCCCCGCCGCGGGGCCCCTGCTGCTGTCGGCGCCTCCTTCAGCGGCGGCCCGGCATGGCGGCGGCCGCAGGCAGGATCCGCGAACGGGCGCGGGGCGGCGGCGGGGCCGCGCTGCCCGATGCGGCGGAAGGGCGGCGGAGGCACCCGGGGTTCACCGCGGCCGCATCACCGCGGCGGCGGCGCCGCCTCCTGCGCGGGGCCGGTGGGCGCGCGGGCAGGGCCGGGCGGGCCGCGCGCGCTCCGCGGTGGCGCCGTTAGATCCGGCCGTCACTGCGGGGCCATCGCCGCCGCCCGCGCCGCGCATGCGCGCCCGCAGCGGGGCGGGGGGGCGCCGGCGCCCTCTAGCGGCGCCCGAGCCGGCAGCGGGGGCCGCGCGCAGGAGGGCGGGAGGGGCGCGCGCCGCCTCAGCGCCCGCCATGGGCCCCGCGAGCTCTCGGGGCTCGGCACGGAGCCCCGGCCGCGCGCGCCGCCTCACGCGCCAGCGCCCCGCGCGCCCCCGCCCCGCCGTGTCTCCGTTCCCCCCTCACGGCGGCCGGGCGCGGACGCCGCGTCCCGCCCCTGTCATGGCGAGCGCCTCCGCTCGGGCCGAGGAAGTGGCCCCGCCTCTGCCCTCGGGCCGTGCTGGAACCTGCGGCCAGGCCTGTCAATAGCTCGGGCTCCCGCCTGACGCACCTGGCCCTCCGCCCGCACGGAGCGAGGCCGGGACCTGCGGGGCCTGGCAGCTCTGGGGAGAGGTGGCGCGGGGGCTGCGCAGAGCACAAACCCCTCAGGACATCGCCAGCCTCCCACACGCGGCTCTGTGGGCAGAAGTCAGTCACAAACGTTCCTGCTGGAGACCCCGCGTATAGCACAGCAGTGGATGCACAGGCTGAGGGCAGGTATGACCAAGATATAGGTACAGGCCGGACTTTTATGGAGGGAACTTGTTTTATTTTCGTGCGTAAACACCAAGGCCATTCCACAGACTTCCAGATCCTGTGTTGCTACACTGCCAGCACCATCGGGCAGCCCTCTCCCTCCTTCTGTGTTTGGTGTTTTGGGGAACTGCCTGACAGAGCTTCTCCTTTTTCCCACAGTGCCCTCTGTGTTCGCTTAGAGTTGCCCATGTGAAACTAATCAAAGAGTTCCACCTGTATCTTTTAGTTCCTTGTTCACTTCATGAATCCCCCCACTCTTTCCAGCCCAACACAAAATGAGTGTACACACAAAATACGGGAATTTGGGTCTTGACTCCAAATACTCATTTAGCACTTGTGGTCCTCACCAAGCAGCTCATTCCCCACTTGGCACTGTTCCCACACGGCCCAGGTACAGCCCGTGTGGGTGCATCTCCATGTTACCACACAGACCTGCAATGCCCAGCAAACACTCAGTAGCCATCTCTGGACTGTAACTCATTGCAGACAATGAATCCCCAACCTGACTCCACTCCAAGGCACAGCATCTTCATTCTCACCCTCAGCCTGCTGTTAACATTGCTTGTAAAATGCCCAATTCCCTCTTCAGATTACTGCCAGGAACACCTTCAGTGCTGAACCAAGCCAACAGACTGAAATAACATCCAGAAAATTCCCACCATGTCCACATCCTCATACACACCTCCCTGAATCATATCCTCTGCCAAACTCTGAACACACTGTGTCCTGGGCACTCCCAATCCCTCCCAGCTCCCTCTCATGCTGCTCTGGCTCTTAGGCAAGGAACTTAACTTGCCACCCAACACCCAGAGTTTTACCAGTCTTGTCTAATTTCTGGGATACACTCCTTTGGGTATCATCCACAGCCTGGGATTCAGCAGTTGGGTTCCAACCTCAACATCCCCATCCACAGCATTAACCTGCACTATTCTGTCTCTCACTGATGGAGCTGAATGAGTAGCTCTGGATTCCACCTAAGAACAATTGCAATCCTGGCAAGACAGAGAATATAAACTCTCTAGAACTACAAAGAATCACTACTCTTGAAAATTATGGTAATAATAGAATATGAAACTGCAAGAGTAGCAAAACTGACTAGGTCATACCTTTTAGACCAGAGGAAGGCCATAGTGCTTTTCTTTGCCCCATTATTGCTGGTTGATCTGCTGAATTTCACTTTTTTTTCTATGCAGACCCTTGAGTTCATTTCTAACAGTGCAGCCCAAGCAGCAGATATAATTTTCCTGCCTCTGTTGGTCATTTGTTGCAGTGTGTCAGCATCACCATCCTGCAGCAGAGTCCTGCTGTCTCAGGAGGGTGGGTGGGGGCCTCAGCTCTTTGTGACCACTGTGGCAAGGGGGTGGTGACAGTAACTGTGAGGGGCTGAGTGCCCCCCCAGCTCTGCAGCCTCCTGCCCCAGGGCTTGGCTCAGCCCTGATGTGCTGCACCTGTGTGACCCCATCAGGTTCTGAGAAACAGCCAGGTGGGGAAGAGTTCCTCTTGAGCCTTCTCTGCTGTGCCTTGGGAGCTCCTTTGAGGCCTGGGAGCTGCCCTTTTGCTGCTCCCTGACTCTGTGTCTGCCCTGCTGGCTGCCTGCTTTGCCCTTGGAGCTGCTCCTCAGGGGCTGGCCTTGCTCTGCTCTCCTCACCCAGGTACCATGGCACTCCTCCTTGTAGCTGCTCCCCCTGCCCTGCCTGCCTTGCTCTTACCTCCCTGGCTCCCCTTTCCCTGCCTTGGCCACCTCTGCTGCTCCAGCCTTGTGGGACCAGTCTCCCTCCCTGGCCACTGGTAGGTGCTTAACTTTGAGCAAGCACTGAAACTCTCAATAAACCATTGAGTAAATCTCCTTTCACTGGAAAACAAGGGTGGAATAGGAATGTTATTTCATTTTCCAGTTCCTATCAATGCTCTGTGTTTGGGAAAAATGAGACTCCTTGTTGAAATTAGGTTAGAATAGTGCCTATTAACTCTGCAGACACAGATACCTGTGTTAATGGCCCAGGTCCTTGGGTGATAGCTTTTGTTTCTCCCCTACTTGAACAGAATAAACATTTAGATGTCAGTGAGCAGTCCTTTGTAAATGCATAATAGAGAAAATGAGGTGTTCAAGCAGCTCCCTGTGTTAAGTTCCTTCTGCTGTGGAAGTGGTGCATCCTAAAGTGTCTGATAACTGCAGCCCTACATCTTTAAGGGAAAGGTATCAACTGAGTAGGAAAAAAATACAGCAAATACACTGCCTCTGAAAAGGTGGATGTGAATAAAATGGTGGAGTTTGGTTGTAGTTTTGTCAGGGAGTTTGGTTTTTCCCTCAGCAGGCTGCCAATGGCAAGCTTGTTTCTAATTGCTCGCTTGTTTGACTCGATGTAGGCTTCCTTCTGTGCCACTGCGTTTGGAGCACCATGAGGAGAGGCAGGCTAGGACCACAGGGATTGTAACAGTTCCACAACACAGTGTTTTCTGGCTGATGCTGTTAATGAATTAACAGAACAAACAGGTAATCACAGTAACTGCAGAAGAAAGGAGCATGAGGCATCCCCCCCACAGCCTCTAAGAGACACAGCCTGACTTTTGCCAGAAAGCAGTCAGAGGAGTTTGGGATGGCTGTCACAGCCCTGCAGAGCCTGTGGCCCTTTCTAAAGTGACCCCTGGCTACCTGCTCACCCCTGTTATTATCCCAACACAGCTGCAGAGACTGCTCCTGCAGTACAAGCTCCACCAATTCCCTTCTTTGTGCCTTTTTCATTTGCCTTGAATTTGTCTTATAGGATTGCCCTTTTAGTTTTGTAACTCCCAAATATTGCAGGGGGTGTCCAACCATGCCATGCCTTTGGAATCCTGGTAAGGCAGAGCATGCTGGTACTCCCAGTCCATTGGTTTTGCCTCCCTTTTATATTCATGAACAAACCATAGACTTCACCACTATAACAAATTTCTCCTCAGTGTTCAGAAGTATTCTTTTATGTTATTCCAGAGTGGCCACACTTTTCAGAAACATATTCCAGTTGCTTACTAATCTCTTACCAACATCCCTCTCTGAGAATTGCTGGTTTTGTTTTGAGAGGTTCACACCCACAACACCAGGGACCCCCTTTTTATTGATTGTAGGAGTGGTTGCAATGGCCCTTTCATTCAAGTTCACCTCCCCATATGATAAACCCAATTTCTGCTTTTTTATTTGGGTCTGTTTTTTGCAAGCAGCTTTTTTTTTTTTTTTTTTTTTTTTTTTTTTTCTTTGAGGGAATGAAACAAAACAAAAAAGGCACCTCCATTATCATTCTTGAGACCTGGAATAGTGCAGTACAATTTGTGTCTTTACTGGTAGGAGGAATTCCTTGTTCTAAGCCAGAACATTTCTTATCTGTTGTTGGACATTGGAATTTTCAATGTTGTACAGTTTTATAGCAGTGCTGTTAGACCCACCAGTTCTTTGTAACTGTGTGTGGGGTTTTGTTTGTTTGGTGTTCTTTGGTATTTTTAAACTATCTACTGCTTTCAGAAACACCCAGCAAATAATCAGGAATCTGTTTGTGGTTTGGATTCCCAAGGCCCTGAGAAGGAAAATTCCCCAACAATTTTAAGGTCCTTGGGATCTCAGTACAAACCCCACCCACTATGTCACTATTGTTAAGGGGGTTGCTTATTGTTCTCCACAAGCCAATCCCCCACAATTCATTTACTTGATTTGGGGCATATATTTGAAGGGAATTTTCATAGGATGAATTTGTAGGGCATCTCCTCCAGCATTTATTGTTCAGCACAGCTTTCTCTTTCAGTTCTCCCAGCCCTTCCCCAGTTTGAACCAGGCTAGTGGGTGTAGCTGCAATAGCTTTTCTCCAGCTGTGTGAGCATGTCTGGCCTAATAATTGTTCTATTTGAATCAGCATCAAGTATGTGCATTTTGCATATCATATTAGATCTTTGGTAATCAAATTCCTCCTCTTGTTATTAAATTGTATAAGCAGAAGTTAAGAGATACATCTGTGCAACTTTGAAGTTCACAGAAGGTGAGCTCAAATCCCCTTTTCAGTTCTTTTTGCCTTATAGTTGTACTTACATGAACCATGTGAGTGAACTTTATATTGCAGCTAATGAAAAAAATCTGTTTAGCTTACCTCTCAAAAGTGTCACAACACACATTCCCAATATGGATGTCAGAAGCACACGAGGAGGGCATTGATAGAGCTCACAGCAGTCCACCTCCTCACTGAAGCTGTTCATGTTTTTCTGATGTTGCTAAACAGAGAAATTAAAGTTCTTCTCTGGATACAGAGTTGTAAATCCAAAGGCAGCTGTTGCTAGTTTAGGCTGGGAGTTCTTGTTGGTTTCCATGTGCCAGGAGGATCCTGTGCCCTCTGCCAGTCCAGTGCAGTGCCACTCTACTCGTGCTGTGGCTCTTACACCTGTTTGCCAGCTCAGCTTTGGGAGGGGCACGTGGGCAAGTTCTGCATTTGCATAAATTAATTGGCATAATTGAGCTGGCTGTTCACTTTTACTTCCAGGAGCATCGTGCTCTTCCCTGCTGCCCTCTGAGCTGTGAGGTTGGGAAGTGCTACAGAAACTCACTCAGGGAGCTCCTCTCTCAAAAACAAAACAAATCAATTTAGCTCAGTGGTTTGTTTTACTGTTATGACTTAAGCAGGGATATTCTGGCCCTTCTCTTTTGGGGCCTACCTGTAAGTGGGACAGAAGAGCTGCTGAAAACACTGGCTTTGCTTGTTTCCTTGACTGCCTTGTTCCCAATCCGGACAAATTAGTGTTACTGTGACTTCCTAGAGGTGACTTCTTAGATCCACATGTCCTCTGTGCACCTCTTTTTTGAGTAGAGCATTTCTGGTGTCCTGTAGTGAGAAGTGTTGTGCCTGATGACACAGAGATGCTTAATTCCTGTGGTGTATTTCCTTATTCTGAAGGTGTAAGACCACAACTACATCTTTCAATAGGTCCTTTGTAGTGACCCCCTGACACACACTTCATCTTCACTCTGAGGTGTTCTGACTTTTTGAGAAACCAGTACAGACTGATTATTTCACTGTATCAAACAAACAGTATGAAGTTCTCCTTTTAACAATGTGATACAAGTACTTGATAGTTGATTAAAATATGTAATTCATAGAATATCTTGCTGAGACAATCTCACATGGTACAGCATGTCTGATGTAATCACAACAGTCACTTCTGGCCTTAGTATCTATAAATCCAGTTTTGGAGATCTGCTCCTTTGCTGAGTGCCCAGCTCATCTCTGATGTGGGTTGTGAGTCTGCTCTAAACCTGTGCTTGCAGGAGTGCAGGAGTTTTGTCAGAACAGGACTCTCACTTTGGAACAGCCCAGAGCAAATGGAGATGATCTGGGATTAGCACTAAATAGTTGAGCTGATTCTGAGCCAAACTGCTAATGCAGAAATACTGGTTCAACTCTGCATGTGCTCCAGTTTAATTTGGGTTGAGGGATTATCCTCCCCTACATACAAGAATGTGCCTCTTACACACCTGAGTTACCCCTCTGATTTAAACACATCAGCTGACTTTGGCCTTGGCTGGTTCCCTACAGCAATACAAATTGATAATGGAAGTGGGTTTTATTCCCCCCTACTGTTTACCAAAACCAAGCACAAATTACTATTTGACTGAATATGGAAAATGTGAATATCAGGAGACTGTTTTCTCATGCTTTAAAGTCCTCTTGTAGCTGGATTTGGCCTCAAAATACTCGCTTCTCTTTCACTGATTTTCATTGTGGGGACTTACTGAGAAACTGCCTGGAGAATTTTCAGTTTCTGATGCATCCTTGTGACAATCTCTAGCTTGACAATTCTAACAGTATTGAACTGTACAAATGACTGTCAGAACTAGTCTGGTATCCTGCTTCCAAAAGCAGGCAGTAACAAATATGTAGGGAGCAGTAATAATACTGTAAGCATACAGTGATACTTTTTCCTAGCACACTCTTCCAGCAATTTGTGCCTTGGGGGCCTACAGAGAGATAGCAGCTCCTTTCATTTTGTATTCCTAGGTAGATTCCTTCTCCATTCGTGTGTCCAGGACCTTTTGACTCTTTGGCCACTATTGAAAATGGAGCTGATGTTTTTGCAGGGGTATTGTGAACTTGCTCCTTTTGTGATCAGACATGTATTCTTGGGGTTTGGTTTTCCCCAGTGCATCTTAACATCCACTTGATTTACATTTGTCTCTGATCTCTGTGAGGTAAATTCCTTTAATCTAATGACAACTTAGTTTCAAGAGCTCCTAATCAGGGACATTCTCAAAGGCCTCTGGAAATCTGAGTTTTTATATGAACAGGATCTCCATTTTATATGTTTGACTTCACTAAATAAAGCCACTAGATGTGCAGGCAGGAATCTCTATACAAAATCTCTGCCAACTGCTCCCCAGTATGTCCTGGTTATGTGTTTGCTAATACTGGGTTTTGTGGATTGGCTTGGTGGACTTTTTGGCATTTTGCTTCATAATTCATATTGGATTTACAGGTTTAAAGTTTTCTTAGGTCCCTTAGTGCCTGTCTTAAAAACGGACATTGCACTAGCCACCTGCCATAGGAGATTTTAGCAGTTTGGTCCTGAAGGATTTGTTCTAGAACTTAATCTTCTACTCTTTGGGGGTGAAACAGGACCTTCAGTGTACCCAGTAAACAGTCAAGTAAAAACCCTGGAAAGACCCAGGCTTTTTAGCTCAGAAATCTTCTCAAGTTCCTTTGCAATGGATTCAGATAAAACAAACCAAAAATAATTATTATTATTTCTGTTGGATAGTCTGAACAATCTTTTTAATCTTGGCTTGTTTTACTGCCAGAATCTCTGGCGTGCTTCCTTCTTCTCAGGCATTTGAAAAAGAATTTACTAGTTTTCACACTTCCAGCAAGTTGCTCCTAAAAGGATTTTTTGCCTCTCCACCCTGTTTTTTAACATGTAACCTGCAATTCTTGACAATTCTGTCTTCCCTTCTGCTCTTCTATTGGGCAGAACTTCAACTACCCAAAGAATGCCTTTTTGCCTCTGCTGTCTCCCCTTGCCATGCCCTTGTCCTCCAGGATGGGGCCTTTTTGAAACCTTTGTTCCCAGAATGCAGATTCCCAACCTCTTTTGCATGTGACCCATGTTCTGAATAGTAGTTATTTTAATTTCTGAAGTTGCAGAGTTGCTCTTTTGAGTGTGTTTTTAATTAGGAGGCTATTGCAGGCAGCCTGAGTGATGCTGAACCCACCTGAGGGAGATAGTGGAGACTTTTGCTTCAAATATCTGTGGTCTGATTTCTGCCTGAGCTGTTTTGTGACCAGGAGAAACTTCCTGAGTGGGGAGGGTGCAGTGCCTGTTTGGCTGCTGTCAAGGAGCAGCTATCTCACAGATAGGTCAGGAATGCAGCTGGCATCCTGCCACTTCTCTGGCTGGGGGCTGAAACAGCCTCCTGCTCAGCAGTGTGTGGGCTGAGCTGCTTGGTGCCTTTCTTGTCCTGATCCTCACTGCCAAGATCTCCCCAGGCCTTTGTGCCTGCAGGCAGGGCTCAAGGAGGGGGCTCCAGTAGTGGGGGTGTTTGAGCCAGTTTGACACATTCTGGGGAACCAGACAGGATGACCCAAGTGGGTGGAGAGAGCTGGCAGATGTTGCAGTGATGCCACCGTTATCTTTGAAAGGTCATGGAGATCAGGGGGATCCCTGAGGGCTGGGGAAGCCTGGGGTTACTCCCACCTGCAAAAAGCCTGCGACTGTCAGGTGATCCCCTTCATTCTGGGCTGGGAGGAAAGCCATGGCACAAGTGTTCTTGGCTGCCTTTCGTGGTCACATGGAGAAGGTGATTGGGAATAGCCAGCATAGATTAACCAGGAATAAATCATGTCACCAACCCCAGTGCCTTCTGGTGACAAAGTGAGGTTCTGTGATGAGGGAAGAGCTGTGGATGTCAGGTGTCTGACCCTGGGCGAGGTTTCTGACAGGATCTCTTGCTGCACAGCTGTGTCTAGGTTAGCACATCATGGTGAGCAGGGGCAGCATGATGGTAAGGGTGGAGCACTTGTCCCAGGAGGAGAGGCTGAGGAGCTGGGCTTTATCTTTGTTGGCCTGGAGTGGACACTGGGGACATCCCCAGCAGCTGCTTTCTGGTACAGGAGAGCCTGTGGCTGTCACCTCGCTGACTCCTCCTGGCTGAAGTGCACAGGCAGGGGACAAGAGACAGCTGTCCTAAACTGGAACAAGGCAGGTTGCTACTGAGTAGAGTGGACTGGGGGGAATCAGTTCCCTATGGAGCCAGTCAGGCACTGGAACTCAGACTGAGAAAGGTGTGCCAGCCTCTGTCCTTGCAGACTTTTAAGATCCAGCTGACAAAATGGTATGAATTCAGTGCTGAGTCTGTTCTGAGTAGGACGCTGGACTGGAGCCTGAGAGCCCTTTGAAAATGAATTATCGTACAGCAGCTTGTACATGCTATGTAATCCAAGAATTTCCATTCTTGGAGGTTCCCCAGACTTGTGGTATCTACAGGGCCACGCTCGTGCATTTCATGTGTGGTATGTGCACGCTGAGGCAATGCTCACCTCGCCCTACTTGGAACTGCCGGGGGTTTGTTGGTGGTCGGTGTCGGAGGTGGCCTACGGGGGTAACAAATGATCTGCTGCACAGATGGCTGCGCCTGCACACTGGAGAACTGCCTGGGAGGCGATGACATCAGATCTCTGGATTGCGGATACACTGCAGCTCGGGCACTCGCTGTGTGCGCTGCGTATTCCCCGCACATCCCGGCCCACTCCCTTCTTAAGGGGTCTCGATTCGCCTCATCCGTCCGAAAGCGTGCCGGGAAAAGAGCCCAGTGCCTCTTCATAGGAGGCGGCACGGAATCGGTGCCGGGGTGTCACAGGGACCGTTTTCCTAAGAAATACTTTCTGGCATTTGAAACAAAGAGAGGCCAGCTAATCTTGCGAGCTGACACCCCTGCTTGCCTTCCCCGCTTCTGAAGCGCCACAAATCTCTCCGCCACGCAGGAAAGGGGGAAGAGCTGATGCATTTTCCCGCTGTCTCTGCGCACAGACAACAGCGCTGAACAATCTGCCGGCGGAGGGCTGGGCTCGTTCAGCGGCCTGCGCCGGGCCCGGTGCTGCAGCGGCCCTGCCCGGGCCTCCCGGAGCCTCCCGGAGCCTCCCGGAGCCGTGTGCCCGCACCGCCCCTGCCGTAGTTGGGACGCCCGGGCGGCGGAGCGGGGCCGGGGCCGGGGCCGGGGCGGGCCGGGCGCGCACGCGCAGACATGGCGGCCGTGCGGGTGCTGCGGCGGGCGCTGCGCTTGTGCCGGGGCCGCGCCGCCTCAGGGGCCCGGCCGCCCCCCGTGCCCCAGCGCATCGAGGAGAAGCGCCGAGCCGCGCTGCTCGGCGGCGGCCAGGCCCGCATCGACGCCCAGCACAAGCGGGTGAGCCCAGCACAGGTGGCCGGAGGGGACAGAGCCCTGTCCCGCAGCCGCCGGGCGCACGCTGGCCGGGGAGGGCAGGCCGTGCACGGCGGGGCTCCGTTCCGCTCTGGGCACTCGCGGCTTCGCGTGGTACTGCAGACACCCCTTTGCGGGAAGGCTTCCTCAAGCAGCGCTTAAGACTGCATTGCCTGTTACTCTGGGTAGAAAAAAGAACAATTGCTTTACTAATTCCTTTACCTCAGAGTGGTTATTGGTTGGCTGCAATATGTATGAGAGATAGGGTAGACAGAAGTTGCAACTTCTGCCTGTCAATGGTAAGTCAGTTCTAGGTTGCTTAACACTTCTGAGCAACAGCTTCATCTTTACACCACTGTTGGAAATTTAATCTGATCTCTAAGCTGACAGCAAAGAGTTAGAAGAGTGGAAATAAAGCGGATGAAAAGACAGGTGTGAGGGATGACAACAGGTGGGTTTTTAGTCTCCTGCCTCTGTCGTTCAGAATGTGGGCAGTGCTGATGGGAGTGACAGCAGAGGTTTCCTGTTTCTCTTTATCGCCTCTTGCTGGGAGACCTTTTCAGCGTGGTGCAAGGTGGTTTGTAGGCATCAAGGAGGTGGGAATGGCGATTCCCATGAAGGCTCCCTCAGCGATCACTCTGCCTGTCAGCAGTGTCCCTCTCCAGTAATACAACATGTGAAGAGAGTTCAGTCTTGCTGAGTTACATTCAAGACACTGACACACAAATATACAAGCGCCTCTGCATGTCTAGGGCCTGAAGCAGCTTATGTTTTATATAAACTAATACTTTGGCTTACATTAGGCTTTCCTGCATTTCCTGCTTTTCATGAGCTTTTTGGCCTGCTGGTCAGATGGTTTGTAAAAGCTGAGCTGTGTTACAGTGTCATGTTGATGCAGGGTCATGTCACCCCCTAAAGGAGACAACCCAGGTGCCCTGCCCTTTGCAGACAGATGGTGGCCATGGTTGGAAAGAACAGATTTGTTTGGTAGGTTAAGACATAAAGAACTTTGCAGTCATTTTTTACTACATAACAGTGAGCAAAGGACATGTATATCTGGTCAATTGATTCTGTTCTTGGCATTTCACCATTACTTTACTTTTGCCTGTAACAGTGTCCAGCTGGAAAAAAACCAGAAGGATTTTGTCAGGAGATCCCTGCAGGCTGTCACACTTCCTCTTCCCTCTTATTTACTGCAATCAAATAATATTTGAGCACAGTGAATTGAACCCTGAGCTGTTGGGGAGGACTGGTCTAGCTGTGGAAGGGTTCCCTGGTTAAGAATAGAAAAAAGGTCTCAATAGCAGCATTTAAATGTATAGGCAAAAATAGCTGTGATGCATTTATATCCTGTTGAAAGTCTCTGAGATTGTTTCCTTTCTCCTGTGGTAGTGCTGCTCCAACAGTCAGCCTTCTTTTCAGAGTCTGGCTTGCATTGGGTTTGTTTTTGAGGAGGATAATCACTGCACAGGCTATTTGCAGCTTTGGGGGCCTGCAGTTGCTTAATGGACCCTGTGTAACAGATCAGGTGAGGTTTTGCCTGATGAAACTGCATCTGCTGGGGGTCAGCAAACAGCCAGAATCACCTGGTGGCTCTGTTAATTGTTGCTTGCTCTGTTTCAGGGAAAGCTGACAGCAAGGGAACGAATTCTGCTGCTGTTGGACCCCGACAGTTTTGATGAATATGACATGTTTGTGGAACACAGATGTACTGACTTTGGGATGGACTCTAGCAAGAATAAGGTAGTTTTATTTCATAAAACTCTTGTTTCAGTGTCCTCTGCTGTGCAGCCAGCCCACTGGTTGAAAATGGGCTCTTCTGTTCACATATGATTTTTACTATTTGTTTTCTCTTTATGTATAATTTTGTTTTGTAAATTTGCTCTCATTACTCTTAGTTTCCATTTAATACCTTACAGAGTGTTCTGTTGTCTAAACTTGATACCTTTTTTATAAGGTCACTTGTTTGGTTCAAATACCTTCCTGGGAATTGTCTTAGATTTGCATTTTAGACAGTAGAGGAGGCTGCAGAGCTTTGTTGGTGCAATTTCATCAATCAGATCAGATTTGAGGGGAAAATCAAGGTAGATATTTCTGTTTCCCTACAGGTAGGATTAGAGTTCTTGGCTGAAACAACTCAGATCTATATTTATGCCTGCCAAACAATAGTCATAAAATCCTTGAGGTTTTACAATCTGATCTGAATGTTTGGGAGTCCCAGCATTTGTAGTGCTCTGTTAGCCATTTGCACCCTGCTTGCTGAGGCACTTTCTGGCTATGTGGCCATGTATCCTAAACCAGCATGGTACAGGGAGTTCCACACACACAGGGAAAATCTGTGCCCCTCAAAGTCTCTCATGATGTTGATGCCTGATAATGTTCTACCTGGGAAGAGTGTTCTGCTGTGCTCTGGTAGAAGGCACCAGTGAGCTGCTGGGGTGTCAGTGCCTGTTCACTGGGAATCTTCCTGCAGCCAAAGGCTGCTTGCTGTGGGGGGTTGGTGTAGGGTGAGGAGCTCTCTGTGTGTGCCCTGTGCTGCACACAGTAATTCCAACTTCTGTTTGTGCAGCTCTTAAACCACTTCCTTGGGTTTCAGTCCTTCAAGTTGTGGATGAGGGAGGGGACAGCAGGGTTGCAGCAGAGGTGCTGGGAGTGCCAAAGGTGAAGGATTTGTTTGTTGGGTCACACGGGAGGCTGATGACACTTGGTGCTGGGGAGGATGTTGTGTTAGACCTCCTCCCCTCTCAGGGGATAGCAGAGCAAACATCTTTTCTCCTCTGTTGTTTTTACTTTGTTCTCCAGCAAACTCAACTGCCAGAGCTGCCTCTCATTGAGTTACTCCATGCTGCATGTCACACTGTTGATAACAAATTGCTATTCTGAAAATAGGAGGAGCAGCAGAGTCCTGAGTGTGACAAGAGGGTTAATTTTTTCCTTGTGCTTCAGAATTCACCCTTCAGTGAGCTGCAGATTGTGTTTACAGAGCACAGTTTCACAACAGATGACCTAACTGTGGCCACTGAGCTGGAATATTAGTTTAGCATTGAATTTCTCAGAGTCCCTGGAACTTTCTGAGGGTAGGGTAGGACTTGTGCTCACATCCAGACTGCTTGTGGGCTGCTGGGGATTTTGGGAGTCACCTTCACGTGGCAGTGGCTGAAGTCCAGGTGTGTGCTGCTGTTGTGTGTGCCAGGGGCTGAGAGCAGTGCTGTGTGTGAGCCTGAGGAAAGGCACCAGGCAAGGGTGACCTTCCTGACAGCAGATCACTTGGGCATGAGTGCTCCTTAGAGTGTCCCTGCAGCACACACTTCCCTTTTTCCTTCCTTTTTTTTTTTTAATTTTAATACCAAACAACAAAAAGTACTTCAGTGCTTGAAATTCCCTTTTTTACTGACAAGCCAGCAAAGTTCCTTTCCTACTGTTGTCTTGAAAGACTTCTATATATTTTTTTATTAGAAAGATGAAGCACATTTTAAGACTCACAGGCTCCATTTCCTTGGCCAGTTCTTTCTTCCCTTATTTACAGTGTGAAAAATGGGACAGGTCAAGTTCAAGTATTTGAGGTGACTGTAATTATATTTTTGGATCTGTCCAGGATTGTTTTTCATCCTGTATCAACACCTCAGAGGTTTGTGCAGTATATCCATTCTTTCAAAACCATCAGCTAGTCCTGATAAAAGGTACATCCTGTCCTGTCTCTGAGGGCATGATTTGTCTTAATTTCAGATATTCTAAATTTGAAGGGAACCTGCTAAGTTCCATGATCCATAATGAAAATGTGATATTACCTCTAGTTTTCATTTTTACAGCTGGGGAAAATCTTTGTGGAGCTCCCACTGCAGACATGGAAGATGAGACCTCCCAGGAAATCAGTCTTTGCTTTGTCTTAGTAGGAGTTTGTGGAAGTTTTAGTAGGCATCATTTGTTGCATTTTCAATGAATTTGTCTGTTTTTCATGCAGTACCCTGGTGACAGTGTGGTGACTGGCCGTGGAAGGATTAATGGCAGACTAGCTTATGTTTTCAGCCAGGTAAGGTTTTTCTTGTTGTTAAGTAGTGGGAACTTACTTCAAAGGACAAGTTCACAATAGTTCAGCATGGCCATGTGCAATGTACCTGTGGGAGGAAGCAGGGCACCCTCAGACAAGAAGCAAAAAAGCTTGTGATAGCATATAAATAGATAAAATATACTTTTTATGTTAAAATATATTTTTTATATTAAAATAAAAGTACTTCAGAGGAAACATCTTAGGTAGAGACTTATCTTGGTCACTCACTGTGAAAGGCTTTCTTTCAGATCATTAGTAAGTGCTGCTCTGTTCTGGGCCACAAAGTAGCCTTTGTTCCATTTGCTGTCATGGCCAAAGTGGCTGTAGCTGTGTTACCTTGGAGCAAGGCAGAGACTCTGCCTTTTTTGTCTTGGATGTGTGCTCCCTCCAAGGAGAGTCACTGGTACATGGGCCTGAACGTGTGGAGAGGAGCCAAACACAAACCTTCATTTTGGAACACAAGTAGGGGGCAGTTTTTGTATTAGTAGAATTTAAGAGTGCCCCTTCATGATACACCCCTCCCTTTTTATATTTAATGACCTTTTTTCCCTCCAAATGGAGCTGCCTCCTGAGATGCTGAACCTTTTTGGTTCAAATGTCAGTCATGGCCATGCTGTCTCTGTCCACACAGTTTCTGGGGCTTCTTTGGGAGTGAGACTTGGTGGAATGCAACAGAGAAACTCCCTGGGAGCTGCCTCTGGGCTCTGTTTCTGCCAGGAGGTGTCAATATCCTCTTTTTCTTCTGGATCAATCCCAGGGCCTGTTAGAGATTTTTCTGCTTAGGCATTTTGGCTGACACAGTCCCTACAGCACCCCTTGGACATAACTCATGGGTCTGGAATGGTCATGTGTGTGCAGGTTTGTATTTCCTCCTTGTGAAGGATGCTTGTATTGAGCTGGGATCATCTGCAGGCTGCACTGAGGGAGTCAGTTGTTGTGAAGCAGCATACCAAATATAGAGCACTGTAGGATTATGTTGTTTACTAGCAATAATTGACAGCATTTTACTGAAATTATTCTTTCCCTAATCTGAAAGTTTGCTTTATTTTCAGGATTTTACTGTATTTGGAGGCAGTTTGTCTGGAGCTCATGCCCAGAAGATCTGCAAGGTAATATGGCACAGAAAAAAACAAAAAAAATTGTCAGCATTCTTTTTTCAGTCTGTTGTGATAATGACTTTGGAGAAAATGTTTGGTGACTGACTTTAGTGTGCTCTGACATGTGCCATGCCTGAGACTGGTGCCTCTGGAAACTTTCTGAGTGTGGGTGAGCGTTTCCAGGTAATGCACACTTTGTTACATTAAGTTATGTCTTCTACTCTACTGCAAAGGGTGAGAGACTTGCCAAGTACAAATATCAATTAACTACTCATTGTGCACTGGAGAAAAGAGGAATGAATTCAGAGAAACATTTTCCTCTAAACAGTGTGCTGTGAAAGTGTGTAATATTTAAAAAGAAAGCAAATGTAACAAGTAAACAGCCTGAAGATAATCAGTTTTACAACTCTGAGGTCACCTTGACCCTGAGAGTTTCTCTTATCAAACACTTGTGGCTATTTATTCCTGTTTGTCTGCTTGTCTTGTGAGAAGGGCAAGATTTTTGCTGTGGAAAGGCACAATGCCTTTTATGCTGTGGAAATAACTACTCTTTGCCATAGACTCCTCAGGAGTGTGTGGGTATAAAAGTAGAAAACTAGATAACAACTATTTGGTTTTACCTGGTCTTGATATTAGGAAGGACTTGAGTTACCCTTTCACACTGGAGCTTTGTGGTGTCCATACTGGGGAGGGATGGGATGGCACTGAAATGATGGGATGGTTTCTGGTGGGTTTTCTTTGATCTCTTCTTTCTAAAGCAGCAGGGTCTGATCACAAAACTTGAAAAAATGTGGGGCCTTCCTGGTTGGTGCTGTTCTTGGTGAGCCCCAAAGCTGGAAGGCTCTTGGGGAATGAGTTGCTTTGGGGGTCAGTCTTTGTCAGTGCTTTAGGAAGAACTTGGAAGAGCCTTGGGAAAGAAAATCCATATCCAGGTCCCTGGAAAACAGCAGAACATGTCAGGGAATTCTAGAACTGCACAGAAATAGTTACCACCAGCTCCTGTTTGGGCTGGAGTTTTGGGTCTCCTGCCCACTGACTTGAGTGGCACCAAGTGTCAACACTTGCTGTGTTTCTAGGCAATATAAAATTCAAGGCTGATGCTACAAGCACTCTGAAAGATGGGACTGGATTTGTAATTAGTTTTGCAATTAAGTTAAAGATTGTCTGAAATAATTTTATTACAATGATTGAAAGGACAGGGAAAAGCAACTTCAAAATTCAAAATGGGGATTAACTGATGTTTTACAAAAATTATTTAGGAGCTAAAGCAGATCTTGATGTTAAAACAGGTCTTAACATAATGTGCCAGTGCTGTAGTGTTATGAAAATGGCAGACATTTTACTGGAATTCAATAATCAGGAATATTTTGTGCAAGGAATGTAAGGAATTCAGTCCTCCTACTCAAGGCTCTGTTATAGTATTGTGCATGATCTTGAGGCAAGTAACCAAAATGATCAGAGCCCTAGAAAACAGGATGTGACTGAATTGATGGTGCTTAGCCTGGAAACATGAAGAGGAATATGAAGACTGAAGAAAGATTTGAGGTACTTGAATGTTCCCAAAAGTAAAGGCCAAGAATAGCTAATTGCTCTCCCTCACTGCTGTGTATCAAGACCAATGTAATGTTTAAATTTCTGGAGGAAAGATGTAATTTAGTCCTCCCAAAGAAGTTCTAAAAAGGGTAATCAAGCATTAGAATATACAGCTTAGAGAGATTCCACAGCCACCACTGCAACAAACTTTGAGGAGCAGAGGAGACACAACTGAGGGGATGTTGAGGCCCCTTATGAACAGGGGCAGCCCTCAGCTGCACAGCCCCTCTCCTGTGACCATGTCACTCACACTGCATTATCCAGTTCCAGTGCTGAGTGTGGAGATGCCCAGCTGGGAAGGCAGATATTCTTTGGGGTTCAGCTTAGCTGGGTCAGTACTGAGGAGTTTGTGTTCATCACTAGATCATGGATCAAGCTGCCATGGTTGGAGCCCCCGTGATTGGGCTGAATGACTCTGGAGGAGCCCGGATCCAGGAGGGAGTGGAGTCCTTGGCAGGCTATGCAGACATATTTTTGGTGAGTAGGCTGCTGCATGGCCAGGCTCTTTGGCATCCTCAAAGGTGGGCACAACATGCAAGTGGGTGTTTGTAAGTAGATGTTGAGGTTATTGTTCTGTTACAGCCAAAGGATAAAAGGATAATAAGACTCAGACCTTGGTTCTTTTCTTAGCTTTGGGCAAATGTACCCAAGGGTCATGCTGAGCTCTGTAAAGCTCTGTGATCCAGTGTGTAGTGAGAATGGGGATGTCCAGTGTTGATTGCTCTGCTGAAAGTTTTGTGTCCTAGACTTTTTCCCTAAGGTGCACTGCTGCTCATTTTTTCACAGAAATAACATTCTTTTATATGCTGCTGAAATACTTTTCATGAAGTTGCATGCACAGAACACTGTCCTTTCAGTAGGAAAGCAGGTGGGCTGTCAGGTCAATCAGATGCTGCCAGGTTTTGGGGTGCAGTCTGGGAGGAACAGTTACAGAAGTTGTTGTGACCCACTGCAGCACCAAGCAGTGTAGGTGGATTTTTGTACAACACACCGTCCATGCTGGATGGCAGCCATTCACCTTTGTGTAAAATTCAAGCCAGTGCAGAAACCTGATTTTAAAAAATCCCTCCCTCACCTGGTCAGTAAGCTTGCTTCTACCTCTGAGCACAGTACATACACATTCAAATATCAGGGACATCCACTCCTTCCCACTGCAGGCTCAGTGCAGGTTTTTCCCTGGCAGCATCTGCTGAGGTGGCTCATGCTATCTCCTTTGCAGTCATTGCATGGCAAAGGGAATCAGCTGTATGGGAACAGAAATAAGAAACTTGTTTTGGTTCAATTTGCATCAAGAGATTCTCTCCAGATATTTGTCTGCCAGTAGATAAAACAGTCCTGTTTGTGATGGTGAATTCTTGCAGAATCTGGGCACAGATTTAAAGATACACTTTGGTAAAACCAGCTGGGTTTTTTTTTCCCATTTTCAGAGAAATGTTTTGTGTTCTGGTGTCGTTCCCCAAATCTCCCTCATCATGGGTCCTTGTGCTGGTGGAGCCGTGTATTCTCCTGCCTTAACTGATTTCACATTCATGGTGAAGGTAAGGGTTTGTCCTGAGCTGCTGCTGGTGACATTGATCACACACTAAGTGACCATATGGGAACGGGTATTTTCCAATATGATCTCCTGCTTTGGATTTTTATTTTGCGTGAAAAGTTGAGAAAAACTTTCCCAGGTAACTTGTGGACAATTGCATTTTCAGTGGATTTTAAATGCAATGCAGCCTTTTAAAGAAATCTGTCCCTCTTCTTATTTTAAGGGAGGTTTCTAGAGGCTGTGGCTGTTCCTTGGGTGCTTTTGCAGCTTGGCACTGGCATTCACTGTTCCTGCTTCTCCCCTACCCCAGGACACATCCTACCTATTCATCACTGGGCCTGACGTGGTGAAGTCTGTCACCAATGAAGATGTCACCCAGGAGCAGCTTGGGGGTGCAAAGACACACACTGCAGTGTCTGGTGAGAGCTGGGGGCTTTACTGAACATGCTAATTGTGCTCAGAGTAAATGAGAGTAGTTCTGGCTAAACAGCCTGTGGGCCAATCCAGATGAGTCTAAGGGACAAAGCTCTGCCTAAGCACAGGGTCTGACTCTGCATCTGCTTTCCTGCAGCTCCTGTTTAGTAACACAACACAAAGAAGGGAGAGTTCTGGGGTTTGGAAGAGAAAGTAGCAAACCCACAAAAGATGCCAGAAGTGGGAATACTGTCAGGGAGTAGGGCTTAGTGAAGTCAGCCTGGGGTGGGGATTTTTTGTTTGTTGTCCAGACATTTGCATGGGTTGAAAGATTCTCAGCAGTCCCTTGTTTGCTCACTAATGTGATTGATTGAACTGCTTAACTACAAACCAAGTGGCAGTGTGAGCTGAAGCACTTCTTCCCTCTTTTCCCCTCTGTGAAAACGTCTGTGGGTCATGAATCTTCTCAAGACTCAAATGACTGTAGGTTCTCAAATTCTGTGTGAACTGAGCTGATGGTGAACCAAAACCACACACACAGATGCTGCCCAGATCCAGCCCTTTTATAAAAAGCACTTGTAGTCCAACACTTGGGTGCAGCACAGTAACCCAATCAGAGTTCCAGAAGGCTGGAGTCCAGGTAGGGCTGTGCCAGCTGATAAACCACTTCACATTATTTGACATATGAGGTCAACAATGCAGACCTGTTCTGGAGGAAGTTTGACACAGCACATGTTTTTTAGATATTTTTAGCTGGTCAGATTTGGTGGCTTAAGACTCCTGATTGTTAACAGCTCAAGTTTAAAGAGTCCTGCTGTTGCTTGTTTCTATCTTTATTGATATCTGTTTGGAAAGGAAGGCTTGCACAATGATTTCCATGCCTGCTGTGCTGTGTCTGGGCAGGAGTTGCACACAGAGCCTTTGAGAATGACATTGATGCTCTGCTGAACCTCCGGGAGTTCTTCAATTATTTACCCCTGAGCAACCGGGACCCGGCTCCAGTGTGCGAGTGCCATGATCCCAGGTAAGGGCAGCCTGGCTGAGCTCTGGGCTCTCTGGCCACTGCATTTCATGGCTTCTCTGGCTTATGGGCACAGAGATAGGGCTGTTCTGTGCCTGGGATCTTGGCAGATAATTCTGCATTCTCTATGTGAATATGGGAAGTGTTCCAACATGTGTGTGTTCGCTGTTAGGTTTAATTCTGTTTTCTGAAAGGGCTGTTGTCCAGGCTGTGTGCAGAATGCTGGGAAAAGCAATCTCTGCTCAGGTGGGCTGCCCAGTCCCTTAGAACAAGCAAGAGAGGTAGGAAACAGCACAGTGAGTGACAGTGGGGAGAACTTGCCCTGTTCTGTCAGCTGTGTCTGTTGGATGAGTTCTGCTCGTAAGGGTTAGAGGTGGGCAGGCAACAAGGAGGCAGAAAGCTTTGTGTGTTACATACTTGTCTCAGGCTCATTGTGGAGTTGGCAACATAATGCAGGAAGAACTTGAGCCATTTCAAGAGGGGAAAAATGGCAACTGTCTGGACTTTTATCAGGGAATTTTTCCAGGAGCTGAGAGACAGCCAGAGAGACAGCACAGGACACTGAGCAGGGAGCCTTGCTAGGGCTGGAAGGCAGAGAATGTCAGTGGAGTAAAAGCATTTTGACCCAAGCTCCAGTTGCACTCAAAACTCAGCCTTTCCCTAGGGAACCCTCAAGAGGCTGTTGCATTCTCCTGCATGGGAGTGGTGCCTGAATTAGTTCCTTTCAGCTCCTCACATGTGTGTGATATGTCTTGTGGCTCTTCATGTGTGATGATTTTAATCTGTGAGTCTGAAGGTTATTTTCTCTTCATCCCTCATTGTGCTTTTCAGTGTCTGTGTAAGTTTGTTTGAGGAGGTGCTTTTGGATTGATTTTACAAATCACTGTGCTGGTCCCTGAGATACATTTCTCACTTTTTAAAAAAGAGATTTGCCATTTTCTTTTAGAGAATGGCCTGACAGGTCAATTAATTACTAATCCTAAATTTTGCTGAGGTAGGTGTTGATCTTTAGGAGCTCATTAAACTGTGCCAGTCTGGTTCTGTTCTGTTCTCAGCTGCTCTGGTTTGTTAGTGACAAAACCAAAGCAAATCTCTTGTATTTGAGTTGGGGGATTATCTTTGAGGTTATCATGGTCTTTATAAGCATTCAACAAGTTTTACTGGGATAATTGATATCTACAGACTTGATTTTGGTGTTTTAATTTCACTGTAGAAGCAACAGTCCATTTTTTAAATCAATGTACTTTATAACAGGCAGTTTATTTGTGAGAAGCAGTGAGGTTGTAGCTACTAAAGTATAAGAGATTTGTGTCCCTTAAGAAAAAAAGAACTGATCTTTTACAAGGCATGAGATATAATAAAAGCAATTTGTACTAAGAACTTCAGTGTAGTAGCCTTTATACATGTGAAGGCAAATATATTTGTTAAATTTATTTGGTTTTATAGCAACATTTCCAATAGCTCTCCCATTTATTGTTCTAATGCACAGATTGGTATTATTTCATCTGGACAAACTGACATCTTAATAGATTCCTTCTGCTTGGGATTGATGTATTTGATCCTTACAGCTGCTCCAGTCCCAGTCTGTTCCTCTAGAGTAATTGCTTTCTTATTGCATTGTTTTCACCACACAAGAAATTGCCACAAATTAAATGTAACCTACTTGTGCTTTTATTGTGAAGTCCTGGGGCTGTTGAGGGTTGTTTGATTGGTTTGTTTTTCCCTCTATTCAGGTAAGTTGTTTCTGGTGTTGAAAAATGCCAGCCTTGGCTGCTGAAGCTTGTGTTGGTGAGTGTGTGTTGGCAGTGGCCTGGGTTCCAAGGGCTCACAAGCTTCTTGCAGTACCCAGCTGTCCCTGGTGAGATGTCCCCTGCCTTTGGGAGGTGTCTGATGCATTGCATTTGCTCCATGGCATGGTAGGATTTTACCTCTCTCTGTGTCTCTACAAACCTCTGGAGGAGGTTATTGCCAGCTGTTGGTAACCAAGAGCAGTTTGACTTGTGCACTGAATGAAACCCAGTGTCCATCTGGTGAGGGTGTCTCCAGCTGGCACAGGCTGTAACAATGAGCAGCAGTTCTGTCCCACCAAGTGGGAGCTGGGACAAACACCTCTGAAGCCCAGTGAGTGCAGCAGCAAGCTCCAGATGTCCTGTGTCTGTAGATATTTGAAGGAGCTTTTCAAACATGGTGTCCTGGATAATGTCTTTGTTTTGCTGATGAGTATTTTAATGCTGTTAAAATTTCCTTCAGCACTGTGAATTTATGGGAGCAATAATTTCATCTTTTCACTGCTATCCTTTGGGTACCACAGGTCACAGAGCTGTGTGGGACAGAGCTTGGAGCACATCTCTATCTACTTTACACTCAAGAAAGTTTAGAATTGTTTTTATCTTAGGGTTTAGTATGTTAAAACAAGTTTAACTTCTTCAGATTAAGGTTCCATTGTATCATTTTATGGAAGTGTTTGTGTGCAATATTTGTATTTGTATGGAAAAAGCACTTGAAGTGTTGTTGTCAGGTTTGTTCTATAAATGGCTGTGTCTCTTCCCTTCCCTGCAAGGGCTGTGCCTCCCTCATCCCATGTGTCTGAGGGAGCCCAGAGACAGCCATGGGGCTGCACTTTAAACTTTTGTCTGACTTTGTCAAACTGCACATCACTTTCTTCAGTTTTGAATTGTGTGGCTAGAGCCTTGTGTTGTCTTATTCAAAATGTACTAAACCATGGCATTGTTAAAATATTAATTCAGTAAGAACTCCCATGGAAACACCATTTGTTACAGAGATCACTATTTTTATGGAATAGCACAAATATTATACTCCCTGAAACCTTCTCAGTGGTGACTGATAAAAATTGACACCCTGCACTGAATCCTCAGACCCCGTGGGTGCCACTGCTGAGTGGATCCCTGATGAAGGTAATGTGATCAAAGCTGGGGAACTGATCCTGTCACTGCTGGGGTGGCAGGATCTGTGTTACAGGAAACCTCCACGTGGAAATGTGTCACTGTAAGTGGAGAAACAGGAGAGTCTTTAAACACAGTCTGTGAAGGGAAGACACAGGGTGGATATGTTTTCTCTGTATGATTTCTCTGCTCTCTGCTTGTTTGGGGTGGGGAAATGAGCATGGGAAGGTTTCCTGCAGCTCAGTGTGTTCAGAGCTCCGGGTGTCAGTGGGCAGGCAGTGAGTGTGCAGTTCTGAGGTGCTGTGTGTGACAGGGAGCCTCAGGCTGCCCTGGGACAAGGGCTCTGCCTGGCAGCTGCAGGGACTGGGCTCTGCTGCTGCTGCCCCGTGTGCCCTGCAGCCCTGCAGCCTCTGGGCTGTGCCCCCAGGGTGCCTTGAGAGGCTGACCCGGAACAGAGGCTGCACAGAGTTACAGGAATAAAGCAGGTATTTATTAAAAGGATACACCTTGGGCAGTACCAGAGCCCGACTGTGGCTCTGCCCAAGATGGACGACTGGTCACAAGTTTTCACACTTTTATACGTTTTGGTCCATTTGCATTTTGGGGTCAATTGTCCAATTACAGCTTCAGGTTATGAAGTTCCATCTCCTGGTTTGCTCTCCTCAGTTCGCTGTTGTTTATACTTTGGGCCTGAGGCTGTAACATTTGTCCTTGGTTCTCAAGCTGGAAAGGGATTGTTTTGTCTAACTACCCTGTGAAGAGAATTACTAACACTTAACATGAAGTTCAGAGTCACACACTAAGACAGTAGAGAATCTGAAAAATATGGAAGCTAAAACTTAAGGCATCAGCCACACCCGTGTATCCCGTGAGCCGGCAGTGCCCCCTGCAGCCCGGCCGCCTCCCGGCCGTGTCCGCACAGCCCCGCCGGGCCGGGCTGCTTGGGGCTTCCTCAGCACAGCTGCCTCTGGAAGAGGGGTCTCCTTCAGCAGGAGGCTGCTCAGGCTGCCCGAGATTAACAGAACCGGTTCTTTTCTCCATCTCTGAGGAGGTTCTGAAGTTTCTGAGAGGTGGAAATGTTTACTTGAATTTTTGGTCTTGGTGTTCTTTTGGTCTTTAAATGTTGTTGCTCACACTTGCTCTCCACAGTGACCGTCCTGTTCCAGAGCTGGACACCATTGTCCCAAGTGAGTCAGCCAAAGCCTATGATATGCTGGATATCATACACTCCGTAAGTCTGACAGTGTTCACATTAAAGATGCATATATTAATTACATTCTGGGTCTAAATAATGCACAGAAACCAGGAGAATGGCACTGAAGATATAGATACTGTTACTTATTTATTTCAATCTTCGTGAGTGACTTTCTACCTGTGTAGTAGCTACTTGTGAATGGGCAACAAAAACTGCAGGGGAAAAAATATATTTTAACAGAATCCCAAGATCTGTTTTCAGGATATATCTTATGCTCTATATACAGATGCAGGGTGATGCAATTTAATTCTTTCTGGGGTCAGAACCCCCCTTGAGTTCTGTTGCTTGGCCCCTCCCTGAACCTTGGTGTTTCTGTCTTGGATTCTGGCACTTCTGTATAAAAGTAATAAAGTACCCAGGATGCAGAGATTTACCCTTCCCTGTTTATGCTAAGAGATAATGTACATATGCAGTACAAGAAAATACATGTCTATTCTTTTGAAATTACAAAGTTTGCAACTGGCTTGCATTTAGACTCATTTTAGTGGTGAAAGCAAGCTCAGGGTATTTTTAATCCCTGGATTCTTCCACTGTGATTTTCAGCACTGTGTGTAATGAAAGTTAAAAGGTGGCATGTAATAGAAATCATTAGGTGAATTAGGAGAAAACCCTCAAGCCCTCCCACAGATTTTGGGAAGTATTACAGAAAGAAATAACACCACTTTTATACTGCTTACATTTTTCACAACTTTTTAAAACTGAGGCTAATGAAATGACTGGCACACTGCAGTGTATTTGGGAACAGCTGCCAAAAACAGATGGAACTGGGGAATCCTGCTGGAAGCCCAGGCAGCCATGTGTAGGTGTCGCTACTGCTCCATGGATGTTTCTGATCTCTTGGAACGTGCTGAGTTCTGATCGTGCCTCATGCACCAGGGCTGTCCCTGGCAGGGCAAACACAGCTCCAGCCCGAGGGAAGTGCAGCCACAGGGGTGTGTGTGGCTCCAGGTGGATGCTGCCTGGGCACTGTATTCCCTGCATTCCCTGGGGCCGGGCTGGTTTCTCCAGGAAAGGGCTCTGAGCTTGCCAAGAGAGCGAGATTACATCAAATGTGTCACCGGGAGCTTCTGGGCTCCAGGAAGTTACTGTTTCATCACTGGAAATCGCTCTGTAAGGCTGTTGCTAATTAAGAGGTGAGAAAGAAGTTCTTAACATGTGATTTGCATTTTGTTCTAAGCCAGGAAGAAAGGCTCCCTTCAGTCATAAAGGTGTTCCCTGATGGAACACTTAACTGAGTTTTGGTAGTTTCTGTACTTAATTCTTGCAGTGAAGGCTGCAAAGACTAAAAGGTTTCCCTCTCTCTCTTTCCTTCACAATTCTGCAAGTTCAGAACTCTTTTAAAAGTTGCAATACTAAGGTAGCTGAGTTTGTGTTTGCCTGTGTATTTATGCACCTCTGTTTGGCCTCATACTGCATACTCTGCCTGCCTCTCCCTTGCAGATTGTGGATGAGAGGGAATTCTTTGAGATCATGCCAAGCTATGCCAGGAACATCGTGGTTGGCTTTGCCAGGATGAACGGACGCACCGTTGGGATCGTGGGCAACCAGCCCAAAGTAGCCTCAGGTTAGAGCCCAGTGTGAGCTCTTACAGGGCCTTGCCTCTGTCTCTTTCCCTGCACACTGTATAAGGTCAGAGCTGTTGTGTTGTGTGCTCCTCCACTCATTCTGTGGTTTTCCACTGCTTGCTTTGTCTTGAACCTCACTGTAATACAGCTGTGAAATGAACTGCAAACCATTTCTTTAGTGGCTAACAAGGTGATCTTGCTCCCAGGTGATTAAATCAGTGCTGCATCCAGCCCAGGAGGAGCAGCAGCTGCACACAGGGTGGGGAGAAGAGCACCACTCATTTGGCAGCAGCCTGTAATTAACTGGGGTAACCATAGCATGGAAACCTCACACTTCCTTCCATGGCAGTAATAACCCTAAAACTCATCTGTAGGGTGAGGGGACTTTGCTATCTCACTGTAAGTGACCAGTGCAAAGCCTTCAGATGCACAAGTGTGGAGCTCTTTACCTCACATGGTTTGGATCTGAAGGTACCACGTGCAGCTCTAGCTAATATCACCCTTCATAACTGTCAGGGATTTTGCTTTCTCTCCTTACTCAGTAATTTCTGAAGTGACCTTCCCTAGTCAGAACATTGTGGTTTTCTCGTTTTTTTAAATTCTTGTATCTATTTGTTTGGAAAAATCAGATGACCCAGTATGGTATTTCATTCATTTCATCTCTACAAGATATGAGCATCAAGAAACTAGACAGAAGGTTTTAAAATAAATTTAACCTTCATTTAGCATTTTAAACTTTAACAGCTCATTTTAACATTTCATATAGAGGCTTTGATACAAAATGTGTTTTGTTTTAATATAGTTGTAAATAATATAATTCTAAATGGCACTGAAACAGAAACACTTCGCAGTGTGTCTACCAGAAATGCTGATTTTTCTCAAAAATTATCGGACTGTTTAATGTTTGTGGTTTTTTAATGGAGAACTCTGTTACCTTTCAGTATGACTGATCTGAAAAATACTAATGAAGAGAGAGTTACAGAAAAGTGTTTTAAATTACATGTATGATATTAAACTGTTATGTTTTGGGATAGAAAGACTTTGCACACAGGATCAGAAAAATGAAATGAGCCTTTGAGTGTAGCTTGTTCTGTCATCTTAGTTCTAAACCAGGAAAGCTTCATGGCAGATTATCTCCACATTATCTACAGATGAGCTTTTCCTTTGTTTTAAGAAGACAATACAGCTAAAATAGTGTGATTTTGAGTTACCTTGAATTACTGCAGATCCCTGGAGTGTCTAACCCCTTTTTCTGTGCTCTTAACCTCAGGGTGCTTAGACATAAACTCTTCTGTGAAAGGAGCCCGCTTTGTTCGGTTCTGCGATGCCTTCAACATCCCCCTGATCACGTTTGTGGATGTTCCTGGGTTTCTGCCAGGTATGCCTTACCCTTAGAGTTCACGTGGTGCATGGTGGTGTTGGTGCTAAAAATCCATGTTCAGAACTCGGAGAAGACTTTTGCTACGGTAGACTTCAACCAGGTGTTAAATTTCCACTTTTTGGGAATGAAATTCTGTATTCTAACTACAGTAGTCATCACAAAGGACAGTGAAATGTGCAAGAAATTGCAGGAAAATGAAATAGTGCCTAAATAACCAGTGTGTCAGGAGTCACAAGGCTTTGCTGGAATTATCTAAGGAGAGAGACACATCACACAGCCAGGTAATACTGCAGTCTCCAGCAGCCTGCCAGACACACTGGGATGGCCAGTTTGCCAGGGCCAGGCTTGGGGACACCATGCACTGGAAAGCTCTGTCCTACTGCCAAAAGCTGTGACTGGGACCTGTGCAAGGGGAAAACCTGCATTCCCTGGAGGTGCTGCCCTTGTTCTGAGTGGTGTGAGGTTACACTGATGGCTGTATTGTACCAAGGTAAATGCTGAGCTGTGCTTTCAGGTGTTGTTTGCCCTCCACAGCTCTTGCTGGGCAGGGTGGCAGCAGCAGGCCCTGCACAGGCTGTGCTGGGCCAGGGGAGGCAGTCCAGTGGTGTCCCTGTTTGTGGGACAGGATGAGGGGAGAGTTCACTGCTGGCTCTGGGAAGGGAGCAGTGGCAGCTGGGGCCAGTTGAGGATGTTCCACCCACATCTGCTGCACCTGCTGCCCAGAGGGGCTGTTACAGCCCTGTCACTCAGACCTAGGGCTCTGGGTAGACACAAAGGAGAAAATCCCAACCAAATAGTCTCAAGAGATAAAAACCAGTAAAGTTTACTGGAAAACCATAGAAAATTAAGGAACATTAGCAAAACAGTAAATGCAGCATAAGATCACTTATCAAAACATAGACTTAGACCACTGAACATAGAAAACCTTTAAACCCATTCAATGTCACATTCTGTAAGAAGAGAGAAGAAGAAGAAGGAAGGGAGAAAACCAGAAAGACAGAAAAGATACAGAAAAATAGCTTCCAGCTCCTAGGTTCCAGTGATGTACAACTCCAAGATAAAGGTAAAGGACAATGTGCTTGCCTCATGCTCAGGCTTCCTGAAGGCTCTTTGATGCTGCAAGACACTTCTCAGTGGAAAGTGACTGTCTTTAGAGGTACATCAGTGAGGAGAGGGCTGTGATGGGCCTGCTTTCAGCACAGGCTCTCTGAGCAGGTAGTAGTAAAATGACCCATTACAAAACAGGTTGAGAGAGGACTATAAATGTTATACAATCAAATCTAATGTTAATACTGTTGTATAAACCATGGTTTACCTTGAGGCCTCTGCAGTTCTCAAAGGATCAGAATGTGACTATTTCACATTCCAGTTCCTGTTTTAACACAATGGAGTTGGCACATTTTAACCAGGAGTTCCTCTCCTTCCTCCCCAGTGTAGGCTCAGCCACCTCCCCTGGTATGGACCAGGCAGTGGCTTGGTGTAAGCAGACACTCCAGCAATCCAGATTTGAGCAGTTGCTCAGAATCCAAGAACTGTTTCCATATAGCTAATTCAAAGTAGTGACTGCTACTGCACAATAAATATTGATTGTTACTACACAATAAAATTTGGTTTGAAAGCAGATAAACGGAAGAACAAAAAAAAAGACAAACCTGAAGAGATGAGACCTGAGGTTTGATTATGATCCAAAACCTGCTGTGTTTTAAGGAATTTGGCAAGATTAGCCCATTAGCATTAGAAATATCAGATTAACTAACAGATTCTCTTTCTTCCTGCTGGTCACATCTGGAGTCTTGAAGATGCTCTAAATGTATTTTGTTCCTATGAAGGTCCCATCTAGCTGAGCTTTGCTTCTCTGACCTTCCATACAAACAGCTGCTGCTCTGATGGTTGAGTTGCTCAGTATCTTGCAGAGAACACTGCCTGGCATGATCTTCTCCAGGGTATTAACATGGCTGTGGTGGTGGTCAGGTTTGCTCCTGGTGATGGATGATGGGCTTGTGTGTATTCCCTGGAGTGAAGCAGTTGCCTGTCCTTTGCAGGCACGGCTCAGGAGTACGGGGGGATTATTCGTCATGGTGCCAAGCTGCTCTTTGCCTTTGCAGAGGCAACTGTGCCTAAGATCACTGTCATCACTAGAAAGGTAAGCTGGCAAATTCCATGGAGGTCTTCCAGAGTTCCTTTTGAACTAGTGACAATTTTAGTTAAACCAAGCTTTGTCCATCTGTCCCAGTGGTGCTTTCTATCATTGTCACATCTGTGTTTGTCCCATTTGGTAACACCTCCTTGTATAACATTATGAGAGGCCACTTCTATTCCCAGACCTTAGTTCCTTCCTTCCTCTTGTCTCTTTACCCATCTGGAACTCCCAATTTCTGCTCCCTGCTTTCTCTCTGGAATGCCCTCACTCAAGTACTTGTCCTGTGTTACCCAGCCTGTCTCACTAAGGACATGCCATCTGTTTGCAGCAATTCTGCTTTCTTGCCTCTTGAGCCTCCCTCTGCAAAGCCAGCACTGGCTGCATCTGTCTTCTGCTGTCTGCAGGTTGAACACTGGTGTGGCTTCTTTTCCTCCCCAGAATTCTGCTATGCTCTACCTCATCTTCCTTTCTCCATAAGGTACCTGACACCCTACTGCCATAAGCTCTGGGGCTGGCACCTTACAACCTCAGCCTTCTCCTTGCTGCTCTGCCCCTCTTGCTCGCTTTTCTGATACTCTCTTGGCTTGTCATGGCAAAAATCAAGAAGAAATTTCTGTTCTTTGCCTTCTCTGATTTTTCCAAGTATTTCCATGCAGTACTTGTCCATCCTGCAGCCCTGCTGCACTGTTCAGTACTGCCCTGACAGGGACTGCACTGCAGTTTGCTCTGCAGTCCTGCAGTATCTGTTCATCACTGCTGTCTGGAGCATTTCCAGTTCCAGAGTGGAGCACTGCAGAGCCAGAGTGCTGCATTCCCTGGCCAGGAAATTCCAGAAGCACACTGCCTGCTTGGTTTGTGTGCATGTGCAGGGTGCAGGTTGAGGCCTGCTGGGTACACACTGACCCCTTCCTGCCTGCCTTGCAGAATGGGCTTTGTCAGCAGCCCCCTTCCTTGCTCTTTTGGGGCTCTGGCTGAAGTGGTGTCTGTTCCTAGGAGATGGCTGCCACAAAGTGGAGATGCTCACGCTTTCCTTCAGAGAAAAGCCCCAGCTGCTTGTCTCTGGACTAGGAAAGGTTGCAGGAGCAATGCAGGCTGTTGCTGCTGCAGGGCCACTCCTGGAGTGGCTGCCCTGGTTTGTGTCACAGGCCTATGGAGGTGCCTACGACGTGATGAGCTCCAAGCACTTGCGAGGAGATGTGAACTACGCCTGGCCCACAGCTGAGGTGGCCGTGATGGGAGCCAAGGTGAGTCCAGGCCCTCCTCACTGGGGTGCAGCAGTGCCCTGCCAGCAGCACCAGAGCCCTGCCAGCAGCACCAGAGCCCTGCCAGCACCATGGCAGGGCAATGCTCCCTCACCTGGAGGGCACGGCCTGAGGAACTGTCACTGACTGAGCCCTTCTGTTCCCAGGGTGCTGTCCAGATCATCTTCAGAGGAAAGGAGGCAAATGCAGAGGAGGAGTACGTGGATAAGTTTGCAAACCCTTTCCCTGCTGCTGTAAGAGGTATGGTTGTCTCCCACACTGTGTTTCACTTGGTTTAGCATTGCATGGAGATAAAGTTGTGCTACTGAGTAAACCTTTTGCTAACAATTAAGTTATTTAGGTAAGGTAGTTGTGTCTGAGTTAGAAAGGTGATGCTTAACCACAACCAGTGCATGTGGACATCTGGACACAGGACACATCTTCAGCTGCAAAGAGCCTGGTAAAAAGCAGGGACTGCTCTGTGAAGTGCATTTTCAATGATGTCAATAGTAGAAGGTGTCTCAAAATTCAGCCTTTTCCTTTACAGCACAGGTGCTTTGACAATCTTTTATACTGCCCTCAATGCAAAGCAGTGGCCTGAAGAAAGATTAGGGCCAGTTATGTTCTCCAGAACTCTCAGTTCTCAAGTTTTTCCATTGCTTCTACTTCCAGTTTTGGAGCAGTAACTGTGCTCTAAAAGGCAAGTTATATTCAGAATTAAAAAATAGACTCAGGAATGTTTCCTTCTCAGTCTATTTTAAATGTAGTTAATTTATAACTTGTGAATTTTTTTATTCCAGCTATTGTTTTGATTTTGCTTATGGGTTTTGATTAACTTATGGATTAGCCTAGGCACAGAAGGCTGGGAGGCAAACACTTCATGGTTGGTCAGGTTGAAGGTTTTTTTGTTTTCATCTTTTGCAGGGTTTGTTGATGACATCATCCAGCCTTCGACCACCCGCACTCGCATCTGCCATGACCTCGATGTCCTGGCCAGTAAATCCCAGTCCAGTCCTTGGAAGAAACACGCCAACATCCCACTGTGAGGGTGAGCAGGGGCTGCCCATGCTGGGAGACATTCTGAATATGAGTTCTGGTTAACTCTCTGGTTAATGGAGGGCTGCTTGGCAATAGAAATAGTTCTTTTAATTTTGATTTTTGCCAATAATCATCAATAAATCATAGCATATATTTAATCTGGGGGTCTGACCAGTTTGCCTCTCTAAACCCTTTCTTGGTGGTTAATACTCAACACACCCTGCCCTGCCTGCTGCAGGTGAGCTGTTACTAATTGCTCAAGGTCAAACATTCCTTGGCTCCCTCATTCTGTAGGCCCTGGAGGTGGCTCAGTCCTGCCTGAACCACCTCCCACCCCAAGGGAAGTTGGACCCCTGTGGAATTCAAGGGTATTCCACTGCCACAGACTTTGGAGTTTGGCTCCACCACTGACTGAGAGAGGAAAATCCTGAGCTTGGGTTCCAGGCCCTGCTGATCCCAGACTCAGTTGTTCTGTTCCTCTGTTAGTCTGGCCTGTGGCAGCTTTTCCCTGCTGCCTGCAGCAGCTGGGTCTGAGCCCCAGGACAGAGGTGGGTGGCACAGGGGAGGCACAGCCAGTCCACTCTTAAGAACAGCAGACAAAAAGGGCAGTTTTGGTGGGACATGCATACCCTCCCCCCTCAGCAGAGGCTGGAACAGAGACCTCCAGAGGCCCCTTCAGCCTCCTTTCTCTGGGATTATTTGCCAGCTTGGCCAGGAACCACTGCAGGAGCTGTTACTCTGATCAGCTCTGGGCCTGTGCTCACCTGTGCTCAGTAGAAGCTGCAGCTTCCCTCCAGCCCCAGAACAGTGAGGAACAGCCACTGTCACATTCAGTGCTGCTGCTGTGGGCACCTGGCTGCCCTGAGTAACTGGCATTTGTTGTGTGACAGAGCCTCCCTACCTGCACTGCAGCTGCTGCTGCTCACACCCAGCACGAGCCTGAAGGAGCAGAGCTAGGACAGCCATGGCCCAGGCAGCTTCTCTTCCCAGCAAGGTGCAGTGAGTAGAGCTGTGGAGCTTGAGCCTCTACCTGGGGGGGGAAAGCAACAGCTGAACATCATCTAAAAGCACAATATAAAAGGAGCAGTACAAGTAGGAGTTCCAGCTCCCCAGGTGTTTGGCTGCATGGGAGGGAGGCAGCACCTTCAGGCTGCAGACACACTGGCTGTCCTGTGTGGCTTCTGTATGAAAAGGCTCCTGGTGCTGTCCCAGGGAACAGAGCTGGCTGCAACAGGGGAAGGTAAATTCAGCTGTTACTGTGGGGGGTGTCATGGACATGGTGGGAGCTCCTAGTTAACTGTGAGAAAACTGTAAGGGTTTATAATGCCCAAGAAGATTTTCCAAAGGTAAAGCAGGTTTAGAGGCAGAAGCTGTGATAGGTGAAGGGATACAGACACAGCTTCTTCAGCTTGCCCAGAGTCAGGAAACAATCCATGAGAAACAGAAACTCACTTGTCATAACGAGGAAAGTACAGCTTTGTTAGTTGTTTCCTAACAGTATTGCTACAGACTCCAACCTCTTGCCAGCACAAGGATTGGGCTTTTAGATCCTCTCCATTTCCAAACAGGCAGTTGCTCTACCAGGACATGCTGGAAACAGGTTTGAAAGCTGCTTTGATGAGGCTTCTGAGAATTTCCTTGAAGTCCAGTCACCTAAAAAAACAAGAGGTACAAAATAAAATCCCTTAAATAATGTGTAGCCCTTGAACTTAGCAGCAAGGCAAGTTAGTTACTTAATGTGTTCCTCAGTGCAGGAGTTGCCATAACTTACAAGCATTTGGAGACTGAGCTTTCAGACTCTTGTCTTGGGAGTAGTTGAGACTTTGAATCAGCCCTGTGCTCAGCAGCTGCATCTTGTTCCTTTTCATGACTCCAGTGATTTGTCCTTAGGAAGTGGGCCAGGTGATTGATAAAGCAGTCAGTTTTCTTTAGCACTACAGAGATGAAATCTTTCATGGGTTGGACAAAAATAGCACCTTGCTCCCTGAGACATGGGAGTAACATGGACATTTTGTTTCAGGAATCTGTGAAACTCCATTTAGCCCAGCTGGTTGTTAGAACTTTGAAGCCTTTGCCATGGCAGTTTCTTCCTACAGACTCCAGGTCACTTCAGACATATAGGGCAGAAGAGAGAACTTCTTCTCAAACCTTGTGGCATTTCAAGAAATTGTAAGTTTTAGCAGTGCAGCTCTTGCATCTGGGGTGGTGCCTTCCCAGGTTTACAGCAATCCCACATTCACCACCCCTCTACCCCCCCAACCAAACCACATGATGGTGGAGGGGAGAAAGAAGCCCAGAGAGAGTTTCCATCACTCTGGAGGCTGAGTGGGTAAGGGAGTGGAGTACAGGTCTGGTTGTGAAGCCTGGACTACATGAAAGCTACCTGTCAGTTTTGCCTTTAATAACTCCTTGAATTCCTACTACTACATGGGATGACAAAATGTGATGGTCCAAACAAGCACTTAAAAACAACTATAGTGAAGAGGGTGCTCATCATACTCATGATTTTGAATAGTTTATTAAATGAAAGGTGAAGCATCAGTTTTAAATTGTACAAAAGGAAAAAAAAACCTCATATTGTAAATGTACAATTTACAGAATTACTAGCAAAACCAATCAAGGAGACACTCATAATACAAAAACCTATTGACTGCAAACTGAACTGGAGACCCATTGCAGGTACCATGATAATAAATGTTTGTTATACAGTATTCTACAATGTTAAATTAGGAATCAGTTTTCCACACAGAGGACTGTGAAGCACAAGGTTTGTCTGAGACTCTGACTCAAACTGGGCAGCATCTGTTGTGCCACCATGCTCACAGAGTGACCCTGGGACAGGTCCTGCAGCCATTCCTGCCCCCAGGCCGTGGGGGTGCACAGAGGGAGGTAACAGGGTTTATAAAGTTCCAGCTACTTCTTGGATTAACAGATCCCCAACCCACACTAAGGAATGGCTGAATTACCTGGTCAAACATTTTTGGCAACCGTGTCTGAGAACTGCACGTGTTGTGAGAGCCAAGCTCAGCTGGGTGAGGTGCTGGGCTGGGTCAATTTGGGCTCTTTCCCTGCCCATGCTGGGCACTGAGGGGTTGGGCTGGTGTCCAGAAAGCTTGAAACAGAAAAAGCTCCGTGATTATTCTGCAGTTGCTAAAACCAAAGCACCTCTGAAACTGCTGTGCTCCAAGTGGGTCAGTCTGCTTTGTATCCCAACTGCTACTGAGTGCAGAAAGATGAAGCTTTTGGGGCCAATTGTTGGAGATCTGGAGCTGTGGAGGGCCAGCACTGCTGGTGCCAGGCTGGGTAAGGAGCAGCTACTACATCGAGTCATAAAATCGAAGCATAATGAAATTCCAAATTATTGAAGACATTGAAAAATATCTTAGTACAATGAATTAGCTGAGAATGTTTTGGGGTTTTTTTTGGAATTTTTTTTTTTGATGTTTTTAGCTTTTTTGAAAAATCATATTTTTTTTCCAAAGAATTACTCTCAATATGCACAGTTAACACTGAAAATGTAGCTGTAGTCCATTGTAAGCTTAAGAACTTCACCATCTAAGCACAAATTTCTATGCAGCACATACAGTACTTCTAACTGGCAAAATTAATTTACAAAAATAGCGGAAAAGGGTATTTACGGCATGGAAAGTAGACTCTGTTTTATGGTACAGTTAAAATTACTTTTAGTATGCTAAAGTGATCCTTTCCCCCACCCTTGAACTATTTTTTTTTTTAATAGGAAAGTTGCTGTTTATGTACCTTGTGTTGGCAGGCTTGAAGTAGGTAGTAAAAACAGCAAAGTGATTACTTGAGAACCATTTGTGTGTTTTACTGAGAATACTTTATTTGCTGGTATAAGTTGCTAAAAATGCACAGAGCAAGTACCAATAGAAAATTTACTGGTTTTGTGTCCCCATGTGCTATATAAAATGAATGTTACACAGCATCTGTTGGAAAAGTGGCTTCATGGACATCTCTTACTTTATGTCCCATTATAAATAAAAATAAATCTTCTCAAGAGTATAAAATCTGGGTTTATCATATCAGAATCTGAAATTTTTTGGCAGAGATGCACGTCATTAGAATTCTAACCTCTTCTCTGAGAGTGTTCTTCTCCATGCCTATGAGAGGACATAAGCGTACCATAATGTTAATCAAATCCAGTGTGTTCCAAAACACTTTTCTGTAGCCAGAACGACCTGCTTACAGCAGCCTTGCTAGTCAGTGGCTGATAGGCATAGGTTTAATAAAAATGGCTAGCTTTGAAAACATAAAAAGGCAAATGTTAAAACCGTTTTAAATTGTACAGCAGAAAAATAAAGTTAAAAAAGTTCTGTTTTCACTCAATGTTGTTTTCAGAAAACATATGTAGAACAGTGTTTATTTTGACAGCTGTCTTAACAATTTAAAACTTCCTCCTCATCCAGAAAAAAAAATCCGTATTAGGACAGTCAAGAACAGGGATACAAATGATTTTTTAGGTCAGCCCTTCTGAGGTGACTGGATTGGCCAACATTCCCGTGTGTCAATAAGAAGCTCCTCTTCTCTCCGTCACTACACCAAGGGGTTGACCTCAATCATTTGGTTAAAAATCAAACCGTATCACATCAAAAATGTGGTTTTCATACAAGCTATCACAGTATATAGGCCTCTAGCTCTAAACAATAGAGTTCCAAGTTTGTAAAAGGTCTTCGCCAGACTTCAGAACATGGGCATGCCAAATCCCTGCAAAGGGGGAAAACACAGCGGTTACTGGGTGGGACACTCAAAGCAGAGCTCAGAGCAAGCAGAAGGAACCAGCCCTTACTGAGTCGTCCTCGATGATCGCCGCCGAGTCGAAGAAGTCCGGCCGCAGCTCCGCGCGCTCGCGCCGGTTCCGCGACGGCGGCTGCAACACACGGGAGTTGGAACAGCACGGGACACACAGAGCCCTGCCTGCCACAGGGCCCTGTCCCTGCCCCACCTTCCCCTGTGCCACAAAACCTCTGGGGCAAACGCAGGACAGCACTCCCTCCACTCTTTGTTATTGAAAGAATGGTAAAAGCTGATGGACTCTAACTATGTGCTCACAGTTAAGGACTTGCCCAAGGTTCCTGCTGACTTAAGGATGTTTCTGTATTGGGACTCTAGGCCAGACTGCACAGAAACTCCCTCTTAACTCTTTATGCTTCAAGTTCATAGTGAAACGAGCTCTGACATGGTCAAAAATGGATTAACCAACAGAAAGGGTACAGAAGATACTGAAATATTTCCGAGGCTTAAACCCTTTGTGGTGTCCTTCCCCACAAGCACAGGAGTAAGTGTGAGCCTCACTGGTTTCATCAACTCCTTCCTTGCCTGGGATGTTACTTAGTAATTAAATGAGTGCTGGCAATAACCTCACTATGCAGCAGCCTTTCCCAAGACACTGTAGCCCAGTCCTAATATAACCTAGGGCTTGTTGTTTAAATGTGAAAGGAGAAACAGCCATAAAAATGGTGAAGTGTGTAAAGCAAACTGCTCCTTTATCCCATTTTGCAAGGGAGGAGTCATTTCCAGAGGGGAGGCCGGTTAAGGCTGTAAGTGCTGCAAGGAACCTCTCCCAACAGTCAGCACAGAACTGGAAGGGACTGAGGCTGCCAATGATGATGGGACCTGTTTGGGAGCAATTCCTGTTTAAGGAGCTCCCATCCACACACCAGTGCCTGTGCTCCCTCTGGCTGTGACCTAACTGAGACCTCGAGTAAGGATCCCCTGCCCAGCCCACCTCCTCAAAACCAAACTGACCAGGAAAGGGAAAGAGGGAGACCCATTGGCTGTGCCCATCTGACACATCATGGATGCAATAAAGAGCTTTGTCAGCACAGCCTGTAACTCAACCTGATCCTTGTGGGCTGACAAGTCTGAGGTGTGTGATGCTGCTGCTGGCAGAAGCTGCCCAAGAACACAGTCTTGGGAAGAAGGAACATTAAGCAATGCTCCTTGGTGTGGCTCTGGAACAAACCCTCTGGGCTCAAGCCTGCAGCTGGAGGCTCTGGGAAGTTCTCACATCATTACCACTCTAATGTTCAGACAACTGGAGGCCAGACTCAAAATTTTGGAAATTTTTGTTTACACTTCTAAAATTCCTTTTAAATTAGTTTTCCACTGTTTTAAACTTGCCATTGATAAGATTTACTGACCAGATCAATGACCATTGTGTCCTCGAATTCTTCATTCATGTCTTCTAGCTGGCCTCGTGAGGACATCATTACATCTTCAAAGATGGGCTCAGCGTCATCTTCCATTAGACCTCGTCTGGTTAAAGAGAGAGTCAATCATTTCTGGGCTAAAAAATTTCCTAGGCCTGATCTTTGTCATTAAAAAGAATGCTCAAATCTATCATTTAATGCTGATGCTGAGGGTGAAGCCAACAGGCTCTCTGGAATACCAAACAGAGGAAAATCACACATGAACTCCCCATCCCAAACCCTGGCCCAGGCTGAAGCAGCAAGTCCCACTGACAGCACTGTGACCAGCAACTGCAGTTGTTACTGGGCAGTAACTGCTCTTGTGTTTGCCTGCCCTTTTACCAAGGAGGAGTGACACTGTTTGCCAGGGTCACTGGTAAAGCCCTGGGACCCCAGCAGTGCCTTCAAGCCCAGTTCCAAAGGCTGTGAGGATTCCAGCCCCCCTGCTAAAGGACTCAGTGGGATCAGCACAGAGCATGTGGTGCCCCAGTGTTCAGCCATGTGTGTTCCCTCCATTACTGCACAGGGGGACACCTTGGCAAAAAGGATGGAGAGCACAGCCACAGGAACTGGCTCTTGGGCAGAGCTCCCAGGGAATTACACAGCACACAAACCATGGAACCCTCTGAGGAATGGGGAACTGCACCTTCACTGGGCCTGGTGTCTGGCCACAGTCAGAGAATGGCAGTGCTGGATCCATCCCAGCACTGCAAACTGTCCCTCTGCTCTCCCACAAGGGTGAAATGGCACAGAAACCACTGGCAGGGAGCAGGAAAGGGAACATTTCACTGGAGTCCTGCACATGGTGCTGAGGGCAGCAGCCTGTGAGCACTTACACTGCGTGCCTTACGCCACTTCTGCCTTTCATGTAGTTCATTCCTGTCCTGTCCTTTCGATTGAGATCCTCCAGCTTCTGCTGGCCCAGCCATGAGATCTGCATCTGGGGACTGACACACAGGGAGTAAGTTAGGACCCACAGCAGTAACAGTTCTGAGCTGCCTGGTCTGGGGCAGTTTCTGTCTCCAAGTTCTGTGTCTGGCCATGCTTCAGATTAGGATAATTAAATCCCATCCACCATTGTACACATCTTCTGGATTCCCTTCCACACTCTGTCTCCTCTCACTGTATGTGCACAAAAAAATCAATTAACTTGCAATAAAAGCAGGTATGGAAACACTGACATTGCTCCTCCATTAGGGGCAGGCACCTGGAGCAGGAGCACCTCTAAAGTTTCTTATTAAATAGTACTTTAGTGTGTCAGATGAGGCAAAATATGAGCAAGAATGGATCCAAATTAGTAAGTGACAAAAATATCACACACTGTGAAAAACAAATGGCTTTTACAACTTAAGGGCCAGTACCTCACCCATGTATAAATACCTTCCAGGCTGCCCTGCTGATGCCACCAGCAGCCTGTGACCCACAGCCAGTCTGTGCTCACCTGCTGCATCCTGGCAGCACCTGCTGCCAACACCCACTGACAGAAAATAACCAGTGTTTTCCCTCTAAATGGAGGTGATAAAATGGGAGCAAAGGGACAAAAAGAATAGATAACTTAGGGCAATTACCTCAAATCAGGAATTACTAGCTCAGCAGCTGGAAATTTAGAAAATATTCTGGTGTCTGGAGAACCTTAACTCTGATATCAGGCAGGGGGAAAGAAAAGAGAGTATCTACAGGTCTTCCAAAGAAACAATTCCACCCAGCCTGGGACAGAAGCACTAGGCTGATTTGACCACAACTGTATGGCTATATGGAAGTTTTAACATAGGGAATTTCTACTATTATTCCATTACAACATATTTTTCTGAGACCTGAAGACAATCCAAGTATTGCTGAGCTGTGGCCAAGGCATTTCTAGGTGGCTTTGCAAATCAGCACTGTATCTCTGGAGCCACAGGCTGACAATATCCCTATAAACCACAAGCAATTCCTTTGCCTGCCTGACTGTACCTGATGCTGAAATTCCAAGACTTACTTGTGTAAAAAATCCTGTTCAGATCCCTGCTCCGACTCGTGCTCCTGGATCTGCTCTCCCATCTGTCTGGTGTTCTCTCTCAGGACAGTGGAGGTGAGCTGAGGTGTCTGCAGTGTCCCTGGAGTATGGATGTTCTCATTCCTGTTCAGCCAGGAGCCTTCCAGGCTCTCATCTGGAGAGAGAACACTGAAATCACTGCTCAGTTCTGACCACATGCAGGGCAGCATTCAAACAAGTGTGCACTGAGGGATCACCTGGATAAATGCTTGGAATTGTAAGTTTTTCAGTTCTAATTTTAGATTCTGTTCTTTTAAGTATTACTAGCCTCTATTCCCAGCAATAACAACAATTTAAAGGGAACAAACACAAACCCCATGGCAAACAAAGTCATACTGCAGCACGGCCTCAGCTGCTGGGTATCTTGAACATAAACAAGCAAGGTAATTCCCAATTCCTGAGTTTACAATTGGAGATTGATAATCTCATGCACCTACAGCAACCAAGATACAGTTAAAAGCTAAGGCAAGGTGGAGCACAAACCCCAAATCTGGTCACTCCAGATCTTTAGAACAGTCAGAACCACTGGAGTGGAGCAGGGAGGTGACACTTAGCAATAAAAATGAGGTAAAGATGACTGATGGTCTAGCTGGGATCCTGTGCTTGTGTTGGGAAGGAAGCAAAGCAGAGAGAAGGGAAGAGGGAGGACTTGAGAATGGGTTAGAGCAGGAAGTGTGCAGCCAGAGAAACACAAAAAATTCAGTTGCTGGAGTGAAAGACAGGAGATGACAACACAGATGACAAGATCACAGATTTACTAACAGGAAATGCATGGTGAGAAAAGTAGATGGGGATCTCCATGGATCTGTTCACCCTTCCATTGCCTTTTACTACCCTTTAGGCATAAATGTCTAAAAAGCTGCCTATTTATTCTCAATTTTACATTTCAATAATTTTTATGTTAGGAATTTTTTTAAAAAACGTGTTGATTTTCTTAAGGCATTTTGAAGAAATGGCACAGAGCACATTTCCTCTCAGAAGCAACAGGGAATGTTCTCCAAGCCAGTCCATGCTGGATTTAGGTGAGAAAGGAACCTGAGGGGACTGGATATGGTTCTTTGATGCCACAGTAATTTCTGCAGTGACCTTTCTCCTGTTAGATCCTTTAGGGTGGAAATTAAAGAAACAAAATAAACAACAAAAAAAAAAACCACAAACAAACAAAACCCAAACAAACAAAAGTTTCTCAAATGGAAAGTGTTGGAAATCAATTCTCTCTTCTACTGATCACTGAAAGAGGGTGACATAAAAAGAGTATGAGATAAGGAAAGCCCCAAAACTACATCTTAAGCCTGAGATTTGCCTTACTGAGAGACAAAGATGCTACTACACACCCCAGGGTAAAAAAATAAGATATTGGTAAAATACAGTAGAATAGAATGAAAATGGCAACAAGAGGAAAGAAGAAAACCTCAGTGGTTGAATTCTGTGAAAATCTTGGCATCCTGAAAGAAGGAAAACAGTGCCTGAAGAAAGGAGCCAGTATTTTATGTACCTACATTTGAGGCTGGCTGTGAGAAGGACCTGGTGCAGAGACTGCTCACCATGAGCTGCAGTGGAGAATGGACCTGGCTGTATGGGCAAACTTTTGAGGAATATTATGGGAAATTGCTGTATATTCAGGCTAATGGACACTACATTCCCACTGAGGGATTGCCATAGATACTGAACTTGGAAAAACCCTGAAATTTAAGATCCCACTCACATCTACTGTATAGTGGAACAGCAAATTAGCATTCACAAAAGTCCACACTACAGCACACAGATTGACCAGGAACAGATGCAGCCTTGTAAGAAATTTGCTATCACAGCCAGATTCCTGATGAACACATCTGAGGTCCCAGGAAGAGTAAATGCAGACAAGACTAGATTATCAGTACTATTTTAAACAAAAATGGTGTCTTTTTACTGTTCCCAATGGCCCTGCAACAACAGAGATCTGTTATCAGAATTTCTGCCTGGAATCTGTTCCAAATCCCTGAGAATTAACAACTCCCCAGAGGGAACCATAGGCAGAAATCCAGCATTCCAGGAGTGAGAAAGAGCAGGTAACTCCACAGACACCAGCAGTAACAGCTTTTAACAGTTCTGATTGCCAGTTTTGGTCAAGACAAACAAGAACAGGGAGCTGTGGTGGTATTTCTATTAAAGACACATGCAGCAGAACAGATGCCTTGGTTGTGCCACATCCAGAACGTATCACATGTTTCTGCATGAACTGGTAGAGCCCCCTCTCCTGAGTGTCCAGCAGGCCAAAGCCCTGTGCCCTCACAAACCTTCCACTCTCTTTTTGTGGAGGGGGGGTCGGCCCTTCTTGTTCCTCACGGAGGAGGCCTTGCTGCTGCTGCTGCCGCTGTTCACTGACATCCTGTCGTCCTCGCCGCCCGTCACCAGCGAGTTCCGGTACGAGATCAGCGGCAGCCACACGTCCTCTCTCCTCTCCATCATCTGCTCTGTCAGGAACTTCTCCAGGTAGGTGTGCCTGGAAAGGAAAGACAAGGGGTACAGAGTGCAGCAATCTCCCCACAGACACCCGGATATGGCTGCTGTGTCAGCAGCCAGGCTGCATCAGAGCCACTGCTGCAAGGATGCAGGATGTCCCTTGGCATCCTGGAACAAGGGAAATGGGTTCGTCAAATGCAGCCATTTATTTTTCCATAAGAAATTTGAACACCTGGTCCACTGCCATGAAAAGTCCAGTGCACACATGTTCACTGAAAGGAGGAACCAACAACACCCTCCTGGTATGGAGGACATAGAAACTGTTTTCTTTTTCCATTGATTATTTAATTATGGAATCAGATGTAATCTCTAAAATGAACAAGCAAATCTATAAATGTGATTCTAATGAGTTTGGCTGCAGAGCCAAACGTTCAGAAGTTTGGTAAGAGAACTCAGGTACTTCAGCATCACTTCCTGCACCCCTCAGTCACAATTTCCTTTAACACCACCTTGCCAGGCTGCCAGCAGTGGGAGTCAACTCCACACATTCCACATGGAAAGGCAGGATTTCCTCTGTAGCTCATGGCAGCTCAGAGTTGTTACACAGCCCAGCCCCAGAACAGGCCCAGGAGCCACATTGCTCATGGGAGGGTGACATCACATCAGTTTTTTGATTCAGTGAATGGCATAACTTTGTTCAAGAAACAGCAGGTCCTGTCTACTCTTTTATTGAATATTGTCAATGCTTCCCCTTTCCTTTTCCATGTGTATATTAATTCCCAAACCTGGCAGCAATGGGAAAAATCTTAGTGTGTTCTCTATTTTATGGTACCCAACTGTGCCACTTGAGCTCTTCATGGCTTCAGAGAATCTACCTGCAGAAGAGTCTTGGAAAGGAAGAAGTTTTTCTGCCTCCAGCTTGTATTTATAGAACCAGATTGCAGATTTATGGCCAAATTGTGAAGGTGGAGAACGACACCACCTGGGAGCTCTTTACTGCCTGGATGCCAAACTTGAGACATCTGCTCAGCATTTGGGGGAGCTTCACACTGGCACTTCCTATCAACTCTGAGCTCAGTGGACCTCACTCACGTCGAGGCTCTGCTTCACCTGACACTCAGCCAAAAGTCAGGGTTCCATCTAAGCCAACTGTGTCTATGAGAGAAATAAGTGGAAATAAGTGCCTCCAAGGATAATCTCCTCTATTCTGCCCTACATTAGTTCCTGAGGATTTCCCTGCCTGTATCTGCCTTAATGGGTTTGTAACAGAGTGTTAGTACAAATTCTTTTCCTCCAGCTGAATGAATCTGGCACCTTACATGAACAGTTTTATGTGAAATCCATAGATTTGAATAAATCCATAAATGGTTATCACCACTTCTGAAGGTTACTCATAAAATGATTAGCCAGATTAACAGGCTAGAAAAACTAAATTAAATCAATGTGGCTGCTTCATTCCCAAACTGGAAGCTTCTCCCTTTTCTAGCCCAGAGGAAAGAGCCAGCAGCCCAGCAGAAGGAAGCAGGAGCCCTGTGGAACAACAGTGTGTGCTGGAGCCTGTCAGGGTGTCCTGGAGCAGTGCCCTGACACCTGCAGGCCCTCCCTCAGGTGGATCATTTGGGGGTTGAGGCAGGGAAGCCAAGCTGGAGAACCTGGGCAGGCAGGCAGCCACGTGTTCCTGAGACTGTGAGGGCTCCAGAGCACTTCTGGCTGCAGCCAAGAGTCCTCTGCTGAGTCTGGGGAGGGCCTCTGGGCCAGGAGGGAGGGAAGTGATGCTGAACAAGAGACTTCTCCAGCAGATGGTGGTCATGGACCTTCCTGCACACAGGCAGCCCCTGTGGTGGGGGAGAGGTCCCTGTGGATTGGAGGAGCTACAGAAAAGGGCAAATCCAGCATCCCCCTCCTGTCCTGTCAGTGGAGCACTCTGGGCAGGAGTGGAGCCACCTCCACAGAATCCTCACATGTCAGCAAATTGTGCTGACCCTTCTCATGGTCACCACAGCCTGTGGGGTCTGGGGCAGGGCTGAAGTCATCCCAACACAGCAGGCTGACACAGATCAGGCCCTAAAGGACCTATTTATTTTCATGATCATCAGATTCAGCTGAGGTTAATAGCCCAGGTATAGATATTCCACCACAGCAGTCCTTATACTCCTGAAGGAACAGCCACTGGTTGTGTTTGTGGGCAGGGGAACCTTTGAGAAAGAATTTAAATGGCAACATGGAAGGTGAAGGAACAGAATGTCCCAAAAAACTGAATTTCACTCAAAGGCTCAGGTTAACAGAAGCTGTCAGGGGCAGCATGATGTAACTTTAAATATCAGACACTGGAAACTTGTGGAAGGGCTGACCCTGCTGAAAGGCTAAACTTCACTAAATTCAACAGGAAACAGGCAGACGCACTTGAACCACCATGTAGAGAACCTACAGCTCAGCTAAGAAGACAAGCCATAAAATCCTTTTATCCTTAAGCCCTGTCCTGAGGAAGAGGATAGAGGCTGACAAGATTCCAGGATATAACAATGGAGAGCAGATGCACAAATGGAGTGCCAAGCCAGCCTAAGTGGATCATCCCATTCCCTAGCTCCTTTAACTGTTTGTCCTACAGTGTTCACTGACTTGAAATTATTGATACAATGAAATTATTGATACAACAAAAAAGTGAAATTGGTTCAAGTGTGTACACAAAAATTATACAAAGTTAACCAAGCTGCATTTCTTACTGCAAAGCTGTAATGTTCATAGTTGTTAACCCTAATAGAAAAGTCCTTTAAAAGAAATGTCTTCACAGAAAAACATCTGTCAAACCTTCACAGCAAGATCTGACAGAAAGGATCAGTTGAGGCCATTCCAGCTGATTTTGTGTTGACTAACATTCAGTGGGGTCACAGAACTGACTGGAAAGGCACCTATAACCATAAATCAGCAGATCTGGCAACTGCACTTCTAAACTGGTCACAAAGTTATTCAGTGAATTTAGGTCCACACTGAGCACATAGTGCTTGGCTGGTGTTTCACTGGAGTCCTCTTCCAATATATGAAAAGAAACAACAAATATAGGTTTACAATTTCTGTAAATAAAGGCAGAAACATGTTTCTGCAGTGGTGACAACCTCTAAATTCCTTTCACTGCTGATGTGTAATTTCTTTTCTTCTAGCAAAAAAAAGGACTTTTTATTTTCAATATCCCATGAGAAATTTTAAATAACATTGTTTTGGGAAGTCTCAAGCTCACCTCATTAGCGAGTCTGATTTTTCCTTTCCTATTTAGTTTTATTACTTTAAAACACAAAAAGATGAGTAAGTATGTATGTGAAATGTCTCAGGGACTTTCAGTAGCCCCTGTTAGATTGTAGGGACCTCAAAGGAAAGAGTTGGAATCCACAGTGCAGGGATTAACAGAGGCCAGGGAAGAAAACAGAGCATTACTTACACAGTCTTTTTATCCTGTCGCAGGAGTTTGGAAGAAAATTCACTGAGCACTTCCAGGAAAGCAAGGTTAGGAGGTGGATAGTCTTGTCCTTTCTGATTCTGGTATTTGAAGGCAAACTCTATGCCATCTCTACAGTACAGAAATATTAACATGTTCAGACATTTCCAACAAAAGTCCCCAAAAAATCCCCAAACCCAAAAAAGCAGAAAAAGAAGCCCAACCCAACACAAACAAGTTGCCCTAAATCTGAGCTGAGTGATGAAACTGTTTGAATCCTCAGGTCCCATCACAAGGTAATTCCCCATTAGCAGCAGACAGCAGCTTTTGGACAAAGGGGAATGCAGAGTTCCCTGTGGATTTGTGAGACCCCCTCAGATAAGCACATGGCCAGTCCCTGTAAGAGGGAACTGGGCAGAGCAGGAGCTCCATGGAATGTGTCAGATCAAACAGGAGCCAACTCTGCAGCCAGAGCAGAGAACTGAGTCCCCAGAGCAGGGACACGCTTGGTTCTGCTCTGTCACCTGTGACTGAAGAGAGCACTGTCCCTTCCCTCACCCAGCAAGGCACAAGTGTCCCCTGACCCCTGCCTGGCTGAGGACAGTGCCTGGTGCGTCCTGACCGAGCCATGCTGATCTCGGTGTCAAGGACTGAGTCTCTGAGACACCAAACATTAGCATTTGAACTTTTTTATGGCATGGCAAAGTTACAATTTAAATTTAGCAGAACCTTTCCATGCTTTTCTATGCAGCAGTTGCATAAACATTTTCAGTCCACTTTAAAGGACTTCCTAAAGATTTTTAGAGTACCTTTACATAACAGCCCTTGGTTCCTCCAGAATCCACATTGTTGTGGAACAAAGAACCATACTCAGTTGTTACACACAACCCACCTGAGATAAACATAACCATGCCAATAAATTCCAATAAATAATTAGGTAGCAGCTAGTTTGTTTCCTTTCTACCTACATACATGTAGACCCCTCCAATTAAAGTAGAAAAAAATATAGAATTATTCCATATAATTGCCTGTTGAGATTATGTATCCTGAGAAAGGGAATGCTGAACAGGAGTTTTAATCTGAAGTAGTGTAAAAATCCAGTTTATTTACCACCACTCACTTGTGTAGTGTGGCCACAGCCTCTCTTGTCTTGATCTGATCCAAGCCAAAAGTGAGGGCAAACCGCCGGGCCAGCTCCTTAATGCCACTGACGTGGGCAGAGGTCCTGTCCAGGTTGGGACCTTGCTCCTGAACAAGCTCATTGAACAGCTGCAGAGAGAGTTCAGAGGTTGATATCTGTGAGCTAGGAAACACTTTCATTGAGAACGGCTTGGTTTCTAAACCTGCTCCATCTGAGAATGGCCTTTGTGATGACTGAGACACAATGGAGTCCCTGTCACCTGCCAGAATTTCTTCTGTCCCTCTGCTGTTTGCCAGCTGTCCCCATCTTGTACCTGTGTGGAGTTATTTTGGTGCAATTCTGCACCCACCCTCCCTGAATTCCATCTATCATTCTCCCAACTCATCAAGAAGCTCCTGCATTCTCGTGCTGTTCTCTTAGCACCCCCATCACCCATCAGACTGGTGGTGCTCTGAATTTGGGGATCCAAACTGCAGCTCCTCCACTGTAGCCTCAGTGCCTCTTTGCCCAGCTCTGCTGCCTCCAAGGCTCTCCCAGCACAGTACTGAAGTGCTTGATGCTTTTCCAGCCAGTTCTACCTCTCCTGGCACTGCCATTTACACCCCATCTCTCACTGGTTGCTGAGAGCATCCTGGCAGACAGTGCCAGTGAGGATATTAAATCAGGCTCCATTACAGCCACTGTTTCTCTCATCTCCACAAGCTCTGTTACCATGTAATTAATGACAGCAGCTTAATTGGACAGGATTCCTCCTTGACAAATCCACACTGGCTGCTACTTGTCACTGAGGCTCTTGCAAAGAGCTCCTCTCATTACATTTTTCATGGAATTTTGTCAGCCTGACTGATCTGTGGCAGCTGCTTCCTCCTCTCCAAGTCTTGCAGACATGGGCTGCTTTGACACTCTCTGACTCTTCTGGAAGTACATCTGTTTTTCTCAGGTTTGCACAGATCTCTCTCAGCTTCCAGATTGCTACAGCAAATCCCTTAGGAAGGGATTTGGGGAGGTCCAGCTCATTTGAAAGCATCTAATTAGCAGAAGTAATTTCTCTGTGCAATGGCTATAGCTGGTACTTCAAGGACCTAAGTGGTATTTAGTGCACTTTGTGCTGTTGCTTGATAGATTTCATCACCAGGCAGTAATTTATGGGTGATGCAAAGAGAATTTTTCTGGGAAAAAACATGTCTAACAGTATTGGAAGACTTAATTAGCTCGAATTTTGAAAAATTCATCAGTATTTAGACAAAGTATAAGGAAGATGCATTACTTCAGCAAAGGTTAAGAAGAAAAAGCCATCCTAATTCTTCTTGTTGACTCAGGATCAATAAACAAATGCCATGAATCAGCTTGGATCAAACTGCCTCCAAGGCTCTTCTATCCCTCCCTTCCATTTTTACCTGCCCAAGCCTTGCCAGTGTGGGCCTATGGAGACAGAGATTACTGAGACACAGGGGCAGTGACAGTGTGAATTGGGGAGCAGGAAAATGAAAAGAATGTCCTAAGGAAATGCAGCATTTCTGCTTCCCTGTAAAGTGCATCAGAGGAAATCCTGGCCAGGGCTTTTTGCAGTGAGGCATTTCTAACAAAAAAAATCAATGCTCTTACCTGTTGCAAACTGAGAATGAGTGTCTTTGCACACTGGATTTTATCTATTTGCCTGGTTTTGCTCAGGGTTTCCTTAATGATATCTCCGTAGTCATTGTAGTACTAAAAACAAATGTGAAAAAAAATTCAAAAACTTTTAATCAAAATCTCTTATACTATTTCTTACAGTTTTCCCAAGAGAAAGATTACTTCTAATTCTTGATTTGAAAAGGCAGCAGTTGCTCAAATCCAGATTTTTTATGTGAGTGGGGGGCAACATTTCAGTATCAAAATTTAAACCAAACCCTGTGATAAGGTAGGGAACTTCTGTATTTATTTTCTTTTGTAACAAACATGTTGAAAACCCTACAAAAGAGCATTTCCTGCCCCAAACTAAGCACTTGATGAAGGTGACCCATGGCTGCCAATTCCAAGCAACAACACGACATTGATCCAACACCCCCTGAAGAAGCAGGTGTGAACAGACACCAGCACAGAGGTGTGTGCTCCTTGTACATTGAGGGGAAAGGAATTCACTACAGCCAAAAAGTGGAGTAAGGAACAGGACAGGAGGATGCAGGGCCTGTACCTTCATATAGTGTTTGAAGATATCTGCTGCTGCATGCATGTCCACAATGTCATAAATTATCAGCTTGCTAAAGGCAGCCAGAAGGTTTCTTCTCTTATGTAAAGCTTCTATTTTGTTGGCTTCATCTTCTTCATCTCCCTCTGAAAGCATCATCAGAATGTTTGTAAGTAACTGTTAAGTTCTAAAACAACATTATCAAAGGGGAGCTCTTAGAAAAAAATCAATTCTTGAACATGAAGAAAGAAGGGTTGTTGGAGAAGAAGCTAAAATGAAAGGTGGTAAGTCTTGAGTCCTGCCTTCTTGGAAACTTCCAGGGAAGTTCAGGAACATGACACACCACTGATCAAAGCTGCTCTCCATAATTCTCAAGAGACCCTGGATATAATCCACATGGAACTGAGTCATTTATTTCCCGAACCCTGTGAAAAGCCACAGTGAACTCTTGCTGAATGCTCTTGCTTAACTTCTCAAACACAGAACCTTCACAGAGACTCCATTAACATGACTAAGCTATAAATATTTAACAAAAGAAAAATCAGAAGCACCAGTACTTCTGCATGCCTTGGATTTTCAGATGTGAAATCAATGCTCTGAACAACAGGAAGTAAAATCCAGTTGTAAGAAGCATTAACACTGAATGGCAATGCCATAAATATTAAGTCCCTATGCAAGGCTTTACTCTGTGAATGAAAAATAAACTGCACAAATAAAATCTTCAATATAGCTGTTATATAACAAAAGCATATTCCACAACTTATATAAGAAACTTCAGAGTAGTGACCTTCCAAAAAGTAGGAATACTTCCGAAAACATCTGAACAAACTGATCAGAAAATTCTATTTTCTCCTTTCTTCTGTGTCTAGTATGAAAAAAAAAGCTAAACATACCCATGCTTTGATTTTCATCATCTTGGTCAATAAACACATGATCCATGACAAAACTGAGAAGTTCTGACTGGAGGCCTGAGTCTGGATTGAACACCAAAGGCTGGAGCCCTTCTCGACCTCCCGTCATCAGCTGGTGACTAAAAATCATCAGGAGATCACAGAGCAGCATGAAAGCCTGCAAGGCACAAGAGAATGAATGCAGTGAAAAGTCAAGAAAGGAAAACAAAGTACCACTGATCTAATTTCCAGATACCCCCTGCTACTATTAAACAGCTTCTTAAACTGTTCTCAGGTGGAGCTGTTTATGTGCTGTGAGAGTATTCCATTATGGCTTCCTCTGCTTTGGAATGCTGTGCCCTTGGTTCCTAGGTCAGGAGCTGTGGTTATTACCTTCTCCATGTCCCACATCACCCATATTAAACTTCCATTTCTTCTCTAGGAAAAGAACTCTAAGTCTACCTCTGATCCAAGGCCTGCAGCAAAATTTGTAGTAAAGAGAGCATACCTCTTTTGAATAAACAGTCAAAAAATCAAACAAGTAAAAACATGAACAACACTGAGGGAAAATTCCAGCTGAGTCACTGTCAGACCCCAAAAATACAGACAAACAGCCACAGCAAGGACATTTTTGCAGAATTTCATCAAAAGCTCTGGCAAAAAAAGAACCAAGTTTGTCTGCACAGCTTTCAAATCCAGACAAAAGCCAATCTGGGCAGAATTGTCCATGATTTATGCTCATTACTATTATAGCCTGATTACCTGAGACAGGAAAGAAGGCAGCTGTCATTAACTTCCTTCCTTCCAAGGGCTCATTCCTGCATGGCAATAAAACTGTTTTGCCCCCACATGGCTTCTGCTGGTGTCTCACAGCCAGCTGTCTGCATTTGATCACATTCAGCACATTTCTAAAGCCTTTTTATTCATAGCTTCTCTATTTTTAACCTCAGGTTCTGAAAACTTTAAAAATTTCCAAAATAAAATCTGAACTTCCTAGTAAATGCTGAACTTCCTAGTGGCTCCCTTATTTCTGGGAGTATGTTATAAAATCTGAATGAGCTACACTCAGGCAAGAACAGATGCACATCATTCTAAACTATGTTCTGTTGAGACCTTAGGAACAGATGTTGCTATTTGGGATTTTTCTCCCTTTTATCCAAAGGCTATGATTCATTCCAGTGATGATCTCACCTGCTCTAAACTCCCCTGATACTCAACAGAACTGAAGCTCTTCCTAATGCAGACCTCTAAAAAAGAGCAGATGAGTAATGCACTGCTGGTGCTGAGTTCTGTCCAATATAAAGGCAGCAGTGGGCTCAGTCACAGGATATTTATTTCCCTCAAACACTCATGGAAAAGTTGAAATGTTTCAGTCTTGTTTCTCTAAATACTTCATACAGTTTTCCTTCCTTTGATATGGACATCAACTTTGTCTGGAAAGAATATCTGGAGCAAGGATCAAGTATGGTAGGGAGACAATTTGCACATAATTCTCAAAAAAAATCCAGTCAAACAAAAGCAGTAAGTAGCAGTCCTGCTACTCACAGAAACATACTTTTTAAGGAAGAAAACAAAAGCAAGTCATAGAAGAGTCAGCTGGAATGGGTCCCTGGAGTCTCCAGTCTACTCTGCCCAGGACACTCACTCTCTCTGGGCCTGCCTGGGCGTGGGTTTGTCTGGCTGAGGCTTGAAAACTTCCCCACAACTGGGAACTGCAAAGGAGCTTCTAAACAAAGTTTAAATTATCAATGAAAAAACCATTGTGGCCACTGGCAGGAAGAGAACAAACCCATGTTAATACACCTCAAGAAGAAACCCAGAGCAGGAATGCCAAGGAACATTTGCCATTTGCTGAGGCAGGAAGGATGGCAGGTCCAGCTCGAGCTGGAAGGTATTTGCATGCAGCTAGAAGATATTTTCACATTACACAATATTAATATAATATGCCAAGAGTAACTACTCTGAATATTAAAAAACAATTACTAAAGCAAAATCAGCTGGAAGCCAATGACACACAAGTCTTTTAGAACTAAATAAACTACTGACATCTCTGAGCATTTAATGTTTATAGTTAGCAATCTGAAGAACAGAGAGTAAATGCTAAGCAGAGCTATCTTTCAAAGAAATAAAAGTGTCTTTTGACAAGTATTATCTTTTAAATACCACAGGCCAAAAACCCCAGCCAGTTATCAGTTATACTCTGCAAAATCTGGGGAGGTCTGATAGAAATGCCATTTGTAGACAAATGTCATTGACATAAATCAGTGTGTATTCACATAACCTCAGCTAACAAACCAGCTACTGTGTCCTGCAGAGACAGATTTAATTATTTCAACAAACCCTTTGATTCAATGGGAAAAAACCCAAAAATATTCAGCCCATTTGAAGTCTCAGTCACCCTCCAGTAGTGCCTATTTCCTTTTAAATAGAAATGCCTACTGCCTTTTAATCCAGTGTCTGCAGAAAAAGTCTTTCATCTGAGGTGACTGAGTTGGATGCCTGAAGTCACGAGGGCTGGAAATGAGCCTGAGCATCCAGGTAATCCTTACTCACTGTTAATCAAAAGTTAATTTGTCATGAGCTGTGCTTTGGAAGTTCTGTTAATACAGCTGCTCTTCTGGGCTGCTTGTTCAGATTTATTTAGACAGGGGCACAGATTATTTTACTTTAAGTTTGATGTAGTGTTGTCTTGAGTTTTATTACAATTTAAGAATCACACTTTTCTAAGAGTCAGACATTACTTTTACCTGTTCTTTGACTGGAGTGTTGACATTTGACAGACACTGCTGGCAGACAGCCAGGAAGGATTTCACAGTTTTCCTCAATACCAACAAGTCCTCCTGGAGTAAAGATTAAAAAAGAAAGTATATAAAAATTAGTAAGAAGTTTCTTGAAGGAAGCAAAATAAAGAAATGGTGGTGATTTAATACATTCTACAAAAAGTTGTGAAACAAATAAGCTACTCAAAGAGAACACACATGAAACAGTGCCTTGGTTTTACAGTGATGATGTAAAGAAGAAAACAAGAACCCCAAATGAAATGAAATGAGATGAATTCACAGCAGGATGGCTGGCCCCTGCTCTGCAGACCTTCCCCCAGGACAGCCCTCTCAAGAGGCAATGTCCTGCAGAACAACCTCCAAGCAATGTGAAGAACCTACATAGTGCCCATGCAATGTTTTCCTTGCAGAAATGTTTTACTGATGCTGTTCAGCCCATGTGTCTCAGTTCTGGTTTTAGCTTTCCTTGTGCTTCCTGCCACGAGCTCTCGTTGTTCTGTGTTTACTGCAGAGCCTTTTTGTGGTCCATATGTTCTCCCTGTGCTGGTTCACAGCACAGCACAGGACTGCCAAGCCCAAGCACAGCACAGGACTGCCACTGCCCAAGCACCCAGAGTGTTCCCATGCATTTCTCATCACTTCCAATGGAGTGAGTGGGATTTGCTGATATGGACACTCAAGGTCTGTGCACTCCCTCACCTTCCTATTCCTGAGCAGTTTTTCTCTGATGATGCAGCCATGGTGCCACTGCATTACCATGGCATTACAGAATCTCTAAGATAGTTCTGCTCTATTCTAATCACAACTTGGATATAAACCTCCCATTTGGCAGCATTAAGATGCCTCTTTTTAAAAATTTTAAATTGTGTTTTGTTCACTAATTGATCTATATCATCCCCATTTTCAGGGCCTTCCCAGATGACTGATAAAAATGACCCTTTTATTGGGAGAGAACAGATCTCTGCCAGAATGCATCAGAAACTCTTCCATTGTGCAAGGATTGCTCACCTACATTTTTTCTTTAATATATGGATCTGTTTTGAGCTATTGAATATGAGTTACATTAAATCCAAACATGCACCTAAAATGCAATGTGGTATTAATGTCTTAGAGACACTGGTGTTTCAATTGATTTTCTTCTCAGTTGAAAATGCAATCTCATCAACAAGAAATTGATGTGTTTCTTCCAATCTTAGCTGTTGGCCCTTCAGCCTTGTACCAACTGTGTTTTCTATCTCCCACTCCAAGATTCTACCCAGGACTGATGCCAGGCTTATCAGTTCACCTGTTACACAATCACCTGATTTACCCCTTCAAGCACTGGGATTACAGTCACCTTCCTGCTTTCTACTTTCTATTGCAATTACCTTCCATTTAGATGTCCATGAATTCAACAGAGAAACTAAAACCCATGAAAAAACCTACATACAGGTTAAAAAGGGAATGAATGTGTCTCCCATTTTTCTTTCTGTCAAAGTGACTAACAAGCAGGTACATGATATTTATTACCCTCTCTCCTGACAGCACAGCATGATAGAGATTCATATTGCAAAGTTACAGACAGCAGGAGAAAGCCCAGCTGAACAGTGCAATGGAGCCACCTGGAACTCTTCTGAGCTTGGAGAAATCCCCAGACTACTGAAGAGTGGGAATTTTTTTCAACAGAGAAAATGAGAAAAAAAAAATTAGATTTCCAAGTCTTTGAGCATTCTGGGGTGCACAGCCCAGGCTCTTGAGGTGTGAGTACCTGATCTACCTTCAGCTGAAAAGCTGATATGAAACCATTTTATCATTCTGTTGGCTGTTAGGCAAAACCACGAGGTCACAACTCTGCAATTGAACTGCTCCATGGCAGGAACAAGAATGAGCTGTTGAGAGCAATGGCTGGAGTCTGTGCCACCACCCAAACCCAAACCCAGGTGCTCAAAAGACTCATGTCTACAATTCTTTAGATACTTTCCAGCTTTAAATTAAAGCTTGTTTTTTCCATTGAAGTAATTTTAAAATTTTGGAAGCCATTTGAACATTAGACAAAAAATAACTTAATTGCAAAATGACTCTGTTCCCAGTGTATGCCTATGGTTGTCAAGTATGACTCCACCACAGAATCAATACAAGATACAAAAATTACCAAGCAATTCTGAACTGTAGCCAAAGAATTCACTTTGAAGGAAACCTTGCCAGAATTCCCCATCCCACCTGCAAACTCCCTGCAATGAAAGGTGCACCTGATGGATGCAAAGCACACATGAAACAAAAAATGTAAAACTTGCCAAGATACTTGTACTTGTTTCCATCTTTTATTCCTGTACTTACAACTCCAACACATTCCTATACTTCATCCTGTGCATTGACTGCCTAAATGGGACCTCATGAGGTGAAACAGAGCAGCTACTACTGCCAGCATGAGGTCACACAAATGACCCAGCTGGCAGCAGATGAACATTTCTTACAAATCAATCCCTGCATCTCTGATCTCTCAGCCTGACTGTTCAAGGGAAAGCTAAAAGATCATCTTTGGAACATGAGCCTGAGAACAAAAATTCATAAATCTATGGGATATAGAAAAACAAAGACTTAAGATCAGTTTTATGACATATTATAAATTCTCTTCTCTCCATTTTCATATTTTATCTTCCTTCCCCACTAATTCTCCTCCTAACTCTGTTACTGCCTCTCCCCTCCCTGTTCTCACCCCTCCTCTACAGGTCTTTTCCTCCCCTGACAGAGTTTACCTCATTTGTATCTAAATAGAAACCAAGCAATTGCTTCCAGCTGGTCTTTTGCTTTGTAACCTTCTGCTTTTGTCTCAAACCTGAAAGGCTTGTGAGTCCAAAAGCCTCTCTACTTCTGTCAGCTATATCCATTGGTCTACTAGAGAGGCTATACACCCCTCTCTGCCCTGAGATCATTCTAGAAACAGCAAAGTAGCCCTAGAAGCCTGCATGGACTTACATATTAAACTGCTGTGCCAGAAATGTTGCTGTAAAAGCCTGAATGCTTCCAAAATACCCATGAAATAAATGTTTTTCATTCTGAGATGCTTCTGTTAATGCCTTTGCCTACCTAAACCATACAAGTTTAGGTAGACATAGATGCCCTTTAATGTCTACCAATTTCCAAGCCTAAATAATGACTTATAAACCAGCCATGGGCAAAATTATTTCCCAGTGGATGAAATGCCACATACAGTGCAGATCAGATCTATTTTCACAGTGAACTGGAAAGTTTGATAGCAAAGTGCTCTAGCCACAGCAGGTCTGTGGTTGTCTCTTTGCCCTCAGCTGAGGCTGCTGCCACTCTGAAGAGCTGCAGGGCACTAATGCTGGAACTGAGCATGCACAAAACTCATTTTGTAGAGGCTGGAACCCCAAATAAGAAATTGCTAGGAGTTCTCTAGGTGACAGTAATTATGATTTTCATGGGGCAAAGCCAAACTGACTTCTATTTGGCATGGCCATTCTGGAGTGACCCTATGGAGGTCTTGTAGCACTTCAATATAACATCTTTACCTTTTTGATGCTGATGGAGAAGTACCATTGTTACTTCAGTTTTCATGTCATTTTAATTTGATGTATTACTTTTGAAAAAGCCCTGAAAAAACAGGATGCTGGCCTCTGACTGAGAAAAGAGCTAAGGAAAGGTCCTGGAAAAGTCACCTGTCACCTTGTCCTGACCATACTTTGTGTGCATTTGCTTTTTATTAGCAGTTGTTACTTCCTGTGCCCTGCCATTTTTATTGCAACATAAAGGCTGTAATTAGAGAGTAAGCAAAGTAACTTATCACATCAAGATTAAGCTATCTGTGGTCTACAGATCAACAGTATTGCTCACAACTGTTCATGTCAACGTTCCTTATCAGCCATGCAAACTGCAGTCCTCACAATAAAGTGTGTTAATTATCCCCTGCAATAAAAATATAATAATCAGCTGCTATAAAATCCTGATTAAAACTATTTACATTGCTTAGACATATGCATGATGTTAAATAGATCCTGAAACACGGAACAAATCTGAACAGCAACATTTTATATGTTATAAATTACAACAAACGATGGCAAGAATGGAAGTTACAAAGAAATCAGGTGTAACACCTTTGTAGGTAAGTTGTGTCTGTCAGTAAAATCTGTTTGATCAAGTGGCCACTTACTTTGGAAGGGGAGCCCTCAGTGATTTTCACCAGCTGCCATAGAATAGAGTAATGGGAGCACTGCAGTGCCTGGACAACGATCTGTAACACAAGAACACACAGAATCTCAGCATGCTGCTAACAGCAGGCACAGCAGGAAGTGTATGGAAAATCTATCAGGCATTTTGTGCTGAAAGGACAGAAGCAGCTCTTAGCACTTTTTATTTTCAAGGGTATCAAGTTTTCCCTTGGTTGGCTTGGTGCAGTAAGAAATCAGCCTACTAGAGGCAAAAAAATACTGTGTAAGTCTGGGAAACACCAGAAATCTGCACTGGGATGCAGGAGGGGATGTCACAGTGAGACAGAAGTACAACCCAACACCTACATCTCTCAGATCAAAAGCATCTGTTGAAATATCTCTATACCTGGTTTCACTATTAAACAGCATTAAAAATCTGCTCCACTGGAAAATGAACATGTAGCCCAATTGCTAAAAAAAGGGAGAAAATACAACTTGTCCCATGGAGAAGACCAGGGTCATATAAAGCATCCATGATGTCTCCTGAACAGCTCAAATCCAGAGGAGGTGATATAACTGCCAAACTCCTCAGGGTGGCCTGCAGGAAGAAATGCTGAGCAGAGCTCAGATTTCAGCACCTTTCCCTAAAATCTTATGGAGGCATTTGGAGAGCCACACACTGTCAGACCCAGAAACTGAGGATGGCTGGCAGCTGCAGGGACAGGTTTTATCTGCCAGCCCTGCCTCTCCAGTAGCACAACTCCAGCATAAAGCAGCAAGGGCAGAGAGAGGACTTTCACTCACTGTGTGGCAATGCCTCCTCTTAGGGTCCTTTCTACAAAATTCTTATTCAGAATTTCATGAGAATTTATTTTTTCTAAATGAAACTGAGCTAGAATAAACAACTGGCTTCTAACTGAAACAAAATAAAAACTTAAAATGTTTAAATGCTTAAGTAGGAATTCTGCAGTTTAAACAGGAGTCATGGGAGAATATGAGATGGCTCCTGTGCTCATCCATGACAAAAAAAACCTGAACTCTGAGGGAACAAAGTCCCAGATGTGTTCCCTAAAAGAACTCCACTAGGATGTTCTAATTTCCTGGTTTTCATAAACTTTCATCTTACCTTCCATGCACAATAATAATTTGTGATCATTCTAATTGCAGCCAAAGCTTACAATGTTGGGTTTCAGTGTAAACATCAGGATTGATGCACTGCTTTTCAGAGTCAGGAACATCAGCTATTCCCAACTTTCCAAATGAGAAAGGTGAGGGAAGAAGCTCAGAAATCATACATGGAACTTTTGAATTTCTGTACAAGCAGACTCCTTAGAACCTCAGACACCCCAGTGATGCAGTGCAGGTGCTGTTAAGGGTACCTGTTCTGGCATAGCTCCGTGTTCAATTCCAGTTCTCAGCAATCTGTAGCAGTTACTGAACAGATCCCACTTGGTCAGATCATGAGCACTGGAATGAGAGAAAATCAAGAGGGATTAATTGTGTTCCTCAGAACCCCCAGCCAGAGAGCTTTGGTGGTTTCCACAGCTGACCAAGCAGCTGCACAGCACCTCACTCCATGCTAAAGCACAAGTCAGGCTTTCTGATAATCCAGGAAAAATGTTTTACTACATGGGATTTTTTTAGGGAGCAGATAAACTCTCTCCATATCATACACCTATAAAGGCTACTTAAGCATAGCTGCTGCTTCTCTCTCTAAGTTATCGTTCCTCTTTTGGAAACATTGACAGAACTCCAGAAAACCCTTCCCTGGCATTGCAGTAGAAACTACAGCCAAGCTCTATCAATATCTACTGAATAAAAATGGCTTTAAGCAAAATAAAATTGTATATTTTTCTACTGTCTTATTTGGAAAAAAATAAGACACATGACCACTAGATATAAATACCCTGAATATCTCAAGTGAGACCATATAACACATGGACATGAGACAGAGATGGTGGCAACATTTCAGTTGCACCAACCTGATTTCATCAGTGAGAGGAATAAAAATGAAATTAGGGACAAATACTCTGTAAGGCTGTAGCCTTACAGACCTCAACAGCTCATGAAATGGCTGGTTAATAGAGAAGTGAGAAATACAGCAGCAACTGAAAAACATCAGGTTGCCTGAAAGACAAAAATACTCTCTCAGCAAGTAAATTAACATTTAAAACATTTTTCTGCAGTGGAAATAAACTGAGATAATTTGAAACAGTTTGTAATATGTCAATAAAAAAGCAAGCCAGCTCAGAATACTCAGAACTTGCTGATTGAAGTGCTCACCTGGAAGGAGGGATACTGAGACTGAATTGGGAGTCTCAACTGGATGCAGCAGCCTCTTGCATCTGACTCATCCCAGCACCTGGATCACCCAGCCAAGCTCACTCCTCCCACCCCAGTGCCTGCCCTGGGTCAGACCATTAACTGCCTTGCTCAGCCAGAAGGAAAAACTCCCCAGGTCCAAAAGGGCCAGAGGCTGAACTCAGCACTGGCATTGCCCAGGTCCTTTTGGAGGCCCTGCCATGAAACACCTCCCATGCTGGAGCAAGCCAGCCCTGGAAAATGGCACTGGTAAGAGCTTCACAGAAAGCCATCAGAGTGCCCTGTGCACTCCAGGGCTGGGTCATTCAAGCCAAGGTGCACCTTAACTCCCAGTTCAAATCCACAAAGAGAAAACCAGGAACACTTAAAAAAAATATTGGAACTAAAAATGTAAAAAGCGTAAAAAATATTTTGTGGACTTAGATTGCCTTTGAGGTACTAAAATAAAATGTTTCATGGATAAATTAGAGGCTGCCAGAGAGCTGCCTCTGACTGGAGATATTAAGCACAGAGATGCTGCTTCCATGAATCACAGGGTTGCCAGCAAGGCAGAGTGGTACTTCCTTAATTACAGCACTGTAATTAAAGCTGCAAAGTCTCCTTGGTGTGCAGAGGCAGATACCTGCACAGATTATCCTACAGAGAATATCAAAGGAAAAACTGTCTCATTCCTGGCTTTTCAGTTCAGAAATTCCCCATCAGGCAGCCAGCACAGGGGCCATGTCCTCACAGCTGGGGACACTCAGCTCCCTGCCCTCTGCCTTACAGCTGAGCTCAGGAAGGGCTCTTCAGCCTCCAGAGCTGAAAAATTCTAACTATGTACAATTTACACACAGCCTTTCAATTGAAACTTTCTTAAAGCAGAGCCTCCACATTACAGTTAGGCATATTCTGGTACCTCTTTATCACTTTTGAGCTACTTAGCCATCAAAATCATAGTTAAAAAGGGATCTTGGACACCACACAATTCTCCACAGAGGTTCAGGAAGAAAATTCACACAACACAGAATTTTCCCTTAGTTCCTTCCATGTCAGACTATTCATGGACTTCAGAAAACAAGTTCCAGTATTTCATCCAAGGTTTCTTTTAATTCTTATGGACAGCCCTGTCTGCTGGGGCACATTTCTGCCAGACAAGAGGCAGGTGAAGTAAAGGTACCAGTTTCATGGTGTTTCTCAAATGTGGCATAAAACAGCTTAGAAAAGTTTCTTTTCCAAGAAGTGACCTTTCCACCCACCAAACTGCTTCACTTCTTCAAGATGCACAAAGAGAGGGAAGCTGTACCTTGGGCTTTCAGCAGCTGTGCTACTGACACAGTCTAATTTCTCTAATAAGGCATCATTTAGCATCACTCCCACACTGTGATAAGGAAGAAATGATTTGTGGCTCTCTGCCACCTGCACATGAAACTTTCTCTCATGCTGACAGGAGAAAGTGCTTCCTGCAGTTAGAGGGCAGATGAGGCCTTTGTGCTGTGCTCCAGAATTCACAGTTCCAGTGAAGTTCTCCAGGTTGCTCTGCACATGCTGAGGATGCCCATAGGTCTGAGAGCAGCAGGAACCTGAAAAGCTGATTTGTGCCTGGTGAGGGAGATTCTGTGCAATCCACAAAGGGAAATTTGGCCAACAATTCAACTGTAGGAAGAAAATGCATCTTCCATGCTCTCACCATGAACTATTAATTATTATCTTTACTACTACTAATTAATTCCATAATTTTGAGGAGAAGTAGCTCAAAGGCATTGAGAAACAGCTTCCTGTAGGCTCCCTAAGCTGATGCCCAAAGCACAGTGTCCCTTGTGCTCTGACTCTGTCCTGTGGGAGAGCAGGACCTGTAGTAATTTACTCATGGGTATAAGAACACTGGGAACAAGGGAGGAGGTGCCACTTGCAAATCCCATCTGCAAAGGTCATGGCACAAACTGAGCAAGGACCAGATCAACCCAAACACTTGCACTGACAAACTCCACCAGTCACTCTTCCATCTCCACTTCAGATCTCAGGCCATGTGTTTTCTCATTTCCCCACACCTGACACTGCTGATACTTGCTGAAAGGATAAAATTAACATCACAAATTTGTGAAGGAAGGCACCACCTACTTGTGAAAAGATGTCAACCTCTTCAGTGTGGAGAGCACATTGTATATGTCATCATCATCAGCTTCTTCTCCCTGCAAATGAAAGGCAATCCATGAGGAGAATCCAGCAATTCAGCCCAGTACATTACTGCACAGGCAGGAGCAGCTTCTTAGGGGTTTACACTGATATCAAAACCACCTCCAAAATTTCCAGTGACTTTTATGTAGATTCCATAATATTTAAGTAGCCACTGCATAGCACTAAAAAACAAGCAAGTTCATCTGACAATATTCAGCATTATCACTGTGGTAATATCCAAACCTGTACCCTTTAGCAATAGAAAACATTCCCAAGACCAAAATCTGAGTTCTATCTTATTTTATAAAAAGGACTGCACCACCAGCTTTAATCACTAGCTGATGAACATGCTACAGCACAATTTTAGAATTTTCTGTAAACTAAACAGCAAATTTCCTTAGTGAATCAAGTGAAAATAAGGTATTTCAGCCCTAATTTTTCCAGCAATTTTCTAAAATAAGAAACCCACTTGCAACCATTCTTCTCCATCTCACTTTGATAATTTCTTTTCCATCTAAAAGGCTAACAATTAAAACACCTTCCTGCCTTCAGATGCAATTGTCAATCAGTGTTTCTCTCATTATCAGCCCGGATAATTACTTAGGCACCAGTAGGCAATTTTTAAAATTTAAAATGTCTTTACAATGATGAAATAGACTCATTAAAATAAATTATTCAAACAAATATCACTTAAAAAAGAGTATCACAAAAGGCCATAATTTTAAATCCTTGCTACTGCTGTTCTCATTCTTCCAGGTTTCCAACCTGTATCTTTTACTCTTTCCAGGGCTCTTTTAACATGCCATTATACATATTTTCTTAAATCCTCTCTTCTATTCAAACCATAATCCAATCTTGATTTTGCTGCCTACATATGCATCTGGGACTATGGGAATCACTAAAAATATTAATGTAAATGCAACTTCCTCTGTACTTTTCATCATCTTTCATCCATTCATCCACTTAATTCCTTATGTGGACTGTTTTAATACTCAACTGAATTTTCAGAAGCAGGATTGTCCCACAGTCTTGTTTTACATGACCAATGATTTGAAGGCTTAATGGCTACTGTAAGGGACTTTCCACAGGGAGAAGTGTCTCCAAATAATTATAAAATAGCTGGTGCTGCACTACATCTTCAGATGGATCATTTCATGGCTTGCTAAGAATGTTTTTCTGTAGCCTATCCTACCATATTTTAGGCAGTTCAACAATTTTAAGAAAACAAACCTCCTGCAGTAGATCCTCGACAGAATGGTTGAATCGATCCACAAATTCATCAATAAGTTGGCTGTGGGCTATGTCAACTCTGTTCTGGATGGTGTATTCCTCACTGCAGAGGATGCTGTAGGTTTTGCTGCAGGCTTCCAAAACATCTGATTCCACATGCTTTTCCACAACGAACTTAATCTGCTTCAGTAAGGCATCCAGATGCTGCAGAGCAGAAAAGAACTTCAGCTCTCCCTCAATGGGACAATGACACTGAGCAAAGCCACTGCCAGAACACCCAGCCAAGGCTGCATTGCTCATGTGCCAAACAAAGGCACAGCACTGTGGGGCTGAACAGGGCTCACACCTGAGAGCAGCCACACCTCCTGCCCAAGGCACAATACCTTTTCCATTCTGCCTGTGCTGTAGATTTCCAGGTCAAAGTACTGAGGGATTTGCAGGAGGTTTGCAACCTTCTCAGCATCAGCAGAATACTGGAACATCATGGCAACAAAACAGACAACAGGGAAGTGAAAATAAACCCCTGCACTGTAGAATGAGAAAGTTTAAAGACAGCTGTAAATCCCAGTGAAAGATTTATTTTGTTGAAAACAGTACCTTTGATAGCAGCATGGGAAGTGCAATAATGAAATGTTCAGTCAATTTATTTCTGTCGTCTATCTGAGTTTTTCTTTCTTTTGCTGTCAAGACCTGGAAGTGATCAAACATAACTATAGTAAATACATTTTCTGCATATAGCATTCATTAACTTTTCTAAACATTGTATTACTAGCAAAAACCCATACAAGTGTATTTTTTAATAAATCAAACGAGGAGGGAATAAAAAAATCAAAACACATTTGGGTTGAAGAGTGATTAAAGAGTGTGTCCTAAGCAGCTGTGATTACAAAGGAAAATACTGTATCACCCAGTATGACACTGTTTCCACACATTAACATCTTTTTAGGATTGAAATTCAAATATAATCCCAGTCAGTGGAATTTTTGCTATTGCTTCCAACTGTACTGAACTCTGGCTTTCACACATTAAACCAAGCATTAATGTAAGACCTCAGGGCAAAGTGAAGTATAATTAAGAAAACCAAAACCAAACCACACTGTAACAATGATTTCCATTAGCAGATTCGTGGCCTCCTCTCTAAATGGAATGGAATTCTCAGTGAGAACGTGCATCCAAGTTCACAGCGAGGTACTGAAGAACTAATGCTCTCAGAACAAAACCCCCTTGAACAGAGAGACAATAATCAAACCAGCATGCTTTATCAAAGCCTAGATCTGGCTTCCTGGCTTAGGAAAGAAATGAATACTTTTGAGAACAAATAATGATAATAAAATACTGAAGTTAGCTAATGATTCACATGTAGCCAATCAGCCAGACTGCACAGTAAGGGTTACAAGCTAAAGTCAGAGGAGAAACTACTTCACAAGAAGGTGAGTGCTTAATTAGAAATCTGCTCCCTTTCAACTCAGAGAAATTGGTGGGATTGTGAGACAGGATGAATCTCCAGGAACAAGGCAGAGAACCCTGCAGTTACCATCCCACAACACATGGTCAAAGTGAAAAGAAGCAAAAGCTAAGTGTCACTTCTACATGGCTCTGCAAGGGAGGAGAAGCAGCTGGACACAAGGCATGTGCCTGGATGCCAGGCACTGTGCCAGCAGGAACCCAAAACAGCCAGGGAAGTGGGGGGAGAATGGATCAGTGACCAGGGTAAGACACCACTTGCACAGTGCAAGGTGCAGAGATGGCTCCAGAGCAGCCTCAGGCCCTGCACACCCACCAGGGCAGCACCAGCCAAGCTCAGAGCAGTGCAAACCCAGGGCAGAATCCCAACCCTGACAGCCCAGAATGTTCTGGGACCAAATATGGCTGTTCCCTGGCACTGGGAATTGATCTGTGTCCCCAGCATGACTTCCAGGCTCTTTTGATCATCCTTCAGAAAGTGGAATTTGTTTTACTGATCTGTTTTCTTTGGCTCCAAATACAGACATTGAAAACTTAAGACTAAGGAATTTGTTGAACTTCAGTGAATTGAGGTGTAGATCTCTTGAGAAAGAGAAAATACCTGGAAAGTTAATAATGACATTATTTAGTGCTCCAAACAGAAAATACCAACTTTTTTTTTTTTTTTTTAAATTTAAAGGTCACTTTGACTGTTAGAAAGGTTTGCAGCTTGAGACAAAACACTTGTGCTTACAATGCAGTTTTTGTAACAAAAGATAAGACATGCTTATGTAAATTTCAGTAAGTGCTTTCATGGATTCCCTCCTTAATCCTGAAATGTTTTAATAAATTAGGAATTCCTAAGAATGTGCTTTATAAATTAAAGTACATAAAGCATGTTTAAACTGATGGCTTCTTGGAGCTTTTCCTGGGATGCTTTTTCTGGACATGAGACTAATCTGCTTTGGCACATTAAAAAATCAGAAGTAACTGTATTATTTTAGCAATAGAGAATGCCAAGACACTCCAGATTTCATCTTTATTAAATCTGTGGCTTTAACAAACTAGTTATGATTATTTAGAATGGATGCTAAAAGAAGAACCATTTGTTCATGTGGGTTTATTCCACTTTTGCCTATCCTAAATAAGATGGGGACTACCAAAAATCAGGTGAATATGTTTAAAAAGCTGAGACTGCTTTGGAACATGGATGCTGTATTTATGGAAAACACAGCTGAAAGCCTGTTATTACCCTGACCCTGTGACTTAGAATGAAGTGTTTAAAACTGCATGTCCAGCCTTAGGAATGGCCTTCCACTGGTGCTCAAACAGTCCCCATAAAATAAGCTAAAGAGGCAATTTGTCCAAAATGTAAAGTTCTGAAATTTTTAGGGCACTCCATGGAAGAGGCCTAAGGGGACGGATGTCTAAAAGCACAGACACATTCAGAATGGTCCCAGTCCCACCCCTCCTGCTCAAAGCAGAGCCAGCCCAGGGGTCACTCTAGGAGGATCAGGGCTTTGTCCAGTCAGCTCTCAAAAACAACCAAGCACAGAAACGGCACCAACTCCCAGTACCTGTTCCAGTGCTTAAAACCTTCATGATGAAGATCCTGTTGACTTTTCTGCAAATTTTATGTCCATATTAGCAGCACATTCATTTTTATGGAAGACACTCAGAGGCAGCCTGCTCTGCCTGCTCTACACTTTCTACTCTTATCTAGGTTAAACATTAGGGGCTAATGATGTGGGTACATTACAAATATAAGGCAGAGATATGATAAAAAGAACATCCAAAAATATAAGAAAAAAAGACTTTTATGCTGAAAATTTATATTGCTTAACTTGGCCATGCAATCCCCAAAATTAAAGAGAAAAACAAACATGTCCAGAAACAGAATTTCTAATATTTTTCTTAGAAGTGTTCAGATGAAACAGCAAACACCAATTAAAAAACTCTACAGCAGGAGTGTCCAAAGTGGTGTCACAAATATCCTCCGTGCTCTGGTGGCAGCAGGCAGCCCCACTCACCCTCTTGCCGGTGCCCCTGCCCACGGGGGGATGTGCCTCGGCAGCCTGTCGGATGGTGCACACCATCAGCTCGATCAGCGCGCTCTCCTGCCGGTCCGACATCGCTGCGGGGACAACAGGGACAGCAGGCATCACTGGGGGCAAGGCAGCACCAGGGGGAAGTGTGGGACAGCAGGGGAGCACACAGCACCAGGGCAGCACACACACCACACACAAGGCACACTGGCACATTCATTGAGGCTCTCCTGCCGCCTCTTTGATTTGCCATTCATGACCTCAAAAAACGGACACGGTAGAAGTGAAAGCAGCCCAGAGAAATGCAGGCTGGAGAAAAGGATCAATGAAGGGGAACATAAGGAAGATCTACAAAATAAGGGAGGGTCATAGAGGGGAAACAGTGACAGACAATTCACTGTCACTTCCTCATAAATTCTCTGCTCTCTGGCAAGTGCTCAAACCCCACTAGGCTAAGCAGAATCAATTTCCTAATGAAATTACCCTATAAATACCCCCACTGTAGCAGGTGCAAAGCAACAGGCCAGCCTTTGAAGCATGGACATGATGAGCACACCTTGCCAGGAACATTGATTTTTCAAACACCTAAGCTCTGTGAAGGCCCCTGAAGCAGGAGAATCCTGGGGAATTATAAAGGATCTTGAATGACACTCATTAGCCTTAGGACACTTTGCCCCCAAGTCTCCCTGGCTACTTTGTGCAGCCAGGTCTATTATCAGCAAAAGGAAATCTGAAACCAATGGTGAAATAATCCCCTTTGTTTTTTCTCTTGAGCATTCACATTACCTGGAAAAGTCCCATATTAACTAGCATCACCTGAAGTGCTTGTTTATTCAAAATTGTCTTAGCTATTTAATTCATTGAAATAACTATTTAAACATTCAGACAAAATCAAGTTAAGACTTGAGTAAACTCCCTATAACATTAGGGAACCACAGTGCAGTACATTTGATTTAAAAAAACCTCCAGAGAACAATAAAAAAGAAAAATAGAGTACAAATTGCTGCTTTTGAAGGAAAGTACATTAAAAATAGATTAACTCAAAATCTTCAAATATGCTTTCCAAACAAACCACAACAAAAAAGATGTTTCACTATGGGTGGCAGAGGTATTTAAAGAATAATTAACAATACTGCACAACGTCAAGGAAGCAGAGGGTTAAGCCAATACCTTCCTCTCCTTGGACTGGCTCCTCCAAGAGCAATTCTGTCATACATTCCCAGTCTTTCAGCAGTTCTTGAGAGCTCTCCCACAAGCTGTCCACCAAATAGGCTGCATGTTCATGCAACTAGAAAATCCAAAGCAATCATCAGTACAGCTCTTGGTATTAAGCACCAGTTCTTCAACTTTCATAATCATGTGGCCACACAGAGTGTCCTGGGCACATATCTTATGTTAGTTGGAAAGAACATTCAGTTTGAAACTAATTCAGGAAGGTTTTCTCCCAAATGAATGACACCAGTGCAATGGGGTTATGCTTTAACAGAAACTAAATAAAACCAAACTGAGCTTCTTTTGCACAAAGCTGCTTGTTTGGGAAAAATCTTCCCCAGAGTTTTGACCCAGAAGCTGTAAACTTACCTTCTCTCACTTTCTCACTGCATTACAAAAAGGAGAGATGGTAAGGCATGAGAGTTGTAATGTACTTGTTTTGAACTAGCAATTGGTTTTCATCCTTCTATGTGCTCAAAAAAAGGGAGCAAAAATCCTGGTGATTTCACAGGCTATAGATTTAACACTAACTTCAACTGCAAAAAAATGTTTTCATGTGAATTAACACAACTGTTGTAAAGTGAGAAAAATAACCCATAGGCTTCTGCTGTTTTCTAAACTTATCTTTAACTACTACCAACAAGTAACAAGCACAACACACAGCTTGTGCTTGCCAGGGACTGACTCCTTAGCTGGAAAACATCCCTGAGTGCAGAGAGGAGGTGTCAGTACATTCCTCTGTTTCTGACAGCTTTAGGCAAAATGTCCCAGAGTTATTGCTGCTGGGCAAGGCTCACTCCCTTGAATGCACCCCAGGCTGCAGCTTTAACTCATCCCACCCACAGGCAAACTCCCAATTCTCCAGCTCTTTACTAAAATTGGAGTCAGGATATTCTACTTGGCTCCCAACAACTCTCTCAAAAGCAACAATAGCAAAAACTGGCCCTGAGAGAGAAGTGACCCTCAGGGAGCAGCATGGGAGGCACTTTGCTGATCTTGGCTTTGGGAGTGGAGCAGAGTCTCTTTTCTCCTCAGGACAGACAAGGTCAGTGCTCAGTAACTCAAATCACACTCACATCTAAGGGCTCCACACTGTAAAACACAATGAACTCTACAATCTAATTTTTAAAGAAGCTGGAACTAAAAATCCATTCAGGTGGCAGACAGAAGGACCACACAGGTAGTGACATTTCATTCAGAATAATTTCTAGGTTTATGAGGTGTTTCTAAAAAACAAGACCTGTACCAAAATTTTCTCCTTCCTTCTCAGCAACTCTGAGTGTTTCTTTTCATTCTCTCAGTCAAGTCCCTTGTTCAAGGCTTCATAACAATTAAAATAACCAATTGTAATATCTTTACTTTTGCTTTTTACCCAAAATATACTACAGTCCCTTCTCTAGAGAAACATTTCTGTCATTCCTTTCTTTCAATCTGCTTATTTATCAAATCAAATCAATAATTTTGAACCTTTCCCCCTCTATCTTAAGAACATCCTGTATCTGACAGTACCTTCTGAAATTCTCCTCCCTCCACCACCACTCCCCATCTCTATTACTGTTACTACATGTACCACACAATTTCCCATAGATGCTGTCTCTATAAATCATGGGCATAACCCCACCCTGGGTGTGTTCACCAAACACTTCATCTATGCTTGTTTTCCTCATCCTCCAAAGGTTCCAAGATGCATCTTCATAAAGCCCTGGAAGACCTCATCTCATCTCATCTCACAGCTGACTCTGCTCTGAGCTAAGGACCCTCAGGTCCTTCCCACTGAGTTAATCTATGATTCTAAGCAGAATTGGAGATATTACACAATTTTTGTCCTGTCCTGATTCAAATTATTTTACTCCCCAAAGAATAACTCCAGAGGTATTCTCCTTGCATGGTTATGTAAGCAAAGAACCATTTCCATTTGTGTGCAGCAATGTACCCTGGCAGCCACCACAGCACCAGCAATGCAGTGTGAGTACAGTGGGGACATGCAGGAGTTAAACCATGAAGATCTTCAGATCAATTTCCTTAATGGAAAAAGAAATGGAGGGGCAGGGAAAAGGGCTTATGGTATTTCTGAAAATATAAAATAAAAGGGAAAAGAAAGACAATTTATTACTGTATGTTGATAAATCACTACTTAAGTTCCAGGTTTTTTAAACATTTAAAGGTTAAAAATGACTTTTTTACCTCACTTTCAAGAAAGAAAAGAACCAACATTCTAATAAGGTTTCCATTTGGGCTATTTCGCCCCCTCCTCTTTGCTAGAGCCTCTTCAGCTTGGGGATCATGTCTGCTGAACAGCCTGAAAATAAGAAGAAGGAGCTCATGGCTATCACAACAATTCTCATTTCTGCAAGAATATGATGAGCATTCATTCTTGATACAGTAAATTTGTTCATAAAACACTGCAAGTATTTCAAGCTATTTCTTTCAATGGAAAGAGGCCACAACCTCTGCCTGTCTGAAGAGATGAATTTGTCTTCAGTCTTTAAGTTCACAATGCTAGAAGAATTTCACACAGGAAAAAGTTCTCCAAAACCTATTTACATTGAAGGTTTTGCACAGTTTCAAATATTTGTATCACTTGTACAGTTTTGCATTTATAACTTATCCAGTCTCGCAGTGGAGGCAGCACCTACTGCACCAATGCACTGGGAGCTGGGGTTGTGTCACTTTGGCTGGGACATGGGACAAACAAACCTGACATCCATCAAACAGCCAACCTCAGGTACCAGGAGCAGCATCAAAGATAAAACCAGCTCCTACTCATTATTTTGGGTTTTACAGGTAAGTGAAACGCTCTGCAATGGGTTCCCTGATGCATGGCCCATCCCAAACTCCTCTCAATGACCAAATTTTCCAAGAGACCTCAGATGTGCCAGTATTACTGTTACAGCAATGACTGCTTTACTTTGAGAAGTTTGAAAGCTGCTCCTGGCTTTTACAGTGAAATCACAAAGCAGATTAACATGTGAAACACAGAATTCTGATTTCAGTGCTCTATTTCACTGGAGGGAAGAACAAGTTACACACAAATGTTGTATTTTAGTTAAAAACATTACCTCATCCCTCCTGCTTAGCTTAACAGATAAGCAATGAGCACCTGTGCAGGTGCTGATACCTCACAACCTGCACCTCAGGGATGAGCCAGTGCTGCTGTATTTGGTGATCCTTTATATCCTCTGTACTATTTGCTTTCCTTGGCCAAGCACAGAGAGCATGGCTGATGATTATCACAGAGAAAGTGCTTGTGAAATGTATTAAATTAGGTGAGATAAATCACACCTCAAATGCCTGAAATAGATTCTAACTTATTTAACTGGAGATTTTCTTTACAGAAACCAAGACAAAATTAGTTAAGAATGGGACAATCTTGTCTCCATGTTGTTAGCCTTGAGGCACATTTGCAGAACACAGCTTAGTACCTTGTAAAAGAAATCAAAATGAAGTTTTGTCTTTTTCCTAAGTACACTGTGGAGAAGGTATGTCCTTATTTACCTTGAAGCATTTTTCAAAAGTATTCTGTCACGTGTTGATTAATAAAGGAATTTTAGTGTGTATTTTTAATGAGAACCAACCCTTTCCAGTGACTAGTACAATGTCTTGTTATTAATGAAAATCTGCACATATATTCCTTGAAACGGGTAGTGCTTTATCACAAAGCTGGAATTCCAAAAATCCACCAATGGAAGCTTACAGTTACAATGTCGAGCTGTAAATGCTTAATAAACCATAGAAAATTAGAGCATTGGCAAAGAAAAACAGGTGTCTTTGTGTATTTTTTCCTACCTGTATCTTGGCATGAAAAAATTAGATAACATGGGTTCTAATATAAATCCTCTATACATGTAATAAAAAACTCTGTCACAACCCATGAGAGGAAAAAAATCAAATTCCTGCTGAAAGATTTTTAACTGCAAACAATAAAAAGAAGAAGTTAACTCTTATGATGTGGCAATGCCCTGGTCACAGATACAGAGGTGGTGTGTCACATCCATGGAAAAGCTGGGTCATGTCCTTTGGCATAGTGAGGACATGAAAGATGTAACCATAATGCAATATATTTTCAGGGGAAGACAGTGAGTTTAGAAACAAATTTTGTAGTTATTGCTACATAAAAACTTCTCAAGTTCACAACAGAGAAATAAACTGTCTTAAAACTTGCAAGAAATTATGACTGTTGACATATCAGGTAGATCACCCCAGACTACAAGCCCAATATATGTATCTTATCACACCAGGAATTCAGCAAGTGCTGCAGAACTTAAACCAACTTCAGAAGTTTGTGCAGCCTTTGTATATTTAACCCTCAAGGAGTTGGGAAATGTTATCTGAATTGCAGAGCAAGAAAAATGTACATTCAGTTTCTTCAAGTCCTCAGATCTTGTTTAAACAAGAGAATAAAGTCTCTGGTTTAAATGAAATACCCGATTTGCTAAATTGAGATATTTCACTCCATTGCTTCTTTGGTTTTTGATGTTATCTCTCTAGGAAGCATTCACAAACTTGGTCTTTTTCCAGAGTAACTGATGACTTACTTTTTGTGGAGGAACTCCCCAGCTGCTACTGCCACAGGCCGGTGTGCTGAGTACACCAGGTGATAAACATTCTCACAGTCTTCATTGGACAGAGCCTCCTCACTCCCACTGAAAGAGTCACAACAACACCTCAGCTACAGCAGAGGTTTCATCTCCATCCCCTCACCTCCCACAGCTCACTTGGGACAGCTACAAGGTTGGTTCACTTCCCACAAAATCCTACATGGTTCAACAGGGACTTCGAGGATCTTTGGTTCAACTTGAAAATACAGAGGTATTTAAAGGGTCTGTAAGACTGGAAGTTTCTCTGATTTCCTTCTCCCAGTTGTATCAATATAGAGAAAAAATAATATTATTAAAATATCAGCATGACTGCATACAAACCCACCCCTACTCATTCCTCAGACCATCACACAAACTTCAGTGCACATACTGCAAGATGCCAAACACTCATTAAACAGCATAAACCAAAAACCTGGAATCACAGAATCCTTTAGGTTGGGAAAGACCTCCATGCTCATTCAGTCCCACCATTAACCTGGGCCCTCTGGGTTCACCAATAATCCATGTTCCCACTTCTGAACATTTCCCTGGGCAGATTGTCCCAGAATGTTAGCAAAAATGGTATAAAAATACCAGCACTGTCACAATGAGAATGTTACCTCCATCTTTGTTTAGTTTGCATCCATTAGAACCATTTATGTATCAGGACTCTAAATCATTTGGCATCAGACTAGACATAATTTTAATTGGTCATTCTCCATCAGGATTGCTCCAGACACCTTTTTGGAGTTCCTACCTGCCAGAATATTGCCCTGTGCTTTTCAAGGTGACCCAGACTCTCCTCATGCTAAAGGCATTTAGCATTGCCTGTGCTTTCAATGGACAACCAAAGGCAACCAAAAAGAAAGCAGGAACAGACAAAAAAAAAAGTGCACTGGGTAATTTTTGACCTTAAAACTCATTGTCTTCCCAAAAATTGCTAATAGTGCAGGGAAGACATGTGCTCTACATGTCATTTCAGATCATATTTGTTATATTTACTTTAAAAATGTAACAGTAGATACAAGATTCCATTTCTTGCTAATATTACAAGGCTAATCTCTTTAAAGCAGAGTGACCCATAAATAAAAAGCTGAAGTCTAGACTTTACTAATGAAAGGCTAGGGCAGTCTTTTGTCCAAATTCTGCATGTCCAAAAACATTCTTCAAAGTGGAGCCAGTGGATATAAAATATAAAGCAAAAATTCTGTGCATCTGCTTGTAAACCAGATGTTCTTTAATACAGCTTTTAATAAATGTATTATAAAAGCCTAGCAGTGCCCCTTACAAGGCTGCTGAGGACAGGCTGGTTCCACATCAGCATGTAGGAGGATGTCTGGGGTGGTCCTTACCTCAGGGGAGCCATTGCATCCCCACATGGAAAAGCCTGGAAAAAGGTGTCCTACCATGTAACTCTTTCCAGCTGTGTCAGGAAATCAACCAACTCTCCCTACAGTGGATCTGTGTTACTGCTGGAGTTACTCTAGCAAGCATAACCCACAGCCACTCATTTTGGGAGGACAGTTGCTCTGCCCTTGGCAAAGGTAGAAATGCCCTTTGGCATTTTCCACACAATGGATGCATTAATGTGTGGATGCCTAAACATCCACACATTATTAAACTTTGCCTCCTATATTTCCATGAAATGAAATACCTAACTTTAGCTTCATGTCCATATCATATGTTCAGTTCACCTCCACACTAAGTGTAAATTAGCACAGTCAGTTCAATACCCAGGCAAAGCAGCCAAGCCACTGGAATGGCAGTGGTGCAGGGAACTCTGCAGGGCAGAGCAGGGGCTGGGGGGGCAGCACTCACTGGAGGATGAGCGTGACCAATCGAATGGCTTCCACAGCGACGTCGTACTCCTTGTCCAGCGTCATGGACACGATGCGGTCCTGCAAGGCAACTCCAGGTCAGTGACAGCACAAACACAGCAAGGCCAGCAGATGGTACAGAAAACCTGCTTCTGGGGAGAAAGATGTTTTAACTGCATGCTGACAGTGAGAGCCCCTCAATATTACCCAACTTTTTAATGTACCCCTTAGCTGTGTGTTAGAACAGGAACAAGTGCTTCAGCAGTCCTTATCCTTGGTGTTTGCCAGAAAGGGAGGGAGGAGACTTGGGAGCTACAGCACTGTTCTGGGTTGGATCAATTTAACAGGTCTTTCCTGCAAAGTCACATACTTGGGTTGGACAACAGCAGAAAAACTGCCCCACTTCATTCCCCTGCAACCAAATAATTTCAGAGGAAGGAATGCTGCATATACAGAAACACTGTGAAGAAAAATCACACCTGAATTCATGCATCTGCAGGTTGCCTGTAAAGTTGGGACCTTTTCCCTGTCTAAATCTCAAGGTTTTAAGCACAGCTCAAGAATTATACTACAGAGTTTCCCCAGGAAAGTGGGGAATTCCATGGTTTGATTTTGTGTTTTCCTATATTCCTTCTAGTGGAGACAAGCACATCCTGTCAAATCTAACGATTTTCTAACTTCTAAGGACCCTGCAGTTATGAGGAGTCTTTTAGGGGTTTCTCTCTCCTTAGGTTCAATTTGATTACTGGCAAAAATAGCTGTGATTGGTGTATGTTGTCCTTCCTATCTGGGGAGAATTTCCATCCAGCCATAAAAATGCAATATGTCTCAGTGCTCTTTGCTTGACTGAGCAAGTTACTGAAGAGAAATCAGGCCATCTGAAAACAAAACTTGATTTTGCTGGCTTAACCTGCTTCAGGAAGGAGTAGGTACTCTATGACATTTTGGGATATGAAAAAATAGAAACCAGGGACTGGAAAATAAACAAGGGAAGTGTATGGCAACAACAGTGAAAGCCATCAGAGCAAACCAGAGCAAAATAAAGGTTTTCACCTTTCTTCTCTACTATTCCATTTAAGGGCTGAAGGGGAACATCAAGAAACTGTTTATTTCAATACAGAAATTTCAGATCAGTACTTAAAAAATGCATCATGGCTGTCTCAGTTGTTACTTCCTAACAAAACCAGGTCTGCAGAGACACTTCTTGTCACTGTGACTGAAGGGGCCTCTATCAATCACTATTAAGCTCCTGGAGAATTTGATACATTTCATGTAGATCTAAACAGTTTTAAAGACTGTGAGAAGTCCATGATGAGTCCCAAAGAAACAACTTTCCACACAGGACACTCTGTTATGAACAAGAAAAAAAAAATTACTGTCAACTTTTCCTAAGTTCCTGGCCAAGGAACAGCAATAAGAGCACCATAAGAATAGCCGTAGATCATGATCTTAAATGTCTCACTAGAATTTCATATATTCTCTCAGAGTTTATCTTACACCCCAGGGAGGGAATCTACTCTCCTGTCCACAGAGCAGGAGGTACCCTATGAATCTGGAGTCCTTTGGGACTTTGAAACCAACCAACGCGAGAAGGTTTCCTTATCCTAAAAAACTGTTCTCTCAATTTTCCCCAAAAATATCAGGCTTAAAATAAACAGCAGGGATGTGTCATTTTCTGCCCTGGGGCCAGCACCTCAGTGTTGTGGCACCCACCAGCCAGGCCCCAAGAGCCTTCCCAGCAAGACCCACACCCCCAGTGCCTCTGAGCGTGTAACTTCAGTGGCTGGGGCAGTTCCAACCCCCAGTTGCTCAATCTGCCTTTACAGAGATTCCCTGTGCCATTGTACAGCAGCAGGACAGGGCACAGGCCTAGATTTTTAAGCTGAAATACTAATTCTGAATGTCTCTGAAGATCAGTTTTCCATTCTATATTTGGCTGTGAACAAGGCAGACTGAGGAGCCAATCTCTCTCTCCTTGTGCTCCCAGGCTGTGGAGACAGCACAGGGTGAGGGATGAGGGACTCTGGCACTGCCTGCAGGGGAGTTAATTCACAGCTTTTCCATATGGGGTCAGTTAAGGTCTGTGTCAGACAGGATTTCCTGATGGAAAACAAAAGTCTTCTCTTTGATGGACAAATTTTTGTTTTGATGGATGAAGCTTATTTTCCTGCATATCACCTACTCTTAAAAACACAAATGCTGGAAAGAACAGGCATTTTTCTTTGAAAGAGGGAAAGGATCACATCCTTGTCACAGCTCTCTGGAAGCAGGTGAAATATTAACAGCCCAGCACAAGGCACTCTGGATCAAATTAATTTATTCTTTTAACAGCTAGAAGACCTCTAGAGAGATTTCTCTCAGTTTGAATGGATTGAACTGAACACCAGCTGAACTGTGCAGGTCGATTAAATTCTGATGAAGAAATATAAATAAGCAGCCATGGAAGTGAAAATGGCAGTTAGGTCAATTATTTCTCAAAGAGGTGGTGGTAGAGTCTGTGGTGGCAAGACATTTAGCCAATGTATCAGAGATTCAAAAAGCATTAATTTGGAACTTTGCTCCATCCTGGTGCCAAAGGCCACATCCCTGACAGCACAGCTGTAAATCCAAGTGCAGGCATTTGGGCCATGCCAGCTTTTTGTTCTCTTGATGTGGCAGAAACTAAAAGTGATTAATCATTATGTTAAACAAATCTGTTCTCTAGGCTCACAGAGACTTTGAGCATCTTCTCCTCTGTTTTATTTCATAATGACAGAGATATCTGTGGTAAAATAAGCTTGTATGGGAGAGAAGAAAGAAGAATTACTAACAAGGCTCCCTTCCCTTTGAACCTCTTAGACAGAAATGCAAATTCCCTGTACCATTCCAAGGCAAGCAGCAACGCAGTTTCCTTTAAGAGAATTGTCTGTGCTGTGAAAAGCAAGCTGTATTTAGAGGTTTCACGTCCCTGTAGTTTTCTGGAGTACATTACAGAGTAACTATTGCCCAAAGCGTCTCAAATTGTCCTGAAAGCTTTGCAGGTGCATGGAGAGTTCAGCCTCAAAGCAGTCTTTTCTTTTACAAATTATGAGAACCTGACAAAGAAGCATCCAGTACATTTTCTACTAAAGAGAAACAGATAAAAGGCCATGAGAGCTTTAGTGATCAATTTAAAAATAAATGGAATTACAGAAGCAGCAAATATAAACAAATCTAAATCTGCACAGATGGAACAGGAAAATCAGCAGAGTTAGAGGGTCCATTTTTCTGGTTGCCCTGTGAGGATAAAGCAAAGCAGACTTATGGAGGCATTAGAGAATAACTTTGAGGTCTGAATCTGTTTACCAGATTCTCTCCTATGAGAGGACATTTTGTCTTTACTGCAACAGTGCCAGAAACTGGCTTTATAAAATTAGAAGAATGCAGGTCCTTAGGTGGTCTCTTAAAATGATTGAGTTTTATCTCCTACTTTAGTCAACTATACTTAGTTCATTTATGGCAGATATTTATTTAATCTGCCCTTTAAGACTGTTATCTTAAAGAAGGATACTATTAATAAAGAGTCTGCTCTATTATATAATTATCATTTTGGAAAAAAGCCTTCCTTAATATCTAGGCTTATTGCAGGTTTAGCATCTTTTTCCTGCATCTCAAGTGAATGTGGAAAAAGGCTGATTATCATGTTTTTATAAACTGTTTTCATACAGGGAGAATCTACAGGGAGAAGTTTAAATCTTGTGCACAGTATTTATAAATATTTAAATCTCCACTTTTCTAAACAGAATTTTTTATCAGCATTATAATAATGATTTAAGTTAAAATAAACCAGTCAGCTCTGATTCTTTTCTAAACAATTTTTTTCATCAGCATTCTAATAAAGATTTAAATGAGATAAATGAGTTTTTCCTTGGGGGTAGCCTTTCCCCCAGTAGTGTGTTCTGCAGAACACAAAAGCCACGGGGAGAGGGAGCAGCTGACATGGTGGCAGTGCCTGAACACTCTCCTCAGCAGGCAGCCAAACAAAAGCAGGGACAGGGTTTCCACACCCATCTCTCCAGACAGTTCACTTGTACAATAAAGCAGTCAGACCACAAAGTGAATTAACAGCCACATTCTTATCCAGATATTACACAAAAAGTTTGTGCTAATAAAAACCCCATGAAATATCCCCCCAGCACTCCTCTCCTGAAGGGCCAATCTGGCTCAAGGGGTTTGGAAGCACAATGTGGACTCCTGTTCTGCAGCAAGGCCAGCTCACTGTGTAAAGGACTGTGATGCACATCCAAGTGACTCTCCCTCCAAACACAAGCACATATTGAGCTAAAAAAGCTGTGTAACAAACAATCTTTCATTATAGGCTGCTACTTTCAGCTATATTTTAGATTGTGTTCGTATACATCCTTTAAAATCAATGAATCTAAAATTAAATAAGTACAGGCAGATTGAATAAGGACAATATATAAGCTATAAATAATACATACAGACAAATAATCATCCTGGTTAAGTCTGACAAATCTTTCAAGACAAACTCTGTGAAACGGGTTTGGCTTCATTTCAGCATTCAGTAACACGGTTTTAGTGGTGCAGTTACAAGCTGTGTCCCAAATTAATGAGTTTACTCTTAATAGACATGACTCAAAGACCACAACAGGATGATGACACTTTTACTTTCTGTCCTCCTTCCAAAAACTGTATTTCCTCTTACCTTGAATCTATTTGTGAACAGCTCCAGTTTGGGAAACAACTCTCTGTTGGTATACAGACTCTGAAGAGCTTTCAAACACTTCAACCTCACTTCACCTTGCTAAATAAAAAACACTGAGATTAGCTGTCAGAATACTTTAACCAAACGCACATGAATATTAAAAAACATAATACTGTAATTTGTTTAATGTATATTTAAAATGTTATGCAAATGACCAAAGCCAATTTACAATTTAGCTGAAAACCAAAACCCAGATGCAGTCACCTACAATGCTGAATTTCTTCCTATTTGCATACAGAAAGAATTAATGTGCCATCACTTATATGTCTGTTAGTGCTTCTCTTTCAAGTGACTCCACAAAAAGATAAAGAATGCAGCAAGTAAATCCAAAATAAGGATGCAGGATTTCCAAGTGGTTGATGCAGGCAGTGTGGCTAGCAAAAATGTTATAAACACAAATCTACTCAAATATACTCTGTGGAGTTCACTGAAGTGTCAATTTACTTTTATAAAGTGGAGACACTACAGAGTGAAGGAGCAGCAATGTGCCACAGACCCTCAACACACCACACACAAGATGGTTCTTCATAAGTGTGAGACTCATCCAGCTCACAGGAGCTTTGAACACCCCAAACACCTTCTAGCAAGGAACTAATTGGGTGGGAATGCTTGTTAGGTTGATTCTTAAGAAATTTATACCAGTGTAAAAGCTGCAAACAGGATGGACAGGAAGGCCAGCAAGAGACTTAGTAAACTAAGAGATGAACTTAACTAATTCATTCATTAATTAATTAGGAGGTCAAGCACAAGAGGAACATCTGTTTCAGAGGACCCTGGGTTCATCCTCTCCACAGAAACAGACAATAAGCAAAGTAAGAGGATTGCAAAGAAGGAAAAAGCATTTTCTTATGTGTTAGGAACTGGTTTTAAGAACCATGACTGTCCAGGTATCTAGAGACAATTATGGCTTCAAAACAGTTCCACACATCAATGAAGTATGAAAATTAAGATTGAACAGTCTAACTTAAAACTCTTACTTTCAAGAGAGCTTTTCACCCAACTATATCATAGTCTGTACACTTTTAATTTATGCTCCCAGATACACAGGAATAAAAAAGATGCTTAAAAGCAGAGAATGGCAAAACTTGAAAGCCACATTCAAATGAAAATCTATAAAAACCAAAAATCCCCACAGACATTTGTCTGAAATCTGAGAGACATGATAAACATACAAAATATAAGGATTTTCCAAGTTAGAGAATTAAACTTCTGTATTCTACCTCTGAAAGACTATGTTGGAGCTACTACAAAGAAGTGTAAGAACTGTTCTTCCCTGTGCTTTAATTTGTATGTCTTCTGAAGTAGAATATGAAATTCCTCAGGAATCTCCTGCACTGTTGTCTCCTTTTTGCAGCAGCAAACTTCCAGAGAAGTTAATAATTTTGGGGTGACTGCTGTTCATGTGAAGTGGAAATAGCTTATGGCTATTGCCTCAGCCTTCATTTTTTAAATACCAATTATAGCAAAAAAATATCTCCTGATCAAAGCAAAGCAAAATCAAGAAACTTGGGTACCAGCTGGCAGTTTTGTCAGGCAGTGCCAATGAAAACCATGCTGTTAAGGGATCTTGTGCTTCTGAAAGCTTTGCATTTTCAGTTGGCTCTTACTCCATTTTTTTCCAATTTCTTCCTGTTGCACCTCCACCCTCCTTTCTGTGCCTCCCAAAATGTCTCTCTCCCTTCCCTCCCTTTTCATTATTTGACACTTGCCCCAGACTCTTCCCCATTCTGCCTACAGTCTGTCTCACTCTGCAGATGACACATCCACAACATCAATAAAACCTCCTATCAGGTAGACTGGGACATTAAACACATCAGTGATTTAAAGACTTAGAACCCTAGGGCACTTCTGTGGCCTGGAACAAAATATCTTACAAAGCAGAGGAAGAGCAGTCTGATAGAATTCTGCTGTGCCTGGTCCAAATGGTCCAGTGTTTTATCCTAACACTGTAATTCAAAATTTCTCTGCTATGAAAGAACACATTGATTTTCAAAAAGCTGAGGTATAAATATGTGTTAAGGCTGCAGGCAGATGACTGGACCCTGGCCTGAGGTTAAACTAACAGAAGAGGGTGTGAGAAAATACTGCACATGACATGAGAAATTGCTGGATGTGACAGATGAGAGTGTGAGATTCCACAGATGGGTAAAGGGAGTGATGTGAGAAATGGATGGACTTCAAAGACACTAGGAGGGGGCTGAGAGCTGTGAAGTGCAGCCCCACTACATTCTGGAGGTGCTACTTTGTGGAAATGTTCTACAAGGTTTAGAATATGCTCCCAAAAATCCACTGCAATTATTCAAGGAATAATTTATTTCAATTACAAGTCCTAGTAAAACAAAGCCCTCCACACATCTTAAATCCTGATCCTCCAGCCTGAGCTGACCTCCCCACTGGTTTGCTAACTTGAACAATGACATCTTCTCCTGGGGCATGGCAACTTGTGAGGCACAGCAATGTCACCAACAAGGGACACAGAGCAGCAGCTCTGTCCCTCCAGGCACTGCCATGGGTGTGTTTCCATGTCCAGCATTCACTGAGACACAGAGCAGTGGCCCTGGGGCAGACACTGGTCATGGCCCATGGGAGCAGTCAGCAGGATCTTCCTCCTGACCAAGTTTTGCTCAACTATTGTAAAAGTCTGGGGAAAATTTGTAAAGGGAAAGTTTGAGAACAACAGGTTTGGAAAGAAATCCCATGTCTAGAGGATATCTTAACAAGTGAACTGCTCATCCCAATGAAGGCAAGATGCAGATTCCTGGCAGCTGTAGTTAAAAGAACCAGCAGCAGCAGCTGACTGCTATTGTTAGTGAAAGCCAACATCTGCATAACTCGCGCTGTTCAGAATTCAGCACAACAGTGACCAAGTCAGATCCTAAATATTAAGATGATGTTTGAAGTTATTGAGAAAAGTAATATTTTTCAAGAATCAGCTGTTAACTATCAGTTATGCAAGTCATCCAAATGAACTTGCAGACTGACAATTTTTCCCAGCAGTGCTCCTAGAAAAGGAGAATAGTCTGAATCAGGATGCTGGAACTTCGTAAGCACTTCAACAGTACTCAAAGTCTCCTTTGTATTCCTTGGATAGTGACAGCAAGGGCATTTAGAGTAAAACAAGTGATTCCACTGGTTTTGGTGGGAGTGGGAGCATAGCCAGTGCTGGTGTACAAATCCCCCCAGGCAGAAGTGCAAAGTCTTCTGTCAGCACCCAGAATGGGATCCTCTGGCTGCAGGAACTGGGTGGATACCATCAGTACTAGGAACTGTGCTGAGCCAGAAAAGCACCTCTTTTCCTTCCATCTGGTGTTTCAACAATTTTCTGAAGAAAAAGCTAAAGAGAACCTTGAAAAGATTCTTCAAGGAAGGGAAAGTGAACTGACAAGCATTCCATTCATTGTGGAACCAGTGGTGTCTATTGAGGACCCAGAGATCTCCTTTTTTCCTGTAACCCTTGGGCAATGTAAATGGAAAACACATGGAAATGTGTTTTTTTTTCCATTCTGCTTCAGACACAGAGGCTCTCAGGGATGCTCTGAGGAGACTTCTCTTTCTCTTGTAATCAACAGAAAAGCCCCATGGAAGGATTTCTGTCAAGATACTTCATCAGAGACTGACCACATGAAAAGCACAAGAACCAAGCAGATTGGGAGTACTGCCTCCTAATTGAAGCCAATACCTGGAAGTGACCTGGTTGAAAGATACCCGGTGAAGAAACAGAAAAATCTCTTTGTAAGCCAAGGATGCTGGGCAGCATGGCAGCAGCTGCCTCCAGTGCACTCTGCTGTGTGTGGGAATACACAATACTCACCCTGTCATGTAGTGTCCAGCCAACATATTTTAAATAACTATCATTCAGGAAGGCATCACTGTACATTTTCATCCAGACACCAATTTCTTCAATACAGACAGCTCTAATCTCAGCAATAGCATCACTAATACAGAAAAAGAAAAGAACAAGGATTAGCCAGATTACAGACAAATATCCTTCTCATTCCCATTGCCATAGCTATCATATTTGCTTTTACTGGTCATGAACCTCACTGTGTGGGGCCTGTCACTGTTCCTACTGCCATCTCACTGATTTTCTGTTCCTGTTCATCCTTGAACTCACTGATCTAACAATTTCAGTGTTTATATATGCTCCTACATTTCCTCTACATAAAGAAATTCTCACCCTAGTTTGCTTCTTATTCTATTACTCCATCTTTAACTTGTCTCTTTTCAAAGACAATTATGAACCCAAGCTACAAACCTCCTCTGTGCAATCATTTCTGAAACAGCATCACTGACACTTGCTTGCAGCCCTGTCTCCAGCTCAAGGTGCAGAGCCATTGCAAGGTGGGAGAAGCTATTGGGTTTAGCCAAAGGGACCTGCCAGAGGAGCTCAACAGAATTTGCTACACAAAGAGATCTCATTTCGTACCCCTACAACAATACCCATGAGAATTTTGCACTTCAGCATTGGTCTCTTCCCATTTTCTTGCTTTTATCCTACATTCTGACTGGCAAGTCATGGAAGAAGCAAAGACATATCTCAGGCAGACCTATCAGCTGCTTAGTGAGGAGGGGTGGCAGGAAACTGGAGAGGTCACCTAAGGAGACCAGGATGGAAGTGCTTTCCATCTTATTGGCACTTTCCTGCCTGCCTAACATGGAGCATGGCATCTTTACTAATAATGAAACAACGGGAAAAGGGATGGGGGCCATCTGTCCCTTCAGTAAATCCATCTCTGGGACATCTGTTACCATGAGAAATCACTTGTGCCACTCCAGCTGGCACTGCCTCACAGTTCCAAATTTCAGCTGTATACAAGAAGAACACAAAGAGTCACTGAACAGAAGAAGGGAATGTCTGGTGCTTTGCAAACACGGGAACTTGCTTCTAATTGAGACTCTTGTTTTGTATTTTTATGAAAAAAAAATCTTCTTGGAAAAGTAATAAACATCAATTTAATTCTAAACCAGACCAACAGAGCCCCAAAATGAAATTTAATTTATGGGAAGGAAAGAAAAATTCCAAGCTTCAAGCAAGAGAATAACTGCAAAAACGAAAAAGTGTACTGTTCTGAAAGGAATCAATTTTACAAAATGTAAGTAAAATGCACTCACTCTTCTGGTCAAGACACTGCACAGGTTCATAGCCCTAACCCAGTGCAGCCCCTGGTGACTCCACACTGGAACTATGTACTGCCCTCCTGCAGGCTGCCCCAGCTGATCCAGTGCCTTTGTCCTGCCCCTGACTTTGCAGACCCTGAGCTGGACCCCTGGGTCCCACAGGGACCATGAACCAATCCCAGCATCACACATGGCCAGGGGGGCTTCTCCAGGCAGGTCTCAGTGTTTGAATTCAACTTGTAGGGAGGAAACTCTACTGCTGCAACAGCAGGAAAGCATAAACAGCATGTAATGCATTTAATGCAATAACCTGGGGGGACACTTGTGTGAATGCCCCAAACAACTGCCATTGTCTCTCTGCCCATGAGAAACATTAATTTTAACAGCTTCCCAACAGCATCAGGAAACCTGGTCTGTCCAACTTCCTGAAGCCTCTGTAACCTCAGAACCAAGGTAAGGAACAATCCACAATGGAGACAAGCTGCATTAGGAGCAGGGCAGGGCATCAGACAAGTTGTCCTAACCAGGGATTTCTCAAACAGGTTTAAGTAGTGTAAGGACCAATGTGCTAAATATCACACTCAAGGGTTAAAAACGGAATTCCTTACAGGAAAGGCAGTCATAATGAAGACAAGTTTTAGTTTAAACTATGACTGTAGTCACAGAAACACACATATATGTGTGTCTGTGAGTGCTTAATTAGATTAGCAATTCTCTTCAATGATGTTACTAGCAAACTATTTTAAAAGCAAAGTATAGGTGGATGTATGCAAGACTTACAGAAAAACCTAAAAGACTAGTAAACATAAATAAGAAAACCAGAAAAATGGGGAGTCTGCAGCAACACCAAGTACTGCGGAAAACATTCTTACTAGGGGATGACAGCCTGAGTATTCACATCCAAGTAAGTTATTTCACCACCTTATAAATTTACTAACTGTAAAGGGTTTTGGAAGAATTTAATGGCAATACCAAAAAGAACCTAAATGTCAACAACTATTTAATCATGCAGACAGACAGCCAAAAAGCAGGAAGAATCATGTTTTCTCTAAGAGTGCATTCAAGCTTCCCCAGGCAGACAGTGAAAAACTGCTTCTTCATTCAAAAGCCTTCTCAGGGATCCCTCAGCACCTCAGAAACTCACTCCAAGCTGCTAATTAAAACAAAAAAAAAGAAAGAAGAAAGCTATTCAGCTTAATAGGAGATTTAATACAATAAGAATTTAACATCTCCAGTATAATTGAAATGAGGCAGAATCAAGGATGTGAGACCAGCTAACAGACTCCAGCTGCCAGAGGAGCAGGGGAACTTGTGAGACACCACTTCCCACTCCACATCACCTTCCAGGCAAGTATCACTGATCAGAATCACACCTGTGTTCCTGCAGGAATCATTAACACAGACTCCATGCCCATATAATGCTGTATCAAACACAATACAGCCAAAAAAATCTTTGAACCTTTGCTCTCAATGTGGTAATTGCTTGTCATTAAACTATAATTCTTTTCTTCTAATTTTTATACAGTTAAATACATTTTAGCTTCTGGTCACTATGAATTGTTTAGCTTTTTGAAAATACCCATTATTTCTGGATGACACAAGAACATACAAATACTAATTATACCTGCACTGGAAGTGTTTTTGGAATAATGAATGCATTATTAATTATCATAATTATAAATTAGTGATGTAAGCTTGTATTATTTGCCAAATGCTTCTAGAAAGAAAGAGAATCTGGTCCAGTACAGAAATGAAAACTGATGTGGCATCTACAGATCTTACACATGAAATATATTTAACTCTCTTTTCAGCACAAAATGCAAAGAAAGGTCTACAAGGTGAAAATATTCACAGCCTAAGTTCCTACTCTGGGCAAAGAGATCCTCCATGATGCAGCTTCTGAAAGGATTTGACAAAAGGGGTTCAGGTAAGAAATTCTGCATTTCCTTTTGAAATTTTGGCTTGACAAGGCAGGCCCATAAACCTTAGGACAAACCACAGCAGTGTCAGGAAACAGATTTTACCAGTGCCACTCCAAGTGCCACTTCAGTGTGCCTTTCATGCCAAAGCACACACAATAATTGTGATTAAGGCCAGCAGTATTCAGAACTTGAGCCACAGAGTCTCTGATGGGATATTTGGGAAATATCAGGTGTAGAGCAGTGTGCTCCTCAGGGTTGCTGGAGTGGTTGTCAGCTTTGACCAAATCTGTTGTTCACACTACACCAGCATTATACCTAGAAAACTATTTAGCTATTTCTGCAAATCTTTTTTTGGTTTTTTTTTTAAATCTTGATGAGAGAAGTGAGGACTGAAATCTTCCAGTAAATTGGAAGTCAGTCTACAGAAAGAAGATGTAATCTCACTGCAACACTTGTCAGAAGACACATTCTGAATGAAACAGTTTTGGGAGTTTTGCTTAGGTCAAGGACTTGTTATTTAAGCTACAAAGGTCACTAAGCATGAATCACTGTGGCTGAGTCTGAATCATACTGAAGGATGCAACTTATTCTCTGGGAATAATTAAAATACCATTCTTTCAAAATCATCACTTTCATGGTCTAAGGCCTGTAAAATCATGCGAAGTTTATAAATAATTTGAACTATTTGAGAGAAGGAAGGTTCAAGAAGTTAAGAAGTTATGAAAGCAGATAGTAGTTCACAATCCTTTACATTTTATCCCCCTGGGGCTTTGCTGTCTGTTAGCTGGGTTTCACACAGACCTTTTCCCCTCTTTTTCTCACCCAGCTGTGAGTGCAGGAGTGTCACTCTGTGCCCTCTGTTGTGTATCATTACTCACAGTTTGGTGAATGTTGTAGGAGACTCTCTGGGGACTCCCAAAAGTTCAGGGACAGCTTGTGCTCACACAGGTGGCTCTGGGTGGGAACAGGTTCCTCCTGACCCCTCTGAACAGTGGCACAAGTGGTGCCACCACCTGTCTGATTTCAGTCAATTCCCCACGGGTCTAACAGGGCCACCATGGGCACCTTTTTCCAGGGCATGGATGGAGTTTATTGATTTGGCCTCTCCTTTTTTACAGTAACATCAACAAAATCAGGTCTTTACTAGTGGTGGCAGGAAGCACAAAAAGAAACTTTTTTACAAAAGGAGGATTTCAAAAGAAAAAGCAAAAGTACCACAATGCAGTCCACCAAAAGGCTGAGTCTTTTTTCAGTCCCACACAAGAGCATGAACTACTGAGAGGATATTTTAAAGCAATGTTTTGTTTGATATAATACACTAAGTTCTGAAGGGATAAAAATAGAAACACTCTTAGAATTTAATTTCTTCAGCTGTTTTACTTATGCCATGAAAGCTGCTCTCCTTACAAAATGGTGTGAGTGCAACACTGATCTAGCACACTCAGGTACCTGCTGGCTCTGCATACCCATCCTCCTGCTGCCAAGCAGCTCAAGCCTTCCAGACCATAATCCACGAACTTTTCTTTTCTACCTTTTTCAGGTACTGAGGAGACACTCTCCAACCCCACTGTGCTGCTCACACTCACACATTTGTCAGCACGAGCACCTTCCCAGTTTCCTGTGTGCTTTTCTCCAAATTACAATCATCCCTCTCTCCAACTGAACTATGGGTTACTCTTCACCTTCCAACCCTCTTCTCATACACCCTTTTATCCTGCCATTTTCCTAAAGGATTCCATAAATTATAAACTTTTAAAGCAGAACTGAAATGTGAAAAGTTAATTGCATAGTTTGGTACCTGGAATTTTATCTTTTGATTTCAGCAAGTCAATTAACATTTAAAGAGCTGGATGCACCAAGGTGATGCAGATGCTCTGAGACATCTTGTGACACACAACAACCCTAAATCTATTTTACAAGACTACTGTTCTCTGTTAAACCATATTCCAAATTTGCAGTTTACACCCAAGACATACAAAAGGAAATGCAGGCTGGAGGACAACTGCTATCCTATGATACACAGTAATTATTTGATTATTTTAAAGATATGTCATTTTTGTGCTTCCAACATGGACAACTTTTCTTTTCAAAATGCAAAGATTCAAAGCCCATATCTCCCACAACCCTTTAAAGCTCTCTATTGAATTAAAAGAAAGTTGTGTGGATGGCTGTACTGAGTAATTAATAGAGGTTACAATTTGCATATTCTTCCATAACTTCAAGTGTTTTGACAGTGATCCTGCAGCATCTAGAATATTACATCAGAGGAAAATTAACCCAGGAACTGCCCCTGACTTTCCTTATGACCACACTTTATTAGCAGAGCCTACTGGAACATGCATTTTCTTACCGGTATCTATGAACAAATATACCCTTAAAAATAGAGTTCATCATATTTTCGATTTCATCTTGGTTTTCTTGTAGCTGTGAAAAACAAAACACAAAATAAATAAAAGATCATTATTTATAATAATTTGGTATTCTACACTTCCCTACTGGGAAACCTTAAAAGACCATGGAAGAGCACTTGAGTAAATTCACCACTGCTTTTCCAGCACATGCCTATATTGTGGGCATATACATACAAATATTTACATTATATATATACAATATCTTAATGGAAGAAAATTAACATTCACTACAAACATCAATTTAGTCTCTCAAATTAGTTCTTTGAAGGGATCATAAACTTTTGCTACTGAAAATGAGACAAGTAGAGACAATGTGTGCAGTAATTTCAGCAGTGCTGTGTTCACAGGGAAACACAGAGCTGAATGAATGACAGCTGCAGAAACAAAGCTGATTACAGATTACTTTTGAAAAAATTAATGTTCTATTTAAGGAAAGGAGTAGAAGTCATTCTCAAACTTAAGTAAAAGACTGTCAGTTGCTTGAACTTCAGCACCCACACTAACTGGGTTTCAGAAGCAGGAAGATTTCCATGACCAGAGCACACCTGACATCCAGGCCTGAGCCTGCAAGAAACCAAACCCAATTCCAAATGAAAAGGTGCTATGAGTATGCTTTTATAAATAAGAGCATTTTCTTAAAAATCTTTTCACTTCCTGAGTAACATGAGCACGTTTTGCAAGTACTATGGGAAGCTTACCTTGTGTCAATTAATATGTTAACAAAACTTGGAATTAATTACAGTACTCTCATACTGTCAGATCTTGTACTAAACTAAGTATAACTTAATTACACCTAAAGGCAGCTTTGTTAATAAGATGACACCAATTTTATCCAATCAGTTTTTGGAGCAGCCATCATTCTTCCATCAAGGTGTTCATTACAGTCCAAGGACAGCACCAAAATGTGGGAATGTAAATTTGTCCACACTCTCACAGTAGCAAAACCACAACAGAGCCTTGCTGGTGAAGGGCACATATGCATAAAATAATTAAGCCTGTATAATTGTGGATGTATATATTTAACAGATAAAAGGTTTCAAAGCCAGAGGCAAAATTGTGATCAGCTGGTTTGACCTCCTGAATGGCATGAGCTCTGAAACACTTCCCCCTAAGGGCTTCTATTTTTCAGCCAAATATTTCCACTGCATCTTCCAGGTATGAGCTGAAGTAGCTTCAGAACTCAGGGAGTGAAGCTTCCCAGTTCACTGAAGTGTAAGGAGGTGCTGTCTCCATTTTGCATGTGGAGAAACCAAGGCATTGAGGGCTCTTGACTAAATTGTCAGAAAGCTGCCAAAGAAACTAATTTTACAGTAAAAGGGATTATGTACCAAGGGAAGAGCTGGGTCCACACCAGCTCTGCAAACATGAACCAAGCATATTTAGACATGGCCTCTGGGAAAAGCACTATTTGCAGCATCAGCTCAACCCAAATTTGCACAGACTAAATGCTTGTTTGAGAATTCATAATCCAAAGGGGACTGTGAGTTCCTAATCACCCCTTAGCTGGGTGGCTCCAAAGGCTACAGGCAGGGAAATATCCACAGCAACATGGAGGTAGAGACAGCCTAGCACAGGCTGTGCAGTACAATGAGGATGGGAATGAACCAAGAAGCCTCAGGAGGCTTTCTGAAAAGCTACCAGAGCTCACAGAGAACTCAGGGAATGATTTCGTGGTATAAAACCATACCACAGAAGACAGGTAGGAGAGGATGGACTTTCTGAGCCATGAGAAAGTTGAGACTCTGAAAAAAGTGTCCCTTGACATCTCTGGGGGTGGAAAGTGAAGCAGCACGGTAGAAGCCTGAGCAGCACAAATGAAGGGACAGCACAGATGGCTTCCTCCCTCTTCTGCACAGAATTTACAGTTCACTATAAACATGGTGAATTATCATCTGGTACAGGTATCCAGGTGCTGGGGCACAGCTGGTGTGGAAGCAGAATAGAGATTCAGTAGGTCCACGTGAGATTGCTTTTACCTCTGTGTAGTAACATTTAAAGGATATAATTCTCAAATGTATTTTAGATTCAGTAATGAATTTTATCTGAAACTCTAACTGCTGTCTATACTTTCAAGTTTTTTAAATCATGTACTTGAATCTGAGTGCTTAACTTCAAGTATCTTGAGGGAACATCTGTGTCTTGGGATTCCTGCTCTTACCAATGCAAAAATGATTTAACATTCCCCGTCTTAAACAGAGGTAAAAAATGAGGGAAACATTCTGTTGTTGACTCTGCAAGCAGGTGTGGAAGCTCAAAAAGACATGTATGACAAGCACAAAATTTAAATTACTACCGGCAGATATTAAAAAGACAACTTTCTCTGCTTTGTGGCATATTGCTACATAAATAATCCACTTGAGCTGAAAATCTCATTGATAAGACAGAGCTCCATGCATGGCTCTCCCACCTGTAGATGATGGCCTGATATTGAAACACTTCAGGAAGTGCTCCCTCTCCTCTGCTTCAGATTAACCTGACACACTCAGTTGGTGAACTGTCGCTCTGTCAGCTCATGAGGACCAATACATGCACGGGTATGAGCTCAGGAGGGGTTGTTAGGATGGCACTTCATCAAAGAATCAACTGAGGAAGTGCCAGCACAGAATGCCACTGTCAAACAGAGTATTTAAACAGTGGGAATATACAGTATTATGTCAGGAATTCTTCCACAGAGCATTAAGCCATCTAATCCTAAAAGATCTCCTCTGCCCAGGTGCCCCTGGTGTGCTTAACCCCATGACATACTCGATCTGGCTGTTCCCAGACAATGCTTTGCTCAGCTGTCATGAGCAGTGAGATGAGAGCCCCTGAACACACAGAGCCAAAGGTAAGGACTAAGAAATGTTCCTTCTCCTGCCAAGGCTCCCCAGCCCTGTGCATCCTGGGCATCCTTGCTACAGCTCCCCAGAGAGAGGATGTCCTGCAGCTCTGAAAGAGCAGCTGGGGGAACGGGCACAGAGGAGTTCCCAGCCACAGAGCCACCAGCCCAAGGTAATCAGTGCAATTAGTGCCTTTGTTCTCTGCAAATTCAAAGCAACAATCAACAAATGTGGAATAGAAACTCTGTTCCAGCTATTTTGCATTTCAAAATGCTTTAGACCTCACATGCAATTTAATATTTAATTTAAAATGTTTCTCTCACAGTTTAGGCAGGAGAGATTGTTCTTGCATTGTACTTTAATGCATGCTTTTCAAGAATTATGCAAACCAAATAAAGTTGTGCTAAAAGTCATAGGGGTAAAATAAAAATATGTAATTGTAATTATCCCCAGACAAAAACTACAAAGTCAAGCAATTCACATCAAAGTTATACCTAAAGGAATTCAAGGTGCACACAAGCAAAGTACTGAGACAGTCTTAATTGCCACGGAGTAAAACAGTGGTAGAGAAAATTCAAAACTAAAAATCATAAATTTATATCTAATACAAACTTTGATTTTCAATTTCTCTTATGAGTTTTACTTGGCGTCTTTACACATTATGTTTGTTTGAATGTATGTGTATTAATTTTCTATTTATCAACTTTAAATTTAAGTACACCTCTAAAACTGAAGTTTCCTGTGATATAATACTTTATTGAGGAATGATTACAGCAACCTTCTAATGGTTTTTCTCACCTAATGCCAGGCTGGTACTTACTAAAGGCGACTTTAATGTCTCCCTAGCTCCTTCTCCCTGAGAACAGGTGCTATAGCCTCAACTCCACAGTGCTTCCTGAAAGCAGCTAAAAAAGAAGTAGCAATGAGACACTGTGGAATAACTGCAGTGATCAAGGGGAAAACTGGGAGGGAATGTGTGATCCTCTTGTCAGAATCTTTCTGCATCACCAGAACAGTGACTGCTTACAGTCTGAGTCTCTTCTTGCCTGGTCAGTCATAGAAGCTGGAGAAGAGAATTCTCCTTTGCATGCAGAAAAGCACCACAAACTCAACTGAAAGTGGCAGTACAGGATTTAAGTAGTCTGCTTGAGATCACACAAACACCACTGCAGAACTAAGCTCTTTCTCACTGTGGTACTCAAGTCACAAACCACCCTGGGCTTTCTGTTGGAGGGAATGCACATGAACCAGGAAAAAAAAATTGTCTTTTCACTTGCCTCTTTTCTTTTCTGAAGCAGCAGCTCCAATCTTTCATTAGCTCTTTTGCCAATCATTTTGTTTCTCTCAGCTTCATACTGCCTCTGTGTATTGTCCTGATGAATGCTCAGGTTTAAGGCAACATTCACAAGAGCAGTCATAAGCTTCATAGCTGCAAAGGCACAAGACAGATTATGACTCTTTACCTGTAGTCAGAGCTCAGAAAATATTTCCTCAGCAGATCCATACTCACAGCAAAAAGCCTCTCAACCCTGGCCCAGTGCCTGGATAGGCACTTCCACCCAGGTGGAAGTGGCCCATGGTCAGAAAGCAGAGTCTGTACCCCACACTCAGCTGCAGGCGGTGCTCCCTGCTGTCTGCTCCAGACAAACTCTGAGGGCACCAGGGAGCCAGCATGTGAGCCTGCAGCATCAGGGCACCATGAAGGCAGCTGCTGGGGAGTTACAGCCATTTCTGCACAGGAGAGGGCCAGCAGAGATGGCTCCATACTAAGGGTGACCTTAACCAATGGCTGCTGAGGTTGGCTCACTTCACAAGGGACCACAGCACAGCTTCTCTGAATGCAGGTCTGACACTGCTTTAAAGTCAGCTGTACAGCCATATAAAAATGCAATTTTTATTTTCACACATGCTGGATATGATATTGTTCATGTCTGCTTTTCAGTACTAAAATTTCTTTTTACAAAAAAAAATTAATAAGGATCTTCCCCAAGTTCTGTGTGGTTACATAGTACAACACATTTTACAATGTTGAAAAAACAGCAAAATAATGCAACAAACTATCACATCCTCTCTGCATGCTCCTCTGAATATGCAGCATTGCTTCCAGGTTAGAAAAGCAACCACACAAACGGAGGAGTGAGGCAACTTGTATTGATTTGCACTGCTACAGGTCAAAACTGGTAACCTACAGGTACTTCCTACAGTGAATCATCTCTCATTCCAACTGACTAGCATAGAGGAAAACTGAAAACAAGGACCTACAAACACTCCTTCAAGAAGAAATGCCAGTCTACAAGTAGCTTTTCAAAAACTTTATCAAGACTGAGCTCCATGGCATCATGCTGACCTCTGTTCCTTGGGACTGCAACACAATTAAATGTTGAAAACAGCTTGAAGGAAATGTGTGGAATCAAAGCAAAGCCTCAAGCTGGTTACAACAGGCAAATAAATAAATAAATAAATGGCATGTACTGTCACTGGTAAATGCAGAGATTCTTGGCAGCTCCCATCTGTGATGCAATGTTAGATAAATGTGTCATTAATGCAAGAAGTGGCTGAAGTAACTGCAGTCAGTTGTGATGAACCTCAGCTTTAGCATCAGCTTATTCTTGCAGCAAGCTTCTAGCTACAGAATCCATTCCAAACAGTGGAAACTCTTTATTCTACAGAGCACAGGTCTTGGGAAATAACTGTTCTAAGTGCTTCTGTTTCCTGTTTTTTAATCAAGCTCCTCATACCTTCCAAAAATCCACCCCATGCAGGAATGGACCAATTACTCCCAGGGACCAGAGTGCAAACCTCACTCCATAAACCCTTCCCTATGAACCAATCAACCTCAGCCTGAGGAAACAGCAAACCAAAACCACCCAGTACTGCAGACAGCATCAGATGGAAGGGAATAGTTTAAATAACACGCATGGATTTCCAGCAGGTTATCTAGGCTCAAACAGTGCTCACCTTGGAATACTGAATTTGAAGAGGAAACTCCAAACCTGGAAGCTTAAGCCTGCATAATTCACAGTTTTACCATCCCATTGCTAAGTGTGGTGAAGAACACAAGGGAATGTGTTTCCAAAGGAGTTCAGTCACTGTGAGTTGAAGGGTTTGGGTTTCAGTTTTAAGATCAAAATCGACTCAAATCTGGAGTTGTTTTTTCAATATCATTGGAAATCTGCCTCTTTCTTTGATTCATAATGAGAGATGACATTTAAAATAAATTCTGATTGTATTTGTTTAACACTGGGTATTGGTGCACTTGAAACTGAAAAAAATGTCTATGAGGCTGATTGTGGAAAGACTAAATAGTAAAAAATACTGGCCATAGAAACATTCAGATTATGACAAATGTCTGCTGTAAGAGTTTCAAATATCTGATATGATCTATGAAGCTTGCAATAAGATGGATTTCTTATCACCTGACATGACCAGCTGTAGACACCTACACCCAAGCCAGCCACTCCAGTAGTGCTTTGTAATTGAGAAAAATAGTTCCTTGTGGAGAGCAATGCATCCCTCTTAGAGGAGACATCTCATATAGGTGTGATGAAATACACAAGGAAAGCCCTTTTCTATGTAATGATACAGCCAGGGCTTTCCTTAGGTGAGGCAGCTGCACTGTAAGGTGGTGTGGCTGCAGGCAGAAGACAGGAAGCCCTACAACCATGGCCCAGTAATCCCAAACCTTATGCTTCTCCAGAGTTAAGGCACAGATTAACTTTTCTGGTGAATGGAAACTCTTTGATAATACAACTGTCCTGATACTTCTTTAGAATAAATTTATAGTCTAAAATATATAATTACTCCAACATTCTGTACAACAAATGAACAATTAATAACAAAATACAAGACATAAGCATGCCTGATTGTCAGTCTGACAGGAATCCTTACATGCCTCAGCACTTTCCAAATAAAAAAGGAATATTTTAAATATAGTTGTACCATATGTGGTACATGGATTCGATAAAGCCTCCCAGAGTTTTAACTTCCCAGAGTTTTAACTTCCAGAGTTGGCCAGGGCTCCAAATGCCAATGACTCCTGCACGGGCAGCTCACTCACCAGCCAGCGTGCTGGTGTGCCGGAAGGCGCGGACCTGCGAGTCGGAGAGGCCGGTGAGCAGCGAGATCACCGTGTCCATCATGTACTCGTCGTAGATGATGCTGTACTGGCACTGCCGGATCAGCACCCCGATGAACTCGCAGAAGTTGGAGCGGAACTTCTTCCACTGAGGCCCGGGCATGGTCAGGGGATAATCGCCACTGTCCTGCAGAACAACAGAAGGAAAAGATCAAGTGTTAAAGGTGTCCCCATTTAATTTATTTTAATGTTGGTGTACCCATTGTGGTCTGTGGTTCTAAAATAAACATCATCCTGTTCCTTCAAGCCAAGGGAAAATAACAAATAAAAACAACACATTATTCTTCAATAAACAGGGAGGCTTATTGGCATGAAACCACTTTTGCAAAGACACCATTGTAATTGTTTTCTACTTGCAGTATTGGCTCTGTATAGTCCAAAAGAAGTATCAAGACTCAATTCTCTTCCTTGTACCCTAGGTTAGGAAGTGGGAGCAAAGGATGAGGCAGGAATATTTCAAAGTACTTATAGTCAAAACCTGAAAAGCTTGTGTGATTGACCATTTGTGTCATTCTCCATCCACTTAAGGTTAATATTACATGGATGCCTAACTTTCTGAATGACAGCCTTGGCATTTCATTTAGAACTGGTCAGAGGCACTGCTATCCTACAGAAGTACCTGCTCCAGCTTTAGTATTCCTCATTAAACAAAATGAATGCTCAGAATATTCAGTGCTTTATACACCAAAAATCAAAGAAAACACAGTTCAAAAATCTCAAAGCTAAAAAGCATTCACCATTAGGAACACTTTTATTTTGACAGAAGATACCCAGTCTGATTTGTAATTTACTTATTTCAAACAAAATGCTCAGATCTTTTGAAAGAGTATTTCTTTCTGTATCGCTGTTCCAAAATGGTAATTTTCATGTCAAGTTTCTATTTTGTTTAAATTGCCATTTAAAATGCACAAAACATTAATTTGCACAGAGAAAACAGAGCAGAATGCTGTAATCCTGCCTCATGAATCTGAGGTGTCAGGAATCTGGAGCTACTTGTTGTAAGAGGCACTCCCAAGAGCTGAAGTTCAGCACCCAGAATGCCACCACCACTCTCAGTGGAATGAGGGTTCTCCAGTTCCTCTTCCTGCCTGCTCTGATGAACCTCTCTCTGCCCTGCCTCTCTGCATCCAACAGCTGAAGTTGCTGCTTTGCTTGTCAGCAAAAGTTTCCCACACTGAGACATTATTTATCCACTGGCCCACTGCATTTTTAATTTAAACCAGAAGTATATGGTAATATATTTCATAATACTTCAAACAACTATTTGTATACTCTACCTCATCAAATTCTTCTGTCATTTTCCTTATGATTTCTGCATTTTGCATGTTCCTGAACATTTCAATTCTTACCGTACCTGTAATGTAATGAAAGAACAAAAGAAATGAACACAACATGGTTTTGCTACATCAAAACATCAATGTTTTCTGCTGCTAAACAAACAGCTCGGTGATACACATAAGAGTATGCAGAGTACAACAATAACAGGAATGTTTTGAAAAAGGCTGTCTCTTGAAGAAGTAGGGAAAGAGGACTCATCTGTCCTGTAATGTGCTTCCAAATGAGGAATTAGTATCATTTTCCACCCTTCCACTCTTTGCAGCCAAGCAGAAGTGGTAAAGCAGTGATAACCATGGAGTACTAGTGTCATGTCTGCAGCTGCACAAGGTTTTCAATTTTGTCTGCAAAATCAAATGAGCACCATCTTTCATTTTCACAGCCACTCCTGGATGTTCTGCACTTTCCATGCTGAGTCCCCTGGATGACAGATATCCATGTTCTCTATGCACCCACTGGGAGTTTTCACACTGCTCAGCCCAGGACCAGCATGGTTTATTGACTGAGGCATGCTTTCCACACCAAAGGCTCCAAAGAGCTCAGCCAAGACATGAGCCAGCTCAGCACCAGAAGCAGTAACTGTATCGCTGTTATTCTTTAATGAAGATCTTCCACTCTTCCTTGTTACCTGAACACTGGAGTTGATAGGAATAATTTTTCATTGTAAATAAAACAAAGTTACCAAAATTCAAAATAGAACAACATGATAGCTGTAAATGAAAATTCTTATGTCTCGATCAAAATTCAATCAGTGTACAGTATTCTGACATATTATTGCCTCCTCAACTAGACACTATCTAAATATCTAACCATACAATCCAGGGCAACATAAAGGTTTTTTTTGGTGCTGCTGCATGATCTTCTCTTCATCACTTCACTATCTTCGTTTGTTAATGGAGGAAATTCAGAAAAATTAAGCAAACTGCAGAGCTACAAAATCCATCCCAACATCATTAACGTTGCAAAGAGTAAGTCTTTCAGGTTTTCAAGAAATTCAACTGGATTAATAAGCCACTGCATGGCTTCAAAAGTTCAGACCATAATAGAAGCAACTTAACAGCTAACAGTATTAGTCACTCTACAAAGGATAAATAAAGATAATTTAAACATGCCAAATATTATGCAAATGTTTTCATTCTGGTATTTTATTCCTTTAAAAAAGAGCATTAGAAATATATGCATTTCAAAATATACAAGCTCAGTCAGAGCACACCAAGTCTATGTTAGTACGGGTACAGTTTTACACAGCAAATGAAATACTGATTTCTTGAATTGCCTTTGTTTCTTCCTGAAATAATATTTGTTATCTATTTCATACTGGGTAATACTGCCAACCTCAGTTCTGACAATGGCAATTTGAATTTGTGCATGGTAATTTCCATATCATTAACAAACAATTACTAATGCAATATATCAACATAAAACCAGGAACCCAAGAGAATACCACCATGTGACAGATGAAAATATTTTTTCTCAGCTTGAAAATCATCTGTACATGCAGATATATTTTAATCTTTCCCTCAATCCTAAAAGCTTTGTTTTGGCTAAATGAAGTAGTTTCCCAGTATGCCTCAGAGCAGTGAACGGGTACTATTGCAAAACCCCTCTGCTGCAGAAATGCTTCTTTCTCTCATGGCATGCTGGTATCTGCTGCTCTTCCCACTGGCAGCATACCCCTCAGTCAAAGAGGAACCTACTGACCTTTGCCATTTTACTGGTTTATAGCCCTGATCCTAACGATATTCTTATCTATTTATGGCTTCTAATAACCTGCCATAGCCTCAGTTTCTCTGCAGTCACAGCCAGGGTAGGCAAGAGCTCCAAGGGCTGCCAAGGGAGCATCAGCAAGCACCCAAGTGGAGAACAGCACTTACCCACTGTCCTGTCCCATTCTTTCCCCCACTTTTCAGGACCCATTTTACAGAAGTCATGGAAGGCACAAGGAGTGTTTCTGCTTGGCTGGTAGTAGGCAATGGCTCTAATCTGACTTGTGCCTGATCCCATTTGTTTTTCTGGCAAACTCATTTAACACTGTAAGTATACTACGAAGGCTTTGCTCAGATTCCATGGTGACACCACAACATTTCAACATTGCAGTGGTCGACATTATTCAAACCCATAGTTTTTATGATTAGTGAAAAGCAAAATTTTCCCATTTTCAGGTGAATCCTTAATATGTAACAGATTGTCTGTAAAGTACAACTGAGGAGTGGCATGCATCCCAGAAATCTTTACCTTATTCAAATCGCTTCACATCCTTTTCTAAGCTGAGTTTTACCTCTGCCATGAAGCTCTCACTCTGTATTTAGTGCAGAGAATTGAAATTGTGTTAATCCATTAAAAATTGAGAAGCCTATTTCATTTCAGGACTAAGTTCTCAGTTAAAACCCATTCACATACATTGTGTTCTAAAAAGTCTTCTCACTGACATATAACTATATTTCCTTAATGACCAAAATCCAGTTTAACTTTCAGATAAAACAAGTATCAACATCATTTGTCAATAATCATCCAGCATGGCCTTTAAGAGTGAAAACAAAAAACCCATACAGAGCACAAAACTTAATTTCAATCAGAGAAGAGAAAGACTAAAGGGGCCTATACAAAACTGGAAGAATACACCTTAAAAACCCTAAACTGTGTACAAAACCAGATATAATATTTCTGGGAGATATAACAAGTGGACTCAGTGGCTTGAAAACATGTATTTAGAGTGAGAAAAAACCCCCAGTTTTATTAGTAAGTCCTGTAAAAGCAAAGCAACAATAAAGATCTCCAAGAGCTTTACAGGATGCAAAAGCTCTCAAGTCTCAGCACCAACCAGCCTTCACTAGCAAGAGTTAAACAGGGTTACCCCTGGGATGTGGGTGATCCCATGACTGCCTTTCCTGCTGCTAACAGGAGGTCCTGGCACTGGCCACTGCTGGCAATCAGGGAACACCATCACACCAAGTGCCACACTCCAATGCCTCCTGCACGTGGCAGCTCTGGGATTTCTACAGGAAAAAGAAAAGTCAGATGAGAGAAACATCAGCTCTAGGAGCCAATTTATAGTCACTTACTCCTAAAATGTAAACTGCTGATGGTAATTAATTATATATTACGACACATACTGTCTATACTATATGGTCAGTTTTCATCATGAGGACCTTTATTCACCAAAGCTACACAGACAATTTCATTCCTTCTCCTTTAGATCACCTGCCCACACTGAGTAAGCTGCAAGAAAAGCAGTGGGAAAATTGCAGCTCAAGACTGATGTGAATGGATATTAAATAAGCCCACAATCTCCTGCCAAAGGAGGATTAATTGTAGTACCTTAAATTCATGGTAGCTGATTAGACTGATTTCTCAAACACATGAACTGTGTTTGAAAAAGGAGAAAGATTTATAGAAGCATTGAGAAGAAGACACAAGGAAATTTGCCCAGGAAAGTACATGAAAAACACAATGTGCTCTTTTGCATCAGCTCAAACTCAATAGTGGAGACCACAGCACCAGAACCTAATTGAAACTGCCAGGAGAGGGTAAGTTTAATAAAACATTTGTGAGGATGGATGGTGATTACAGAACTGCTGGATGGGCAGTATTTATCTCCCTTGATATCATTCAATGTGCAACTCCTATACCTTTTGTCCCACTTATAATTTAGATCATAAGAAATAATCCACTTCTATTATGTCCTTAAGTGCAGTTTTCAATCATCTGAGAAGTGGTACTGACAAATTCCCTGTGACAGATGATGAAGACTGAAGTCAAACCATCAGGAACACACGATTTCTCAGCGCTCAGTCTGGGTCAGGGTACTCTGCTGTAGCACTTCCACTGACTATTTCCAGAAAAGAGCTGTCTAAATCTACCCAAAAACTACTCAGGCAAGTAGAAAAGTTAATTTTCTGTGGCTCACTCAGGATCACGTAAGAAGACTGAAGTAGCTCTTACCTCATTGGAATCAATAGACGTTAATCATTCATTTAAATAGAAGCAGTAGTGGAGCAGTTGAAACATAACCAAATAGATGCTGAGACTCCTAAATCCCACCAGGGCTCCTGACTTTCTATTGATTTCTGTCCCTAAAAACTGAAACTCTTTACTAAGACCAGAGGTCAAGACTTGAGAAAGACATCAGTATAAATATTTGGTTGAATTTCCACACATGTAGGAAGAGAAGATCCTTTCACTGATTTATTCCCCATTTCTTCCTGCTGCATGGACTCTACACTGCCCAACTTCTGCTGCCAGTGAAGCAATATTCAAAAGACAGAGGCTTCCTATAAGGCACACAGCCAGTTCATCCTTAGAGCAGCTTTTACCAGTGAACTCTTACTGAATGAATCAGCAAGAACCCCAGTGGAAAAGTAAGTACAATTAAAACCTTATCAAACAGAGAATCACAGATAACTGTTAAAAAGAATTCTAATAGTTCACCGAAGTCTATCCTCCTACAGCAAACTCAAAATTATGTCTGAATGTATTCTGGGAACTCTCTTTGCAATGTGAAGACCTTATACATAGTACAGCCATGAAAACTGCTGAAGGGCTGAACTCAGCAGTGTCAGAGGGCTTTTCCAATCTAAACAATTCCATGAGTCTGTGCTTAAAACAATCAGTAATGTTAATACTGTCAATATCTATAGGGAGCATCATTAAAGGTTCTCAGTAAATCTGGGAGGATTCATCAATTGTTTTTTTTACTAACATAGGGGTCACTGTAAAATACAGTGGAATTTAATATCAAATCCTTGCTATTTCTGATACTCAAATTCAATTACAATTGTTCCACTTAAAGTGCAAATCTGTATTACACTTAGAAGTTCAGAATTCTGAATGAGATTAACGAGTTGATAACTTTATATACATAACTAGCATTTAATATTATTTGAACTGCTAATATCTTTTAAAATCCAAAATGTTATTTGATCCAGAAGATAACAGTGATGGCACTTATTTCCTCATTACAAGTATGGGAAGAAATATATTGAAGATAATCAGAGATTTTTCCAAAGAAGAGAACAATGTATGCCACTGACAATCCAGTCAGTGGATTCCACTTGCTGAAAAGAAAAAAGTAGATATTCTTATAGTATAAAGAGATAGAAACTCCATCCCTACTTTAAAGAAAACAGATTCTATGAAATTCTGAAACTGCAATTATGTGTGAGAATTTGTTACTTGCTTAAACTATGTTGAATGTCAAAAGAATAAAAAAGGGAAAAAATAAAGAATTCAGGAGTGATCCAAAGAACTACACACCATCAAATGTGACTGCTGTGTCAGACTGGGAGGTGTTGTACTACAGATCTGGTGTGTCTGTTCAAGGGTTGATGTTATTACTGTCAAGTAATGCTTCACAACTCTCCTGGAGCTCCATGAGGCATCAATAACCAGCAACAAGTCATACATTTATGTATTACAGACATTTTCAAAATCCTACAATGATCTCTCATTTTCTTAGAGGAGCTGATGTGCAATAATCATATGCAAGAAAAGTTTTCAGATTAAAACAGGAAAACAGACACAGCAAAAAAGGTCAGTTTTCAGAACAGAATGAACCTACCAACAGATCTTTCCATGAGAAGATGTTGATAAAATAGGTTCCATAGCAGATATAAATGCTTTGAAAGAAAGGACAATAATGGAGCAGATAGTTTGCTGGTGACACAATTATTTAGAACAGCTAGACTGACAGCTGCCAGCCAACACTGCCAAAGGATATCATAGGCAGGAACTGGTAAAATGCTCTTCAACAAGAAAGCATGCTGAGTCCCCAGACTACTAGTAGAAAAAAAGTAGGCCTACATAATTTAGTGCATCAGAAACAGTACACTTCATGTGCTTAAGTTTTACAATTTTGATAGAGGAAACTCCCTTAAAGCTCTGGGTTTAAGGCTGATAAGGCTGGTTTGAAATGGCTCTATAGCATTTGCACTTGCCAAGTGTAAGCTGCTTTGCATCCTCACAGAGATGATTTACATGAAGCCACATAATTACTAACCAAAGACACTAAACTTGCAATCTAGTATTTTCACTGAATTATTTCATAAGAGAGATCTTTTCATGCTTCGATGACTGAAAGTAGCAATTCTCATACAGCACCAACCTCTTTGTAAGGTAACTTTGAGCAGCAGTCAGTGACATGAACATGAGTGAGGAGCTGAGGAGCCTTTGCTGCCCCAAAGGCAACAGTTTGCTCCTGGCAATGTCTGACAGCTTTTGCTCTTGGAAGCCTCAGCTCTGCAGTGGCCCCACAGCCACATTCTGCCCTGCACTGCCCCCGGTGAGCCTGGCTGCACAAGGAATCTGTGCCCACAGAGGACACCCACACTGAGGAGAGAGGTAAAAGCACACATCCAGGAAATGCTCTGCTGAAAGCTCCCACCTGTTCCCCTAGGGCTGGCTCCAAGGTTCATTTCTGTGAGCACTGCTCTCGCTGTGCTCCCTGCACACGTGCTCTAAGCAGATGTTTGTTAAGAACCTTCCTGGTGGATGTGATGAAACAAATTAACCTCGGGATTCCTGTACTCAGCAATCAGCACAGAGTGTTACGCAGAATGCAAGCACAAGTCAGCATCACACAGATCTCACATTTGGCAGTAGTTCAGAGTTTTCCTGAGCTCTAGAGTGTTAAGGCACACTGTGATTATTGGATTTAACAGCTGACAGTGGATCCATCATCTCTTAATTAATTTGTAATTTCCATCTCCACAAAACTCTGCATGAATGCAACCTGCAGTTTAGCCCCCCACTCCTTCAGAAGGTACCTCATTCTATTTCTAAAACTTCAGCTTGATCATTTTATTTGATAAACCAGGATCTTCTTGCAATGCATGAAAAAGTATTCTTCTATTTGCCATTTTTTCCACATTCTTTTGTTTTTCTTTCTAAATTTATATATCCTTTAGAAAGTGGGATAGTCATAATTACATTCAATGTTCAAAGTGCAGGTGCAATGCAAGTTTGAGAGAGATTTTTTGTGTCTAATATATGTAGAAATAAACCTGCCCTTTATTTCTAATTCTGAACTTGGCCTCTCAGAGCTCTGCCAAGCACAGAGGTTGTATTTTCAGATTATTCCCAATGACAGCAGGGTCCAAGAGCAGAATGTGAGTAACTACAACTTATCAGTGCATGTGTGGAAGCAGCCTTTGGCTGCCTGCTGTCAGACGTGACTCAAATTCAGCAATATAAACACAGGTAGTGTGGAGGCTGAGCTCCAAGTTAAGTGTAAGATACAGCAATGTAAATATTTGCACTAAGTCCATTCAGGTCTGTCTCCTCTGAGTGCCTTTATCACAGGCTGTTTTCACATCTGCTCTCCCCCGCCTCCCCTACTCTGTGAACAGGCCCCCACCAAAGGTTCCCTCTGAAATGAGGAGCCCAGTGTGAGCACAAGTTCTTTCCTCCTCACAGAGGAACCTGTGTGCACAAACACCTGATCCGACAGGACAAAGACACTTCTCAGTGGGGCAGGACAAGAGCCTGAGAACCCAAACATGAGCACATTCCTGCTGTGTAAACATTTCTGTAGCTACCAATGGAGACAAAACAGTACTGCCATTGCTAACAACAGGCATCCTACCTGTGCCCTGTCCCTGGGATGCAGCCCCAGTCCTGGGCTCTTCGGGAGTTTTCCACTGGCCACAAGTACCTGCTGAGTGAGCTGAGGCTTGGCACCAGGTGTCTCTTGCTATAACACAAGCTCAGGTGTGAGATAATGTAATAACATTGAAAACATCCAATCTGTCTGATAAACTCATTTCAAGGGAGAGCAATTGATTTCTACCACTTCTGTACTTTCTACAATAAACCCCAGAGCAGTTTTTAAAAGACTGAGTACTTCTGAAAGGAAAAATAATGGATTTCTGTTCCACCATACTGGAATAGGCTTCATATACTATAGATTCTTTATTATGCCTTCTGCTGGATAGCTAAAAGGTTAATCACCAATTTGAAAAGCTGTAAGTATCTACTTACTATTTCAACACAGTATTATTTATCCCTGTTCTATTTCCTATGATTTTTACCAAATTCTGTCCACAGAAGTACAAAATCACAGCTTCTTACCTTCTTAGAAGTCTAGAATAGTAGAATAATTTCAGGTAGCAGGATTCCTGACTGTCATTAGTCCAAACCCTTCCCAAAGCAGAGATCCAGCAAGACCAGGTGAGTCTGTCAGTGAACCCACACTGGGTTCACCCAACAAAGGGAGCCCTTCTGCCTCTGGTGCCTGGCCAGCTCATGGCAGAAATGTTTTCCATTCTGTCAAATCAGAATTCCCCACATTTCAACTTGTGTCTGTTACTGTCACAAAACTGTGTGAAGAGTCTGCAGTCCCCTTTTCTCTAGTCCTTCAATAATTGAAAGAAGCAGCAAGATCCTCCTTCAGCCTTCTTAAAGCTGAGCAAGGCTGCTGCCCAGTTTCTCCTCCCCAGAAGGCCTCCTGGAAATCCAGGCTGACTCCCTTAACCACATCACACATCATGCTTCAAAGAACTTCAAGCTCACTTTCACAGAAACCAAGGACATTTACTTCAGTGTCCACCCTTCCTTCTACTTTCTATGGATGTGCCTGTTCCATCTGCAGGTTCCCAGAGCTCAGCAGTAACCCACACACAGGCTGTCAGCATTGCAACATGCCTTCACATGTTTTTGCTAAAAGGTATCTTCTTTATCAGAGAAACAAACCTCTTGTTACTCAGTGTCAACATCTCTCCGGCTCATAAAACAAAATGCCATAAAACATGGTACCTCCACTTCCCAGAAAGTCAGGAGGCAGAAGATGATCACAGGATTAGATAGCCATGGTCTATCCTCTTTCCATCAGTCTTTCTGCTTTCCCTGATGGAGCTTTAATCCCTTCCTCAGCCATCTGTTACTTTTATTTCTACCTGTATTTCTCAGAAGTAGTAAAGTAGGGAAGATGAAAGACAAGTCCTAAAAAATACAGAAAGAGAAGTAATTATCTAGAGATTTTGAAATTTTAAATTTTTTTCAATTGATGTGACAGGCTCTAGAGTCCACAAAACATGGTATCTAATAGGAAAACTAAGAGGGGGGGGGGAAGAGAGAAACAAGAGGCCAGACCTTTTGTGCCAAACCTGGGAGTTGCCAAAGATCTGACAGAGCTCAGCAAGCCATATGTGTGTCCCTTCAGCTGCTGATGGACCATCACACTCTGCTCCTTGCTCAGCTGCCTCCTATCCCTTGAGAAAACTGCCCTTTATTCATTTTCCTCAAGGAAGCTGTTGTTACTTGCATGAGAGCTTCCCACACACAGGTCTGAAGAAATACCCTCAGTTCAGAGCCTCTGCATTTTCCTGTAACTGTTTGCTGCTCCAGCACGTGGAAGGGAAGGATCAGGACTACAGGGGTGTCTGCATTTGGGATCTGTATAGTGCCAAACCTTATTAGCAATGGCACACCAAAGGGACTGCTGAGCTCCAGGTTTCCCAGAGCCAATCCTTACTTTTCAGTGTTCAACAGCACCATCCAGAGAGCCACAAGGCCAGGGCTGACTGGGATCCAAGACATTAATCAACAGTAAAACAGAGGCTTTGTAAGCACTGCAGAGCTGCTGCAGAAAGGTGAAGAACTTTATCTGTCAATATGAGAAAAGCTGGTATCCTTCAAAGAGTGAGACTGGAGACACAGAAACATCATGGAAACAACTTATATCTAAAACACTTTAATTTCCCTCTTTTACATTTGAAAGCCACCTTCTACCTGCAACATTTCTATGCTTTTTTTTTGTTAACCTGAAAGAAGGAAATGAGACTTAGGTGCACTTGTGTCTGTAACTGTGCTGCCTAATTAATTGTAATATTTTTGTTTAACCAAACCTGACTGGTCATGGATACCCAGTCCCTCAATGAATTTTACAAAAGCAGGTCATTGAATGGAAGCCAATGAGGTCATTGGGGAATAGTGTGAACCATGACCCCAATCTCTGTTAATCTCAGCCTCTCACTGAGCTGGAGACAGACAGGGACACACACAGGGAATGCTGCTGCTGCTTCTTCAAGAACAGCTTCACCTGCAGCACAACCACCTCCAGCCCAGCAGTGTGTGTCCCTAACTTTTCTGGAGTTACACAGCATGAAAAATTCCAAAATATTGTGTCTCACACAGCTCCATCCTGCACTTCATGAGCACATTCAGATGCTTTGTATAATTCAGGAAAGTTGAACACAGATACATTTGAAATCCCTCTTTATTACTTCTGCTTCTCATGAAATCACTTTAGAGTATATTAAAGACCAAAGCATTTACTGACAATGACATGTGAAAACACAATGAAAAATTAGCTGAGCTGGCACAAAGCAAAGCCTTTACCTTTCTCCTCATTTAAAAGTAGGTAAGATGAGAGGAATTCTTCTTTTTCACATAATTATTTCTTTCTGTTTTCTAGGACAACAACCCACTTCCTCTTAGCTGTTAGCCCATCCCAAAGTACCCTTTTACCTTCTGACTATCTGAACACATGTATCGAGCTTTTTTTCCTGTAAGGAAACACAAAGAATTTGAGAAATCACATGCAAAAATCCCCTTATCTTTGTGCTTAGAAATTAAAAAGTGCTAAATTTCAGATGCTGTGTGTAACCTTGACTTAGTCTGCGTGTGTGTCAGCTTTGGTGAGTCACCAATCTCCCAGGGCTGTCAGCTGTTGTGTGTGGCTTCATTAGCACAGACACCAGAACTGGGGAGGGAACAGGAGCTGTGGAGCTGACATTGTGATCTGGGGAGGGAACAGGAGCTGTGGAGGTGACACTGTTGTCCCTCTGAGTGTGCAGCTGGGCTGCAGCCAATGAATCCAGGAAGAAGTGTGGCAAAGGGGGGTTCTTACAAGAGGGTTGATAAGGATGCTGCAAATTGCTCTTGCTTTTATTCCTGAGGTTCTTGTAGGAGCCTGGACAATTTAAACTATCTCCAAGATGGTCCCTAAGTGCATATTCCTCATTTTCCAGGTATCCTCCCAGCAGCCTCATGGATGAAGGTACAAAAGAGCAGCACATAAACAATTGTATCTCCAGGTACTCTGAGTGTGGCACGGTACTTTGGGTATGTAAAACCCTAAACATAAGAACAAAGGGCAGGAAAAGACCCTTCCTTACCAGAGAACATAAGGAAGAGGGCCTAGGCTCCACTCCTGCTTTTTCCTTATTGGAAATATGTATCTATCAGAAGAAGTCAAGGACTTCAAGTTTCCATTCCATGAACTTCAAGAAGTCTGGATATGCTAAGCTTAGTCTTTAAGCAATTTGAGGAGGAGTAGGAAACCAGTGACAGCAATGGATTAAACATGTCCCATGTTATCTGAAAAACCTCTCCTCTAGGAGTGGCACAGATTTTTCTATCCACTGCCTCAAAAGCTTTTGATATCAATAACTCTGTTCCTGGATTGGCCATTCCCAGAGCAGATACAGGATCTTTACTTAAAAGGGATTTACAAAGATAACCAGAAGAAACCCTGTTGATAAAATGCCCTTAAGGAAAACTTTAACTTTTAAATTTTTGATTGGAACTTGGCTACTATAGAAAAATAAGAGGAAGCATCATATCAAAAGTGAAGTTAAAACAACACAATGAATAGTTGCTCAACATGTTTTGGCATGGGTAAGAGAATGAGAGAGCATATATTAGAGCCAAAATCCATAAAAGTCTGGATATGCTTCTAAAAATACAATGCAAGAGAGAACTGTCACCTCAGAATTGAGAGAAGATAAACTGCTGGAACACACACAGATCACAGCAAGTGTTGACAGGACAAATATAAATGGGAATGTAGAAATAAGAGCAGAAAACTAGGAAAGCTCAACATACAATATATTTCTCAACAGTCTGTGTCTAAGATTCACTAAGGAGTATATGAGAGCAGAATATAAAAAAGATTCACCTATATAAACTTATTAATACTAGAAACCCCAAACTTTGCATAAGTAATAAAGCAGCAGGCCCTGAAAAGAGTGCTGAAAGACAAATAGTAATAAATGGCAGATGAAATACAAGAGGGAATGAAGAGTCTGAGTATATTAATTAACATAAAGATAGTGGACTCAAGGGGGGAAATTAATCAAGTGCTGCTAAGGAAAAAGGAAAGAAGAAAAACACAGAGGAGCACTGCAAGTAAAGCATGTTTAATCAGAAAAAATGCCTTAAATTCTTAGTTATAACTCCTCTTCCATTGCTTTGGATCCTCTACCTTACACATTTAACAACCAGAAATAGCTGAAATGCTGTATTTCTTGCAAATTAAAAACGGCTGTGTAAACACACCTTGTAATTCCTGGTAGATACACAAATGTAAGACACAGAATAAAGGAGCCAGCTGACTCGCAGAAGGTTTGGGTTGAAGGGATCTTAAAGCTCATCTTGTCCCAAGTCCCTGCCATGGACAGGAACACCTTCCACCAGATCAGGTTAACCAACCCTGTAACTCCTCTGGTTGTGTCTTACAGCTTTGTGGAAAAAAAATCTTTAAAGTGGGAAAATACACAAATACAACAAAAACCGAAATAAAGAAAATACAAAATATTGCTTTGCAATATTTTTTAAAACAAAATATTTCAACAGAACCTTCATCAAGTGTTTTACCTTGTAAGGGGCATGTAATTTTTGCAGTATTTTGTAACAAAGAATATTTTTACCCCCACAGCTTTCAGCACTTTCAGCAAATTTTCCTTTTAGGACTTTTCAGTCTCCCTCTCCCCCACTGTAAGTTTAAGATGTCTGGAAGCCTTAGCTGTCTTCCTGTAACACACTCACATTTTTTAGTTTAACCAGAAGGCTGAGTTTACTATACAATACCTGGTTTTTTGGGCATGATTACATTCTCATTCCTGTCAACACAGACTCTTAGCTATCAATTGCTTTCTGGTCCTTCCCCCATGAATTGTCCTTGAAGCCCACAACATAAACACCAAGGGGTGTTACACTGTGGATCACCTGCTTGATGAGAATATTCAAAAATGGAGTTAGATTGTAATTCTGGCCCTGTTCAGTGGTGTATTCTGGCTCCATCATTCTGCAGTAGCTTAAAGCACTGTGCTCATAGGGTGAAAGAAGAAAACTGCTATTTTAGCTCTTGAAGCAAAGCAAAACCACTGGGATGTATGCCTGCCTGCCCCTCTTTTCTCCTGCTTCCTAAGCTCCTCTGTGGACATGTGTCCTAAAAAGAACATATTCCTTTCCTGCAATTTTCAGAATCCCTAATTTCTTCCTTTCCCCTTATACTTGGCTGCCTTTAAAGGCACAAGTTTACCTTTCCATCTTTCATTCCACAGTTACAGATGTTTCAGTTTCCTCTTCTCCTCCTTGCATTTTCCCTACAAATGAGACTTCATACACATAATTAATTTTTATAGGTCTTTAGGGAGACCTTGTAGCACCTTCCAGTGCATAAAAGGGCTCTAAGAGAGCTGGAGAGGGACTTTGGACAAAAGCCTGGAGTGACAGGACAATGAGGGATGGCTTCCCACTGTCAGAGGGCAGGGTTTGATGGGATATTAGGAAGGAATTCCTCCCTGTGAGGGAGATGAGGCACTGGCATAGAGCAGCTGTGGCTGCTCCACCCCTGGAAGTGCCCAAGTCCAGGCTGGATGGGGCTTGGAGCAACCTGGGATAGGAGAAAGTGTCCCTGCCCATGGTAGGGGGTGGAACAATAGGAGCTTTAAGGTCCCTTCTAACCCAAACCATTCTGGGATTCTGTGACATTTATATCTGGTTGCTGATATTACAGGTTGACAAGAGTAATAAAGAAATGCAGGGAGGACTGCCCACTTTGACAATCCCTGCCACCATAAACTGTTTGCATGAGATCAAAGTCTCCCACTCCCTAAGGGTTAAATGCACTTTTCATCACAGTGTGATGTCTCTCCCTGTTTCCACTCAGAAGGAACTGCAAGCTTTGCTCAGCACAGGCAGAAGAGAGCCCTTCCCAGGCTGAGGACTGCTCCCCTTCCCCAAAAACAGCCTGCCCTTCCCAAGGAAGTAGCCAGCTCTGAGCTCTATAAAGTGATTTTTACACACAGCACATAGTTGAAGAACAATCCTGCTGTTACAGGCTACCATGGAAACCAGAGGGGAAAAAAGGGCTGAATATTAAAATTTGAGAGTGAGAATATCCATCACTGCTATTACAACAAAATGGTTTGCAAATGCTTCTATTAATGGGTCTGGGCTGGAACCTTTCCTGTTTGTCACTTTCTCCTCTAAGTGCTACAAGTGGAGCTGAATAGAGGACAGAGAAAATATTCAAAAATCTTTACAGCTCAATTGTATTCACACACCACAAAAAGGAGAAAAAAAAGAAGTATCTGTTTGACAGAAGAGTAAGCAACTCCAAACACAAACATCAACAATTAAACTCTAATCCATGGGTTTAGTTAGAAGGTGACAACAAATATACTAAAGAATGAAACATCAGAATAAGCTGTTGGTTTATTCTTAATAAAAATTCTTCCTATTTTTTGAGAATAAGCATATGACACCAGTAAGGCAAATTTCTGCATCTCTACATCAACAACAAACCTCCACTATTTGGTCCCAGCCCCACAAGCCTGGCATCTTCAGGGAAAAAAGGGGGGGAAAAAGTGAAAAAGAGAAAAAATTACATTAATTAACAAATTTTGAGAACAAAGAGTAACTCAGCCTGGCTTTCTGCACCATTATCACTAAGATTTGATCCTTTGTAAATCAGATAAAAAATTTATGGCAGTTCAATCTCATTCCTTTGTTTATCAGGACTTAAGATTCAATCTGGTATTGAAATACCCACAAGTGGTGCAATGGTGGAATGTGAGCAGGACTGGATGTGCTTCAGAGTCCACTTCTTCCAATTTAGGATGTCTCTTCTTTGAAACCCAAGCTTTTTGGGTTTTTTTGTTTTTTTTTTCCTTATATCCAGCTACTCCTGAATGCCTGCAGATTAACAGAATATTTGCTTTGGTCTAACCACTTTCTTTGTGCCAGAGAATATCACTTTTCCATTAGGATACAGAGTCTTTCTTATCATCCCCATCTTCTTCTCTTCAGAAATAATTACTGCAGTGTATCAGTCCCACACTTAATCAAATAAGTCTATGGCTTCATTAATGCAGAGAGAGAACTGTAATTACAATGTTTGCTGAGAGAAATATCTTTTTTGCAATTTAATTCCTACCCTTGGTCTGAAAAAACTCTATGACTAAATCTTCAGCAGAATTTGCATGTTTGGAAAGGCCAGAGACATGAGTACTTTCCCAATTTGTAATCCAGTCAGAAAGGATCTAAGATCCAGTTGTATTTGGTTGCTTTTTATAATTAGTTCTTGTCTTGTCAGGAAGCACCTGTCATCTACAGTAAATCCAGCAATGTATCTCACACACAGCTAGCAAACTCATACACTGACATAATTCGTTCACTACTCTGAGAATAATACTGCAAAAATAAATCAGACTAAGGCTTTTACTCCTCTGCTTAGTACAGAGGGTGTTCCTCCTGCAATAAATTTGTATAATACAGAAAAAAAAAACATAAATAAAAAGGAAATGACACAGATCTGGCTAGTAAGGCAGCAACTACCCAGAGTTATTAACACCAAGAGATATTTACTGCTCTTCTCTTGAAAAGCTGCAGCATTAAAAGCATGGCCTAACTGAGAGACTCCTCAAGTTTCACCTCTGTAGTCATGTGAGCAGCCCTATTTTCCAGATCAATATGGTTGTAATTAAATTAATATAGTGGAAAACAAGCAATAGTATTTGAACTCCTTGCATAATTTTTCTCCAATAAGCAGTGCCAAAAATAATTTTACAAGCTCTGAGTTTACTTAGTAGTGCACAGGGGCAGAACGCAGACTTTGTTCCAAGCTTACAAGGAGTGCTTTCATTTTCAGCAGAGATTTGAACTTATTATACAGAACTAGCAATGCAGTATTCATTTCATAGCTAATTTGTCTTTCCTTACATTATAGATTCGCTCTAAAATATTCTAGTACCATGAGTTCTGTCAATTAATTCAATAAATTTATTTTAAAATATTTAAAATTTATATTGATTCATAGCCATAGATTAGTTAATAGCTGATTTTAAGCCAGCTCCTTTTTGGTCCGTTGTTGTACATGCAATGTGAATAGTTTGATATATTCAGGTAGCAAATAATAAAGAAAAACATGTTTGGTTTAAATTGCTGTTGCTCCTGCGACCAATTCGTAGAGGGAAACCTTGGACTGCAGTCAGAACACAGCACAGCAGGTATTTCATTCAGATTTTCAAACAACAAACGAATGTGCCCTTCCTTCATGTCTCCTGCACAAAAAGTAAACTTCTCTGGCTTTTTCCCACTTGTTTTTGAAAGTAGCGGGATACATCTTTTGGGAAAAAGATGCCATTAGTTCACAGGCTATAAAATGTATTGCACTACTTCAACAATTTTTTACACTTGCACATGTTTGTTTTTTTTTTTAATTTTTCAACCCTTCTCATCCCCAGAAGACAGGAACAAGCAGAGTTTAAAAAAATTTAAGAAGAAATTACAATTACTTTCCTTATAGCTAAAGAATCTTTGAATAGCTAAAGAAGAAAAAGAAATAGTAAGGAAGTAAGTACATGAGATGACAAGTACAAATACATTCAGCAGCAAACAAAGAAATAGTAAAAACCTTTTTGATTTAAAACTATACACACAACAAAACCAAAGCTTTAATTTCCAGATTGTCAACAGATATTAAGTATTTGTACTTCTTCACAAAAAATTGATTTTGACACAATCATATTAATTGTCAAGTGTCTGATATGAAGTTTTTAACCCCACCTAGAGCCATTTAAAGAACTAATGAAACATTTAATGTATGCCTAGCAATCTGATTTACCTTCCACTCAAGCCACTTGCATCCTACTTTCAGTTTGAATTTTGTAAGCTTTCACTTCAAGATAAACACACTGTAAAAATTACCTCAAGGCTCAGAACCAAGAAGTACAAAGTTCAGCTCCTGTTTATCTACACCACACATGAAATTAAGATCAAGCTATTTCCATCCTACAGTCTTATCTTCCCATTTTTAATGTGGTTAACAGCATGCTTTTAACTGCTTTATAGTTATTGGGGTACATTTATTTCTTTATACTATGCATACAAAATATTTTAGGAATCCTTGCCATTGCTATGACTTAAATCCTACACAAATAAGTGACAATTTTTCAAAATGTATATTAGTTCTTACTTTGTAACATTCTCCCCTATATTCACACACTGAAAGGGATTTCATTGAAGAAACTGTGAGAAAACAGACTTTATACACTTAATAAAAACACAAGCTCCAAAGCAATGAATTGCAGTATTTTCTAATTTGGTCACAATACAAAATATTTAAGATACCAACTTCTTAATAATAACTGAATGACTCAAGAGGTAAAGCTTTTTAGCACATGCCAAGGTCAGCCAGATTTCTCACTCTGGGCAGTTCCTTGCAAAAGGCCCATATGCAGGGAATTAGGATTTACCAAAGTCTTCTTTGTAGTCCATAACATCCACCTGTACAGAACAACTATTCCATCGATCACAAAACAAAACCATGGACAGCTCATTTTTTTAGACCATTTCTCTAATTACCATGTTAGATCCCCTTATTAAAATATTATTAATCAGAGTAAATAACACTATTTCCTGGCTAATTTGCTTCTGGAATTCTTTCAAACAGCAAAGTAAGCGCTTGCTTGTTCACTGCTTTTGCCAGACCATACAATGGCTACTCTATGCTGCTTTTTCCTGATTTTAGCCTTCAATTTCCTTTGACAAAGCAGAAATCTATTACTTTGCCCTTAATTAAGCTCACAGAACATTAATAAAAACCAAAATGAGCAAGGTAACTCGGAACTCCTGCACTTAGTGGCAGGGTTTGTGCCATTCAATCAGAATTTGACAGAGGATCTAGAACAGGTGAGAAACAAGCAGGCACTCAAGGATGAAGCAGGAAGATAATGTGGAACCCCAAGTGTTTAATTCACAGGAAAAGTTCAACAAAGGAGTCTGGCTTTAAGTCCTGGGGAAAGAGTCAGACAGACTTCTGCTTACTCACAGCTGAGAAAAACCCAGCCTTAAGCAGCACCAGCAATCCAGGCCGGCGGGTGACAGTTGGAGTATTTGCTCATCAATGACCACATCTGAAAACCTGCTTAAAAATGTACAGGTTTCTGGCTTACCCAGCATAAAACAGATGAGAGAAAAGGCTAATGATGGAGATGGATGAGATGGATGGGAGAGAAGGAATGGGAATAATTTCACTGTGCACTTGAAAGTAGTCAAGTAGTTTCCTCTTGAATTACATGAGACCCTTTTCCCCTGCAAAAGAAAGCTTCTTTTCTCCCATGGACTCAGTGGCTGGTTTTCCTTCACAGCTCAAGAGGCTGTTTCAACCACTAATTGCTTCTGGTTAGGAAAAAAAATATTTATTCCACAAGCATGGCTCTCTGCCTTGAAAATGTGGAAAGGTCAGAGTGCTCGAGGAGCTTTCTGTTTGTTTTCTATCAATAACAGAAGGCACGAGCTGACAGCCATGCAGATACCCAAGTCAGCTCTAAATCCAGGGAGCTCCAGAAATGGAAACAGCCTGGTTGTCATAGCAGCAGAGCAGGATACCTGAGCTAATTACTCAGTCTGAGAGGCAGAGATAATTAGCCCTGATGCAGCATCACACTGACACAGTTATAATCCTTCTGGGACCTCTCGTACATATTGCTGATTAGACATTTCAGTTTGCTTGCAACCAGCTCACAGAGCTCAGCACTCAATGCTTTGCTTTATATAAACCTTCAAAAGAAAAAGAGAAAAAAGGGGGAAACCAAAAATTTGTTCCTACAAAGAAAGCAATGGAAAAGAGCTCACAAAAATCCCCAGAAAACTCTGAACACTCAACTGTAACACTTCTGCAAGGGAGGAGGGTGCCTGAATCCACAATGCTGCACACCAAAGTATAACAATGGAGATGGAAATTTCAGTAGTGTGGATACACCTCCACCCCCAGTCCAGTGGCACTTAATTGAAAAAAGTGCTTTATCATTACAACAAGTTAATGTCATAAAGTTCCCTGTTACCTAATAATGAAAACTCTGAAATTTCACTCCTGCCTTAGAAATAAGTAAATACACCACCACCTGCTTTGCAGATTATAAATCCCATGGAAAATAAACACCAACTACCAACAGACATACCTGTTTTATTTTCAAGGACTGCAAACAGCATTTTTGCTGTTTCTCCACAAAGAAGCAGTATTTTAACACTTACCTTTTCACCTTTCAAGGTAATATCTTATACAAGACCCTCCCTCTAGAAGAAGCAACACATTTTAAAAGGGTCAGAAACAAGAAGTGAATGAGTGAATGTATCAGTCGTTGTTAACCATTTTTCTTCAACAGAAATTTAACATAATATGATGGAAAAGACTACACAGATAAGCTGTGAAAGACAGGGACTCTTTTGTGTTCTCAAAGGGAAAAAGCAAGCAAGATAAAGAAAAATTCTTTACATAATCATTTAACTTTTTTGTAACCAAAATTAGCAAAGGCAACATATGTACAGATTGAGCAGGCAAACGAGAGGAAGGATGACATGACAAGTGACCATGCAAATCTGCTTATTGAACTGAGATGTTTTGACAGTTCAATAGAAGAAACTTCTCATTTACACCAAATACCACTCTAAAAACACAAAGATTACTGGAGTCACACTAAAATCTAATCTCCTGCGTTTTTAATGGACATACATTAAATAGACAATCAGAAGAGTTGACAAAGGACAGATATGCTTGAATATTTATTGAATGCATATTTATTGAATTTTAAATTGCACCGATCTTTTACATTCACCTGCAGAAGCCACTAATTTAACCATTGTTAGTACTAACAATTTACATAATACACCTGCTTCCTCATATTTACAAGAGATCACTTCTCATTTCAGCAACAGCTCCAAGCAGAGCTGGAAGACACCAAAGGGTTCATTCAAGCATCTGTGCTGCCCAAGAGAATGGGACAAATACATAAAAATCAATGTTTCTCTAAACAGAGGGGTATTTTTTCAGGGTCAATGGTGTTGCTAAATGAAACAGTTCGGTGCTTCAACTTCTAATTAAAGCCAGTAAATGGACACACACACTTCCACCTGCTCAAAACTTCTGAAAGATACATCAAGCTAAATGTAATTTACATATATTTAGATATCAATTGATTCTAAGCACTATTGAATGGTAGATTTATAAACCCAGGATCACTATTTCCTGAGAAACTTCATCCCAAGTTAGCTGTCCTCCTCCCTTCAGTTAATGATCACAAATTTTGGTATATTATCAGTCTTCATTTAGATCCGACTTTGGGAAAGGAGGCTGGAGAATCCAAAACAATGTTAGTGGAGCAAACTGAAAAGAAGAAAATGAAGGAAGATAAAGCAATCATTGAGATTCACAAGGGGTGGTTATTTATGAGGAACAGAAATAAGGAAGGATGTCAACTAAGTCTCTAAAGGGAAATAAGGATGTCATAACATATGATCATCCCATGAAAAAGAATCTTTGTCTCCCTCACAAAACACAGAACAACCCCCCTATTTCTCATTTCCATTAAGGACAGCTTAGTATGCACTTTACCTTAAGTGGACTACCAATAAAATCCACTCTCTTCTGATAAGCTCTTATTTATTCTAGAAAACAAGTATATTACTGGAAACTGGAAAGAACTGCACTGTTTGCCAGGATATTAACCCCGTTCTACAGCTGTTACTGTAGCCACTGCAAAGATTCCAGCACAGAGATAAATCTCCCACACACACTATAGACTTAGGAGATAAGAAATTTTTGCTTCCTTCCTCCTACCATTGCTGTTTGGGAGCAGAAGGCACTGAAAGAAGCTCAGCAGAGATAGCCCTGGGATACAGAGCAGAGCAGTGAAAATGAAAAGTCACCATTCAAAGAAAAGCCAAGTAAGTCAATGACATCAGGCACTCGCAGTGCTGCTGCCTCCCAGCCAGTCACAGAGAGCTTTTCTGGGAAGCACTTGCTCCAGCAGCATATGGCTGACAGTGGGCATTCAGCCTGCATCACTCACCAACAAGGGCTTTAAAAAACAGGAGTCTGATCAGAGTGCTGCTTTCTCTAATGAGGAGCAAGAAAGGGAGAATAAATTAGAGAGCAGCAGAGGAATGAAGATATTTATGACATGCCTTTACCAAAAGCTTGCATCAACAATATAAACATATGGCCAAAGATGCCTTTGGTTTAATGCTGCCCAAATTCTTGTGGGGTTCCTTTTTTTTTTTTTCTCATATATACACTTCAGGAGAGAGTTAAAAAAAAAAAGGAAAAAGCACAGAGAATACTACTACTTTCACATAAGCTGCCAAACACAGCCGAAAAATGTTTCATGGTCTCTGTCTGAACAGTGCAGACATTGACACTGGCTGGTAACCTAAGCTCTCACCTTCAGCCCTTTTAGAATGCTCCCAGAGCTTCAGTCTTTCCTGTCATCCACAAAACAACTTTATTTCCTTCAGCTTTGAAAAATGGTTGCTGAAGCTGCTGATGGTTCCTATTTCTTTTCTCTGATGCTTTTAACTGCTCAAGACTTCACCTTATACCAAAGAAGGAAGAAAAAGGACTTCTATCCAGACTATTTGATGCTTAAAGGTGTGTTCCCACATCAGATACAAAAAGAAGAAAAAGAATTTCTGAACTGTGGGTTATTTTCAACTCTATTCCAAGTAAATTCTAGGAAGCATCAGAAAATAGTAAATAATTTGGTTTTGGGCACTACAGAGGGACTAGAGCTCTCTCTTCAAGGCTGAGTTAACAGAAAAAAAGGCAACACATGAAAAATTCATTAGAAGGCACAGTGTGGCAACAGAATGCAGGAGTGGCTGACTGCTGCATGCCTGGTAATGGAGACTGCTTAAGTAGGGTATAAAAGGCAGGGCACTCGCTGCTGACGTGATAAAGGATCACAGAGGAACAAATAACACTGATGCTTCATCCACAGGAAATCTTTCTTGCTGTGAACTGAAGCCTGATTCCTTCCTCTTCAGTTAAAAAAAAAAAATCATTTTCCTAAAAAGAAAGAAAAAATATCAAAGTTAAGGTATAGTCACCTACTATTTTTTTCAATTCAAAAATTGGGAAGAAACAGAATGGGAAAATAAAGCTATGCCTACCTGGAGTACCAGATCTTTTGTCTCTTGCAGATGATGAGTAGAATGTCTCTGTGAGGATTTGTACACTTTAGCATCATGACAGCAAAGTGACAAAGAGAAAGGGCAGCCCTTGACAAACAAGCTTTAAATCAAGTAATTCTGGAATGCAGACAATATTTCTATACAAACCATGCACACAAGGAGCACCAATCCAAGAGTATTCCCCATCTTTAGAGCATTTGCATTAACACAGGTTTGTAGGTCAGATTTATTCTATACAACTTGTTTCCCATGTTCTGTACCTCGACATCCTGAACACTGGATAAAGAAGTTGATTAAATCCAGAAGTGCTATGTCCCTGTCTTGTTTATATGATTCAATCCAGTCGTCCACCACAGACTGTCAAGAAAAAAAGAATACTTATCAGAGACTCTTAAAAAGTGTTTTATTAAAGGCAAATGACTTATTCTTTTCAGAATTTAATTTTATAACTGAGCATTTATTTTGCATAATTATACATGTGTACAAATAGAAATATCTATGCACTTCCTCTCAAGGTAGAGACAGAACAAATATTGTTAGACAGCAGAATTATATGCATCATTTTCTGGTATTATATTGTATAAACACAAGTTGAAATTGAAATTACTGTAATTTCCCAAAACTACTTAGAGAATTTTTTCAGTGTTAAAATTGTGTTGAAAAAAAGCAAATATTGTTACTCCATTCCAAATGACCAATATATTCCCAGAAAACTGATGAATAGAAATCCTTTGGGATAAATACTGATTTTACATTGCACAGTGAATATCCCAGTCAGTCACTCAGGAACACTGTACATAGTTCAGGAAAACAAAATATTATGAGGAATACACAGTAAATAAAATAATACACAGAAGTTTGACTTAGGGTGTTTCTAAGCTACCTGGATCACAGGACAGGAAATTCAGTCAGTTCTCAACTGCCCTCAGAACTACAGTTAGCCAGGAGCAATTTTCTCTGATATTCCAAGCTCCTCAGCTACATCAACACTGTAGGTAAGGAATTGTGTATATTTAATGTAATCAAATATTATGCTTTACTTTTTTTATGAGGGAAAAGAAACTTTTCTGTTCCATACATGCAACAGCATTCATTAGGAAAAGCTTGATTATGTTTTCAGAGCACACCTTGCAAATAGATTAGTTTGTTCTGGACAGTTCAGGTCTACAATGAATTTCTATAAAATTAAATTTAAAAAGCCACACACACATACAAACACCCCACCATGCCCACACAACTGGCTTCTATCATGCTGAAAAGGTATCAATAGGAAAGACAAATTTCAAACAATTTGATCTCTTAGAAAAATCTGCCTTTTTCTTAATTAGCTATAAGGAGGGATCTTGAAAAATCCCTCTGCAGTTTCCAGTTTATCCAAGTGCAAACTCCCAAGTCTACCCCTGGCAGGTGTGTGAGGAAGAGGATGCAGCAAAGCACCTGGGTATGTCCCAGAGACACAGGGAACTCTGAACTGAGCCAAAGCACTCCATGCTTAACACACATCACTGCACCCACCCTTGAGCCAGGAGCAGACCAGCAGTACTATCATGTTATCCAACAACCAGCATCAATTTCTAAACACCCAATTGGCCAGGAAACTCAGTTTTCACAGGTTTTGCCTCCCAAAACACACACACACACCCAGTAGGAGAAGCAATCTTAAAAAGGAGTCCATCTGCTACTTAGAAGAAATTAGAAAGCAAGTCTTGGCCTCTAATTAAGCTTCACACAAGTTGAGGAAGCAGCAGCACAAAACCAGTTATCTAGAATGTTATCTCACTGTTATCTCATCATGAATTCAGCCCTGTTCCTGGAAGTATCAATCATTTCAATCAATCAACAAAAATTCTCCTGGGCACAGAAATCAAATGTAGCCAAATGTAAAAAGTATTTACTACACCAAATATTGACAGAGCTTAATGACCAGGCCGTTGGTGTGCTACCAATTTACAAGATTTGTTTGAACAGCTCTATTACTGTAGATATCAGAACATGCAATTGCCAGAGCTATTTTTTACACTAAAGAAAATAGCAGCTGTGCAGGGCCAGGAAATAGCAGCTGTACAGGTTCACCTGCCCAACAGGGCTTACACATGCAGGGAAAAGCATAAGAAAAGGGCAAGAATACACTGATATTTCTGAGTTACTGTCCCAGATCCTTAAGACCCCAGCAAATTTCTTCTCTCATGGATATATCTGTCTACACCAGCTTTATAGCTACATTATCTCACAGCAGTGTATAAGGGCTAGTTATTCACTGCAAAATGAAAGAACAGTTGTGTTTTAAACTTGCCAATTGTTAGATCTATTTGATGTGACCCAATTCTTATGAAACAAGAAAAAACAAATTCCAGCCCCTTGTTTGCATTTTCCATGCTTCCATCTGGTCACCTCTTTCCAGGCAGAATAATCCTACCCTGTGCCATGTGGCTTGCCCAGAAATAATTCTGTATCTCTATTCTTGCCCACTCTTGTCACACATCTCCTGACAGTTTCTGAAGTCTACTATATTCTTCTTTGAGCCTGGGAAATCTCAGCTGTTTTCCCTGAGTGTTAATATCTATTTTCCCAGCATCTGTTCATTATCCACAGCTGAGTTTCACAGAAAACATTCCCTGTGGAAGTAAGGCTGGCCCAAGAAATTCCCTCCCACGTTCAGTCTTACTCCTATTTGTTGCTACAACACACTGCCCCTTCAGCCATGCCACTGCAGCTTCTCATGGGCTGTGCTATAAATACTGCCAATGAACCCATCTGGACTTAAAAAATGGGGAGCCAAGGAAAAAATGTGAAGGAATACCTTTAAATTTTGCTTCTGTTTCTTTTATAAAATTATTTAAATTATTTTTGCAGCACTGTCTCAAACTGCAGCATCAGTGCAGCTCCTCTCATTTCTATTTTTTATCTGTCATACAAAAAGAGTTGTGTGGGACATTGTGTCCTTGGGCACTGGGGGCCAACTCTGTCCTACCAGGGTGGCACTTGCACCTCAACCCAAAACCATCATGCAATTTACAGAGAAATAAAGACAAGTGGCTCATCTCCAGACCTGGGGACCTGACTTGAGGCAATGCAGTCTTCAGTGGCAGCAGTAGATAAGAAAAGCAGAAAATCAGAGCAAAGGTTCTCAGAGGGATAGCAGGCAGAGACTGTCCTGACCTCCCAGAGAAGTGAGAAAGCTGGGAGCAAAACCTGAATTTGTGGGTAGGGTTCCTTTGACCTAACTGGCATGCACAAGCTCTCAGTGCCTTGGCACTCCCCACTGTGTGTGACACACCCAGGCACAGTCAGTGTAACTCCCTGCTGTGAACAGGTACCTGTGGAGAGCTGGACAGGGTAATTGAGCTGTAAGTGTTGTGTTTACCCCAAGAGAGCCCCACTGACTGAGGGGCTGCAGGAAACAAGTCACACACAGGCACCTGACCTGCCAGCATCAGCACAGAACCACACAAACTGCATTCACTAAGCACTAAAAATCAGTGCCCCAAAACAACACCCAGAGCCCCACACACTCAGCCCCTGTGCACACTTGGCATGCTGGCTGCCTCACTTTGATAGAGATTACAGTTTAAGGCAACAGGAGATGATGAAGCCAGACTACATATGCTGCAACAGTTGGAACTTAATCAAACTGTTGACTTTTGATGTAACTGAAAAGAGCTATAAAAACTGAAAACACTAGATGAATAAATAAAAATGACACACATCACACCCAAAAGAGAGACCAAGTATCAACTGAACCAAGACAAAACAGCAGTAATGCAAATACCAGGAAAAAAGACTCAATACAAGCAAAAAAGGAATCAAACCACAGGCAGCAGTGTAGCAAATGGTGCAACATGCAAGCCTTGCCAGAAATGGAATTATTTTGCATAAATATGCATAGAGAGAAGGACTCCTATTAAAAACAAGAATTTCTAACCAACAGGCCCCAGGTAACAGCAAACCCTCTTTTTATGCATAATCCAAGAGCAAACTCAGGGAAATGGCCCACATTTGATCCCCTTGCTCAGAGACCTCCTGTTCTTGCCCCTCCCTGTCACCTGTCCAAGCACAGACCATTAACACCTTGAAGGCACAAGAGGTGACAGGAGGGAAGGACCAGGTGGCCCTTTCAGAAAGGAGGCAGCTACAAGCAGGTTCCATCCTCCAGAATCCATCTCCACAAGTCTCCCTGCTTACTGCCACAAAACACCTAAGAAATAGGGCAGCAATAGATTGCAAGAGCTGCTCCACTGGTACCCATCTGCTTCCAGATGTTTTTACCTACAGATGCAGTGGGGAGCGTGGATTTACCAAATGGAAATGGGCACTTACATGCTGTGCATGAAATACATGATAAATTCAGCACAGGACCTACAGGACACGTGCTGCAGCCTGCCCAGGGGCAGCACATCCATGCTCTTGGGATTCACCAACTTCAAGGCACACACACAAGGAAAAGGCTCCCTTGGCAATGAGCTCAATTCCACAGACAAACCTCCCAATGACTCCAGTAACACCAACAGCCTTCCTCCACTCCCTGCTGTCAGGACACATCTGGACACATGCACACAGACACACACATGCACCACATCTCTGGGTCAGGCAACAAGTCCATACAGGTACATCACAGAAATAGCTCAACCATTTTTTTTAATTATGAAATTGCTTCTATTCTTATGAGAACTGAGTAAAAAATCAAGGTTTCCTGCAAATGGCAGATGATGTATGGTACAAATACAGAGTCTGTACAAAGATTTTCCAAAGCTTGCAGTGGTTTTCAAAAGAATCTCAGAGAAATGAACTCTTTGATGAGTCTGTTTTAAGAACTACCACAGAGTATAATTTGAAGAATATGCCAGGTAAGCAACCCCACAGAAATAAGAAGCCTAAATGAAGTCAAGCAAATAGCAGAATAAATGAGCCTGAGTAAATAACTTCAAATCAATCAACCTGCAGAAATATTGACCTTCACATCTCAAAGTCTGCTAAAAGATAAACTAAAACATTTTATGGTACTGAGGAGGAACAGCAGCTTGGGGTTGCCAGTAAAAGCAAGTCAGAGGCAGTGAATGAAATAATGAAGCTAGTGATCCTATTACCTCCTCTAGGCTCTGCAGCTATGAATCCATTTCATACTCCTCCAGTGTGAGAGAATTTAGGAGCATTAAGTGCTGGAGGAAGCAGAGGGACTGACTGCAGAGGACACCCTGCCAACTCATGTAAATTAGCACAGTCCCACTAAACATTAATGAAAGCTGATTTCAAAAAAAGCTATTTCACAATTTCAATTAAGTAACAATCTGGCAACAGTGCTACAAACAAAAGGGAAAACAAATGACACCATATTCAAAGTTCATGTTAAAATGGAAGACCTCAGTCAACTGTAAACCAAGGCAAATTGAGTATAAAGAACTTTAAATAATTTGCCATTGCATACAACTGATCATGGACATGCTTCATTTACAGTGAATGTGAAAAAAAATTTATTCTAGAATGGGTGTGCAATGTGTTTACATCAAGGTAGGAAAAAATTCAAAAATCAAAGCTTACACTAAACTTCAGCAAAAAACCCAAAGTCACTCAAATGAAACTTTAAACTGATTAAAAAAGGAATGCACTGTGACATTAAATATTTCAATAACCTGTATAAAGAGCAACTCAAATAGAAAAGCAGAAAATACACTTTAACAGAGAGTGAGAAGAACTTAGTACACTAAAAATAAGGACCCAGGGGAAAAAAAAAGCAAGTAGTGAGAGACTTAAAACACTCTGCATAAAAATTTTTAAGTGAATCTGTTCAGGTTGGGTTTTTTAAATAAAGAATGAAAGCATTTTAAGGATAAATTTTTGCAAATTGAAGAAATTACACAGATGGCTACTGGGGAGAAGGTAGTTCCTAATGCAGAAAGTACATGCAGTTTAGATTGGGCAGCAGGCTCCAGGATGAGTGCCTGGCTGCATTCCAAACTGCAGGCACAAAGTCTAATATGCACCCAGTGAAAACCTAATCCAAGGATAATAAAAACGAACTGCAGCTTGAGGACATGCACTTTATTCTTTTTCTCTAAGGATCATAATTTTAAATTATGAAAGAGTTCATACTTTGCTAACAACTATCATGCACTGTCTGCTAAGTCAAAATTATTTTCTTTTAAAAACCTCAAAAATCTTACTTTAGATAAGAGTAAGCAAAGATGAGAATTTGTTTTCTGCAGTGTCTACCTATGTAACTTTTTAATTTCTGAACTACAGAGAGGAAAGGAATATACAGTCCTAGAAGTACTTCTTCCCAATAAAACTAAGGGATTTATATTCTCAATACAGGATTATCTGTTTGGCATTTTGTGTAAATACACATTTCTGTGCAGTAAACTGGGCATTAAATATGATTACACAGGGAAATCAGTGTAACATGTTGCATTGAACCATTTGGGAGAAAAAAAAACTACCAAAAGAAAAGAAAACCTCACTATTCTCTTGGGAGAATCTTAGAATGATAAATGTTAACTGGCATTACACTGAGTACATAAAAGGTACAGGGAAAATTCTGCTTTCAAATGGACTAAAACCACAGAACTCCTGAGGCTGGGCACCCTTGCCGAGCACATCCACACTACTCAGAGCAGCAGCTCCTCACCTGAGGGCCCAGAAAAGGTGGGTGCACCTTACAAAGCTCCCACCAAGAAGACTTTCTAAGGTGGACAGAACTCTTGCAGGTGCTCATCACTCACAGTTGACATGTTACACATTTCCAAGGGGCTGTGTCTGTTTAGGCTGAGCCAATCATGGCCATGAATGATGCCACAAAGCATCAAAACTGCTCCTAAACATTGAGCACCAGAATGAAAATATACTTAGAGGAGTGCTAAAACAAAATGGATTTATTCCAGCAAGAGCTCCATCAATTTATTAAAACACCTGATTCTCATTCCTTTGCTAGCATGGTTTGTAAAGGGCTCACAGATCACCCCAGACACTTCAAAAAAACATCAACATTCTACACAGCAAAAGAACTCTCTGCCTTCAAGTATAATGAGTACTTTCAGGTACAAATGCTTCCACACACTGCACTACTGGCACTTAACAGCAAAATCATCTCACATCTTATTAAACCACAAAGGAAAAGAAGCCTTGTGTGATGACTGCAGAAAATTTAATTTGGTATTAAGGGATACTCTTCTAATTAATTAATGCTTCATTTGGTGGCTAAATTGTTCCCAGTGTAACAACTATAAAAACATGTACCTAATTTTTTTTTTTCTTTTAATTCAGTACCATACAATCAAAAGCACAGCAAGATTAAAAGCACAGCAAGAAAAAAAAAATCTATTGAGCAAAATGAAGATGCTAGTTTAAATGTTAATAACAGATGCAGTAATTTTGCCCAGTAAACTTTAGAGACTGCGCACTCAAACTCCTAAGGAGTTTCTGAGACAATCTGGGCAAACCCTGAGCTATTATCCATCCTTCAACTGGAGAATCCAGCAGTTAAAATACAATAAATTACAATTAAACTAGAACATGCATTTAACACAAAAAGCATGGGTAATATTTCATAGATGTTTGTATATTTTTAATCTTCAAAGACCTTCACTTTCAGAAATAGCTGAGGGAGACACAGAGATGTGATCTGGCAAAAATCACTTCTAGAGGGAGAAAAGAAACTCTGAGAAGGGAGAGCCATTGAGGCCACTGAGAACAGACACCACAGTGGCCCTGAACTGCCACCAGTCAGAGGTAGGGAGAAAACCCAAAATTTGTTTTTGCCACCTCATTCCCTTTCTTAGCTGCCACTGTCAGAGACAGGCTGTTGGATTTTTGGTGTAATCCAGCTACAGCTGCTCTGATGTTCTTAATCTCAAGGATCCATGTAAAAACACATGTAATTCCTCCTGCATAAGGTAAATATGGTTCTACAGTGACTCCAATCAGGAATAAATCTGTCCTACTGCCAGAGATGGACTTCTCAAGGCAGGGTAAGCAGTGCTACAAATCAGCTTTACTTGGGCAGCGAGGGAACCTCAAAGGACACAAATCCATGTGCCAAGATGTGCAGGTGAGAACAGTGAGGAACCCTGTGCATCCCTGATTTCTGGAATGACAAGGAAGAACTGGGGGCACCATGAAAAATTCCATTTCAACACACCAGATAATTGGATACTTTCCTTAAAATACTTGCTGGCATATAATGGAGCCATATTTATCCTGAACTATGTCTAATCAACACCAAGATTACCTTTTATTACCTGAGCATAAGCAGAGGCAGCAATTTTTACAAGTTTTTTCCCCTCAAAATCAGCCTGTGCTCTGTAGTGAACTGCTAACAACAATAAAGGGTGACTGGTAATGCATGGAACATTGCAGAATCATCAAGGCACAGATCTGTTCATGTTGTGGTACTGAACTCTTCCTACAATTACTGATGATCCATTCTCTCAGATGTTTTAGGGGAACAAAAGTCCTTTGCAGATGAGAAAGCAGAACACTTCTATGCTTGGTTTGACCACCAGTAGTACAAACTTCATTACAGATATCTGCTCATACCTCATGAGAAATTGGCAGTCTGAGTCCTAAACAAAATCTGATCTCATGACAAGTTCTTTATTTCCCTGTCATCTTAACAGCAGGGTGAGAGATCAATGCAGAGATGTCTGAAGATTTTAGCTACCAGTCAGTCTCAGCCTGGGCAGCTCAGCTGGAAGAGCAGAGGCTCACCCAGGCCTTCATTCCCACCAGAGGGATGCTGAACACATGAGAAATGCTGATAAGAGACCCTGCTGCCTATGGAAGTTCAGAGCAGGGAAATGTAGAGGATAGAGCTGTCACCATAAAATGGTAGAACTAAAAACTGAATCTATGGAAGAGATAAATGACAAAAAACAGAAGAGTATCATGTTTAACTGTGAAAACAAAAGCCACTATAGAAGTTCTATGAACAGTCCTAATGGAGTAACACTTCAAAGTGTACCTGCAGAAAGCATGAGCAGGTGGTTATGTCACACTTCACACACAGAGAGCTGCTGACAGGACCATTTCTGAAGCACTAACTGTACAAAAGGTTACAGAGCAAATGAAAACCACTGACAACTGTCTGATACCAATTTAATGTGGGCATCAAATAGATTTACAGAGTTCAAGCAAGACACAAGCTGCACCCTGAGACAGAGGCAAAGATTTTATGCAAAGAGCAATCCTGGAGTTATGTATACTTGAAATAGAAAAATTAAACTGATTTTATTTCCCTGGAAGGAGCAAGCAGCAATAAGCCTGAAGAGAAGTAATAAATGAATCCTGCTGTGAGAACCAAAATAGAGATGCTTAGAAGTGAAAATTGAATTCAGCAACAGACTTTTATGAATTGGCATCACAAAGCCAGAAAAATCTAACAACTAAAAAAAAATTCTAAAAGCAAACAGCAGGAGCAGATAGATCAGAAACGAAAGCACATGATTTCCATGCAATCTCAGGATATAATAATTAAATTTTCCTGGGTTTTCATTGCCGGAAGCAAACTTAGGAGCACAAAAAAAAAAAAAAAGTATGTTCATATTACAGGGAAAGAACTAAATATTGAGAAATCATATGTTTGGCCAAATACAAATATATGGCACTTGTTTGAAAACTATAATATTGACAAGATTGCTAAAATTGAACAAAAAAACCCGCATCAAAACTATGAAAAACAAAAATGCCAAGCATTCCTAATTGTTACATCAAAACCTCTAAGCTGTTACAGAAAAATATAAGTATAAAGACACTTATAAGTTTGGTTTATAGAACCTTGGTTTCACATGAGATGATTGTCCAGAAGTGCAAGTATTAAATCACATTTTAATTGCATTCTCTTTCCTACTATAGGGTTTCTTTAATATTTAGTCTATTTTTACCAACAGTAAATTTTTCAAAAGTGCCCAAGCAATGCATTCTCCTGAAATTAGGGCTCAAGTAGTTTATGCCTGTTGGCACCCAAGGCCTTCAAACACTCTGGCCTATTCTTTTACTATTTGCATATAATCCCTCCCCTGCATGGATGGTGCTGTGTTCTTTTTCTCCTACCTGCAGGGTGGGCATGTGTGTGTCTATGCACATCCATATACAAATGCATGCACATGCAACACATGCAATATCCACATGCATATACAAATTCTCCACTTCCCAAGACAATTTCTTTGTATCTGAACTCCAAAGGTTTCTTAATACAAACATGCAACTTTTTTTTTTGCATTTAATCTGCAAGAGACTTGTGTCAGCATCTCTTTTGAAATAGATAACGTGTATCAAAGTCAATTCCACATACACACAGAGTCATCAAATATCAAAGCAATTGCTCATTCCTTTCTGTTTGGCTTCTGCAAATATCAATAACTCTAAGTCAACTATACTACATAAAGTATATTGTATGTTCTGTACCACAGTAAAACCAGAAAATAGACTCCAGATGTTTCCTCAATTCCTGCCAAAAACAAAATTTGACAAAGTGCTGAAAACCAAACAAAGTTGGAAGCTCTGTTGTAGGAAAAAAGACATAAGAAATCTATAGCTTTGTTACAAGTAAATTTGTTCTGTCTTCACCTACTAGATAAGAAGGGTCAATCCTGAATAAGTGTCAACACAGAAACTACTACCAAAAAAAAATTTCCCATTTCCTTCCTGTGTATTACTTCTTTAAAACTAAACCTCATATTTTCCACAGGTTTGACACAGAAAATTTTCAACAACTTTCACTCATTTGCAATATTTGATTTCTGTGAGACTTAAAAGAGGCCTAGGTTTTAGCTACACTGAAAGTAATATTGAGAATGGGACTTAGGAGTTAATTTTCCTAATTTGTACTTTTCTCTTGTTAGTCAGCATCAAAACAAACTAACTGATACTGCCTAAGTCCTGCGTTGTTGAAATGCAAAGTAAAGGAGGTTTGCTTAAATAATCCATCAGAGCAGGAGTGACTGCTGGCTTTGGACTGCATGGGCTGAAGAGTGTTTTGGGCCCATTGTTTCTCCTTTGCATTTCAAAACCAAGAGCTGCAGCACAGCAGCTTACAAAAACCACACAACACTCAATACTAATCCTCTGTGCAAGGTCTTGAGGTGAAACTCACCCGGCCCCACACATCCTGTAAGGCCTCTGAACCAATCAAAACATAAGAGGGTAAGAAACATTTCTAGAGATAACTAGGACAAGCTAATTTTACAATAAATAAAAATTTGCCTTCAGGATGTGTCAATGTTTTTCCTCAGACTCAGTGGGAGTCTAGGCAAATAGCTTATCCCTCACCTGCTGTCCTTTTGGGGACAGCAGGAATGCAAGTTCCAGGGCAAAGCACTCCAAACTGCTAATGTGAGCAGGTATTCTTGACAAAAAGAGTAAACAAAAAAACCCTGGATTTATCATTATTTTCATATACTTTTTGCCCATATAAAGCTTGCTACAGGCTATACTTTGAGGAACTGCTTAATATCAACATATATTTTTAACTTAGGAGTAATGAACAAAATAATGGAGGATTTTAAACACATGATCCTGCCAGGTCTCTTGTTCTTCAGCAGGATACATGACAGCCCTAAATCAGAACCCACTCAGTCCTGTACTTTATCCTACACAGTCTGTTGGACCAATGCAGTCATGAGAAAATACTACTGTTCACAAAAGCATAGCTTGGACTGGACTCCAGTCAGGATACACTGAACTGTGAGGAGGAACACAAGAAGATATTTTACCTGCATAGCACTCTTCCCCAGCTTAACCACCTCGAACAAGGTGACAGGGTCCCCCTCTCCATTCTGCTGCGGGTGGCCGTTGGCTCTCCCACGACTCGCTCCCCGAGCTCCGGCGTCGGAACGCCCCTTGTCCGCCGGGGACTTGCGGGGCTTCTTCGTGGCAGACTGGGCAAAGAAAACCAGCAGAGGGAAAGTTCATTATAGCTACATCTGAAATCACCCTGGATTTCTTTATCCACCCAGCTTATCTTTATAATCCATAAATATTACATGGTTACACCCTCACACACATTGATACAAAGATCACGGGATGAGCCAAGCTGGAAGGTATCTCCAGTGTCCAGCCTGACCTCCTGCTCAGAGCAGGGTCAGCTAGGATAATAAATCAGGACTTTATCCAGTCAGGTACATATAATTTTATTTATCAGTAGTTATTGAGGGGCTATTTAACAGCCACTGCCATGCCAAGGTAAGTAGTGGTCACTCCAAGACAGTGGTGAAGTCCCAATGCTGGAGTACCTGTTGATGGCAGCCCCTGTGGAAGTCTTACAGAGACATTGAGAACAACTGGTGATGTTAACTAATGATCTTTCTAAGACAGTAAGTTATTAAAAATACATTTGCAACATTAACATTCATTTTCTGTATTTTCATTTTCATACAACTTTTATAAGAAACTGTGTACATAGTCAACTCCTCAACTCAAATCACCAAATTTGTACAGCCAGATTTAGTAGATCACCATAACAGCCTCTTGTTTCAAAATTTTATGAGTTAAAACATTTTCTCTTTGAGACTAAATTACTTAATGTAAATTTTCTCTCTGTTCTTCAAGGTTTGAATCAGATGGTATAGACACCACCTGTCAAGACTCACCTACTGAACAGTTTGCTCTGAATTTAAGTCACTTGTGAAACAGACAGGAAAAAAAATTTCTGGGGAAAATAACATCAGATTTCTTACTTCCATATTCTATTCTTTCTCCCTACTGTGAGGCAAACAAAAGCAAAATCTTCTGTTTTCCACAGAACAATGAAGCTATTGTGAGGAATTATGTTAAAGAAAACAACACACAAGCAACTCAAAGACTAAATTTTGGACAATATCCTCATGGCATTTACTGAAGTATATTGTCAGCTGAGTTTTTATTAATGTTTTTAGTAAAGAAGACAAAGTCAACATTTTCAGTTGCATATTACAGTGCAGACACATTGAGAACTTTCCTGCAGAGGAAAGAGATCTAATTTCTGGCAGAGCTGGTAGAAGAAGCTCTGCATGTCCAGTTTTCCCCATGCTTTAAAAGGGATCACTGCTTCAAAAGAGGTGGGGCCAGAGGGCTGAAGCAAAGGGCAAGGTAGAGTGCAACTGCCTCTTGCAAATATTCAATTAAGGACTTGCATAGAAGTACAAGCTGGAAAGCTTAAAATAATGGTACAATCTCTGTGAAGTTTTTTGGATAACATTTGCACTTAGGATCAAGAGTATCTCCCTCAATGAATTTTTAAGTATGTGCAAAGCTGCTTGTAACACTAAGAATATTATCAACATAGGAAATGTATAAGTTCTACTGAGCTTGAAAGAGACATGTGATCACTACTTATTAAAATGGGAAAGAATTAGAAGTAAATTGACTCTTTTGAGAGATACAATCCATACACTTATTCCATCTGGGAGACAATAAACACTTCACCTAGCTACAAGGACTGCTAAATGAAAGCTTGAATGCAAACTGATGCCCTCCACAGAAACTAATGCAAGGCCCCCTCTAGACAGTTTTTCTCAACATGTAATTGAGAGAGAGGCATTAAATGCTGCAAGAATAAAGAGAAAAGAAGTAAGAGATAGATGTGAAATGCATACATTCAAAGCTATCTTGTTAATGAAAGCAATGAGAAAAGCCACCTGTTTGAGTACCTGAGCATGAGTACTACAGACACAGGCTCCAAATGTGTAATCCCTAGGCATGTAAATGGCCAGTTCAAATTCCCTTTGTCAGGTATCTTGGGAAAGGGGAGGTGCATTGACCAGGGTTACCAGTCTGAACTGGAAGGGTGAGATCACCACCGAGCCCTCAGAAGAGGTACAGAAATTACTGACACATGTGCTTCTGACAAATTACTGGGTAAAGCCAGGTTCTTCAGACTGAGTAAATACCTCAATATCCTGGCCCTGAATTAGCACCAGATATCACTGAGACTATTTGAAAAAAATTTCTCTCTGGTGTAGATTTTCTCCTGACAATGAGAACATCTCTCAGAGTGGAGAAAAATCTTGCATCTAACAAAAGCCATTGTGTATCCAAGCTGGGGTAGCAAAATTCAGATGCAGGATCTGTATTGAATCCTGTGTCTAAAGACAAAACAAGTAGACAGGATGCTCCACTCAAGACTGAAGAAAACCCAAAATGTGAACTTTGAGCTAGGCAAGGTTTAATTGTCTTCAGGTGGAAAGGCTTTAGTGAAAGGGCATTCACCCCACAGCATTTCCACACAGCAGGCATCTGGCCCAAGTTCAATCTCACTCCAGAGTGTAAAGATAAAACAAAGTCATATATAGGTGCTCCAGCAACTGCCTTGTGCTCTGAAGTTTTGCAAGCACAAAGCACATGGCAGCCCCTTAGTCATTAACACACAATATTACAGTGCAGCTGTCAAACATTATTTGCACATAATGTCTCTGAATTTACAGCAAGAAACTTTGCAGGCCATGTTGACAGGCTTGAGCTTCCTACAGGTTCCTGCCTCTGAGCACAAAGCTCAGTAGGAAATCCTACTTCAAAGAGACCAATCAGCCACTGGAATAATCTCCACAGGGAATTTGGGGGTTCCTCAACATTGGACACCTCAGATTCAGCTGGACAGCTGCTAGGGCATCTTTTCTAGATTGTGTTTTTGCCAGGCAAGGTTGAACCAAATGATCTGTGAGGTTCCTTTTAACCTGGTATTTCTATGATTGTATCCCAGGATGGAGACATCCCCCACCACCACCAGAGCAAGTGAAGGAAAAGGCAGGACTGGTACATCTGCAGAAACACAGAGAAGACTCAATCATGATACAGAGTATCTGTGGCATATCTCCAAAGGCAGGGTGCTCTTGGAAGTGGAGTTGCAAAAGCCACAAATCTAGAAATTATGTTTGGCTTTGAGGATGCCAGGCACAGGTAACTGTGCATCCCAGAAAAGAGACACATGCACTCACAGGAAAGGGTGATCCTTCTGCAAAAAACAAGGAAACCTCTTCTCCAATGCCATGAAGAGTTTCCACACAGAAACAGCCCTGCTCAAGAATGAGTGTAGCCCCAATAAACCTGTCAGACTATCACTGACAGCTGTAAAATGAGATGTTTCAGAAGATCAGACTGAATTTGCAGCAGGTCTGCTCCCATGGATCCAACAAATACTCATCAAGACACAGGAAAAACAGAACTGCTGAGTCCTAACAGGAGCAAAAACTGTGATTATTGCACACCATTTTACAGCTTTGAACCAGAAAGTTGCCCCCTGAAGTGGGTGAATTAGGACTGCCAAAGGGAGGGATAAAGCAGCATGACACAGTAAGAATGCTTGAGGCTTTTTAATCATACACCACAGCTGAGAGGCTGCAGTAGTTGCATTTGTGATTTCACTCCAAAACCCAGGACAGCTGGGCTGGTGTGCTGTCAAAATGGACTGAGGTGCCAAATGATAACAGAAATTACTGATGACTTTTCAAATTTGTGACAGCAAAAGTTAAGGGTTATATAAATGGCCATATTGACTGTCACATGCCTTACCTGTTGCTTTAAGGCTCAAATGAATGCAAACAGGAAACAAAATACTCACCTTGACTGCAATTAAACTACAATGCTGGCATTTCAAGATTTTGTAACAAATTAGCTACACAATACTTTTCCTTTCATGTCTTTAAAATTACTGTGAAGAAAATAGTGACCCACATTTGTAAAATCAAGTAATACAGTGAAAATTGATTCACATGCTACAAAAAAAAAAGTAAAAGTGGCTTGACATTTTCCATTAACTTTCCCCAAGCTGATGTGATGCACTTCATGAAGAAACAAAGGCAGTGGAAGTCCTAGAGTCAGTAACTCCTCCCAACACACCACCTGAAAACAATCACCTGTATGTGCATTCACACTGTGAGTCATTTAGAGGAATGGATACCCCACTTCCCTGGCAAGGTGGGAGAAAGTTTTTAACCCCCACTTGAGTAAGACTGAAGAACTTGTCTCTCCAAGGCACCAGCCCCTCAAGAAGCCCTGTGTTACAAGCTTGTGTTAAGTGGAAGAATGGTAATGCCTGAGGTCTTCATGAGTTAATCCGGATTAAAAAACCACTATGACACTTTTCATACCATCCTCATGGTAATCTAGGGAGAAGGTTCTTGGATTCCCACAGTCCTGTGGACTGTTTTGCTTGTAGAAACAAACAAGGTGCTCCCTGTGAAAAGTTTCATCCTACAAATAAAGACAGGTGCAGGTCCCCTAACACCCAGAGCTGCTTCAGCTGCAGCACTTGCAGTTTAGGACAAAAAAAGCTGAGGCAGTGTTGTCAGTGGTGGTGCAATTTTTCACCCTTATTTAAAAATCTATCAAGAGCTCTCAAAGTCATCTTAAAGAATCAAGAGAGTATGCTGTAAATGCTTGAATAATTTCAATTCTTCTAGCTGATGCATTTACTACCAAAAAAAAGAGTATTTCCACAGAAAAATGAAGAATAGAATAGATTGCAAAAAATACAAGAACCATCCCATCAAAAGCTTAAAAGGAAAACATCTAATGCTACAGGTAACAGGATAGGAAAGTGTTCACAAAGATGCTATAGATGCATTGCATTTCTACTGAACTACAGACTCCCTTCAGTTGTAAGGGACAGACCTAAATCATCAGGCAGGCAAGCTGAAACAGGACACTGATGTAAATCACACCAACCACAAACCTCCACTGTATGAAAAGAAATTCTTCTAAGAGGATTCCTCCCTGTTATTAATCAGGACACGTATGACTTGGAACTAGAAGCAAAACTCAATCCCCTGCTGTATCTAACATCTATACTGCAAGATAAAATAAGGCCAGAAATCTGCTGCAAAGTTAAAATTCCCCATATAAATGCAAAGATAAGGCATTGTGGTCTGTCTCCTCCATACCAAAAACTACAAAAGGACCTGAAGGCAAAATTGTACAGGCTTTGCTTGCCACAAAAGCATCAGAAGTGCCTTGTTTCATCTTGCTTTAAGTGGAGAAAGATACACTGTGGCTCTGAGTATAGGATGAGAGAGAAACCAGCAGAGATTCCCAAATTGCCACCTCTGGAACAGACAAACTGATGTTTCTCCCTGTGCTCTGAATTAGAGATTAAATGTGTCTATTCCTACTTTGAATCTGTAACACAGCCAGGGATCTCTCTCACTGCCTCAACCTCCAGCAGCTGAGGTTTAAGCCAAGCTATTCTGAGCTCCTGGGAAGGTGAGGCCAGGTAGTTTAAAATAAAGCATGCCAACAATGCTGAACAGAATGTTGATCCAAAAGAGGAGACAAACAAGGATGGATAAATAACTGATCTGAGCCTGAGCTCACTGATGTGAATGCTACACTGCATCATAAGCCCTTGGGCTTTCGAATCCCCTGTGCAGAACAGGAGAGCACATCCATACCCATGTATTCCAATAATGCAGCAGACAGAGAGGGCACTTTGGCCAATATCACCCAGGAACTTCAAGGAGGGGACTGTTAGAAGTCACTCCTTAAACAGAGTTTATTAAATTCTATTCCCTGAATTCATTAAATACATACCCAGACAGTATCCTCACATACAGCATCACAAACATGTGTACCACAATACCCCACTGGCTGGACAGGCTCAGCTCTAGGCAGGCACTCCATGGGCATCTCTAGGAGACTCAGTGCTCAGAAGGGCACATGGCCAAGAGGCAGCCCCAGGCACTGGAGCAGGACACGGTGCAGCCCCTGCAAAACTCACAGCAAGGGCCAGGGAGCTCAGGGCAGTCAGGTTAGTTTCTGAGAGCTATTCTGCAAGACCAATGCACTTCATCTATTTGCAAATTGACTGTCTAGCCTACTCAGTCAAGTACTCATTAGAACAGTGCATAGAAGTGAGGGGGCCACTTGAAGTGCAGTGTTTTAGAATGGAATGACTTGGATTGAAAGGAAATCATAAAGATCAACTAGTTCCAGGTGGTTTAGAAAGTGAAGGTACCCCCAAAGCATTGCAGTTCTCAATGCACTGAAGGGGTATTTGCTACAAAAGGCAGTTTTTCAAATGAGTACCATCTTCTTACAAAGGTCTCAAATCTGCAGAGAATGTCTTTCTTTGGAAAACAATCTGGAAAGTCCCCTTGTAGTAGTGTATCTTTCTGATAAAAGGTCAAGTCCATTCTGTGACACTCAACAGAAACCTGTTTAAAATACATACATATATTTAATGGAATATATTCTATGCAGCTCTGTAACAGGATCATGCAGCCTCCCTTTCCAAGAGGTCAGTATGTTTATGGCACATGTGCCACTCTAGATGTGATGGCCTAAGGACATCAGCAAATCAGCATTTACAGGAAGAGATTAGATCATAATATTTAAGTTAGAAAAAATCCCAGGCACAGAAATCAGAAGAGCCTTTGGGCTACCATTCTTCAGATCTAAAACAAATTAAAATCATCTAAGCTAAATCTAATCTAAGTTAAGAAAAACATTTCTGAACTTCACTAAACCTTTTAATCTGTTTCACATTTGACAGTACAGGTAGGTGGTACCTGTAAGGAAACAAAACCACAGTAGTGAAGAGTTATGGGGAAAATATCAGAGCTACACCATCTGTAGGAGCCAGGCAATTCGTCTGAGGGAAGTGGCTGGGCTGGCAACATGGCTTGATAAAGCAATACAATTATCAAGTCCCTGGCTTTTAACAACAAATAATACTGTAAATTCAATTGCCTAGATTAGCCTTTCCAAGGTTTTTGCATCTATCTTCCAGTCATTATAGTGGCTTTTTGCTTTTGGGGCTTTTTTTAGAAGAACCAAGGGAGAAATTTATCATGAAGTAAAATGGAATAGGCACCTAAGAGAAGTTGTGCAGTCTCCAGCCTTGGGAGCTTTCAAAATCCAACTGCAAAGGCCATGAGCAATGTGGTCTGATCCCAGAGCTGACCCCACTCCAGGAGGCTGCAATGAGACCTGCTGAGGCCCATTCCATAAACGACCATATGGGTTTTCCTCTGAAACTCTCCCAGTCCTAATACACACTTTCCTGAGATTTTGGGGTGGAGGTCAAAAGGGAAAGAGAAAGTACAGCTGAGCAAATTCTTCCAAATTTTGACAAACTACAGTTTTATAAAGGACACTGTATTTGTTTCATTCTCTATTTTCTTCCTCTGAGTTTTAAGACTGGATTTGGAGGTTTTTGACTCCTCTTAAGCATTAAGATAAAGCTTCCACAGAATTCCCCCTGATAAACCTGAGGTCTTGCTCCTTAGCAGCAGCAGTCAGCTCACAGCCCATCACTTTGTGACTGAAGCAATGGCTGCTCCCTCTGCTTGTTCATCACTTGACAATCACACCTAATGAGCCTGGAGTTGTTCTAAGCAAAATGAGCAATTCCTCCCCATGAAACCTGATAGCAGGACCAGCAGAGTGCTTCAGCAAATGTTCCCAGAGGAGCTACTAATAAAGTGAAGCAGAGGAATGACAAATGCTTTTTGTAACATTCACCTTTCCCTTCCAGTGAGTATGTGCTCTCCCTGGTGTTGCTATAACTTGAAATTGTATATTGTGACAACATTCTGGGTTAGCAATCAGGTTGCACCAGCCTGCTTTTTTATTAGAGTTACAAAACCCCATAGGTTTGCTAATTAAATATTCAAAAGATAATTTTTCATTTTATCCTTTGCTTACAAGCTATGTAAACAGATAAGCTGTTCTCTTTAAGCAGTTCTTTAAGGCATGCTCTGAAGAAGCTTCATGCTCATGAGCAAATCCATTTGTCTGATGAAGAACACAGGAAAGTGTTTGAAAGCTTTCAAAAAGGAAGACAACATGCCCAGAAAAGACCAGGATTTAAAATGTTGGCACCTTGAGTAAAGCCAGAGACTGTGATGCAAATTGAAAACCAACATGAAAGAGGAATTTGCTCCAGCTTGGCCAGCATGCCTGAGAGTAACCCATGGATCTGTCCATTCTTACATTCTCACCAACCCCATGGTTTGAGATAAGCTTTAAGATCAAAGCCCTCAGGGTTAAAAAAAAATATCACCTCCATCTACCAGTGCTATATAGATATATGGCACATTCATGCTGTGAGTTTATTCACAGAACAACCCTAAGAGGTGAATCAAGCTCATTAACAACAAACACACAAGTTCCCACCAAGTCTTACTCCACACTGGGTACTTCAAGTGATACAGCCAAGGGAACTACACTGATCATCTTCAAGAACCAAGATGAAGGAGAACATGACACACAGAACTTTCCCTTTATTTTCCAATGAATTGTCTTTTATAAAACAAATGAAAATAAAAGAGAAAGCCTCCATAATACCCCAGGTAATAGAGAACTGTTTCTGTATGTTCCTGCTGACAGGCCAGCAGAGACAAAAACACCCATATCACCCCTGCACTATGCCAGGGGATGTGTTGAAGCTTCCAGTCTAGAAATAGAATGCAGTGTGTGTCAGTCACATGACTTTTAAAGGTGTTGATAGATTTTCTCAGGAATCTAGGAAATATCAGACTGTAATTCTTCCCCTCACATGAAGGGATTATCAGTAATAAATGGATGGCTCAAATGCCATTTGTCACTTCAAGTCCATCACAACTTTCAAGAAGACAGTGGTTGTACTTATTGAGCCTATTCTCATATCTGGAAGAACGTTGTACTGACAATAATAACAAAACTGTATTGTTCATGAAAGCAGCTAGCAAAAGAAAAAATTAATAGTTATTATGACATCATTTTTATGTCCTTTTTTAAAGGCTTCAAACATTGTTTGCACATCAATTTGATAAATATTTCATACTACAAGTCTTCATGAAGTCTGACATAGGACTCATTAAAAGCCTATTTATGTGACCACAAGATGATCAGATGAATAAGAGTCTGCAGTCAATTATAAATAGATGCATAACTAAACAACAATAAATTAAATAGATGCATAACAAAACCAAAATAAATTATACATACTGGAGGCCTGCCGGGACGGCCCCTTTTTCTTTTTCCTTTGACTTCTGCTTCTTCAAGCTCACTGCCAGCATCTGAATGTGCAGTAGTTTCATTTGTAGAATCCCTAGGGGGAAAAAAGTTACATAAATTCAAATGATCTAAAATCAACTAGTAGTTTGTAACTGACCAATTAAATACTTAGTCCTGAGCCAGAAAACAAATAAACAACAACAAAAGTCAGCATTAAAAGGCTTTCCCCATTTATTCTGCAAACCAAGGAAATGAGCATTGTTAGCCCTGGCAGAAGAACTTCCCTTTTCATCAGCTGCAATGTCATTTTATTGACTGGAATTCTTTAAATTAATTTTATTTGAAAACACGTTACACTTCAAAACTGGCAATATTAACCAGCACATGCTCAATTCATCAATCCCACAATCCCACTTCCTTTTACTCTTTGTAGCTGCTTCTGAGCTGTTCTCAAGGCCCCAAGAGCAATGTGGAGTCCAATCCAGCTGTGTCACCATCAGCACAGTCACACAAGGTCCCAACACAGCTCTCAGTGACACCCCAAGACAAGGGGCTTGGGCAGCTATTCATAAAGAGGATTCATTCTGCCCCAAACCCAAAAACTCCCTTTGATCTGAAGACATTGATAATTTTTGCAATTAGAAAAATATTTTCACTTGTATAATGGAAAAGCTTTGACAATGCTCAACTCCTGTTAGCTGAAAAGCTCAAACAATAATTTGTCATTCATTGCCATTTCAGATTTAAGAGAATGATAAGAAAAAAAATCTCCCCTAATTTTCACCACCCCTCCCAGAGGCAGAGCCAGAGGCACAGGTACCTCTGTGCCTTCTAAACTCAGATTGTAATTGATCTTTTGAGGCATCAGACCTTGCCCAAGAACAGCTCACATGCAAAACCACACCTGGGCTTTATTTTTACTGTGCAAGACCACCAGTGCACCAGATCTCTATAAATTTTCATTTGCAACTAAAAATGTCCTAGATTACTCAAGGATGGGTCAAGGGCAGTTATCATCATAGACTTCTTTAAATCCAAAATCATTTCCTTGAAGTGAAAGGAGTTCAGTTGCTGTGTCACTTGTGCAAAGGAAGGTGAAAACCAGACCTATTCCATATTTTACAGAGCCTCAAACATCAACAGCAGCATCAGTGATCTGCTCTGGAGAAACTGAGAAGCTCCAGCAAGCAAAGATCTACACAGATCTTCCACCTTGTCTGAGGGTTATTTTGTATTTTGCTTTATAGACCAGGAATACTTCACAAATTTGTTGTATCACCAAGAAAGCTATTTAATAATGCAGAAAGATATTATTGTATTAGAACTGGGAATGTTCTCATACTCCTCTTTATTGAAATTAATGTATTGTCTAGGTCTGCTCTCACTCAAATAATTCTGTAGAACTATGATGAGTTTCTAATATTAAGACATTGTTTTACATTAACCTTTTCCTATTTGCAAGCACAAAACCACCAAGGGGTCCACAGAATCTTTTACAAAAGCCAGAATGCAGAAGAACATCTATGACTCTCTTTTGCTGAAATTAAGTTCAGTGGATTATCTCTAGATACTCTATACACCCCAGAAAATCAGGCACCCTAGATGAAAAACCACTATTCAAGTGCATTTGAGTTCACAAATTACACACTTGTAATGCAGTACCTCTACAAAATATTGAAAATGCAGCTTTGTCATGATACAATTAAAAAGCAGCTTTTGCACTTCATAAAACATGAAACTTGAGAAACTTAGCATCAAGCTATGTATTTGGAAAAACACACAAAAATGTAAAAAGTCTAAAATCAAATAAAAGATACCCCAAAGAGAGTTCAAAATTGCTTGGTAGATTAGGGCCACAGCAGAGGAAAGCAATGCAGTGAATACAGCTGAAAACCTGCTTATATAGATGGATGTACCCAGCCTTTACTCAAATGCCTCATCACACTGCAAGTCACTGACAAAAATGCACACTGGCTCACAATGGCAATTTTAATAGATTCTGAATACAGACGTAAGGAACCCCATAAAAATATCTGCTCCCTTCTGTTTCTACAGAAATTAAAACCATTCTCTATTGCTCTCTCTTAAAACAAAACAAAACAAAACAACAAAAACCAAGGCTTTTCTCTCTGGTTTGCTCAGATCCTTACTGGAGAAGTTCCAGGCATGGTGTGTCTACCTAAACAATACCCCCACTCCTGGGGAAACACTGAGCTTTGCTAGCTTATAAACCTGCACCCCTAGGATCATCAGGATAAAGATTTCTCTCTATTAAAAACAGATTCAGCAATCCTCCTAGGCAAACACCTCAAATCTTTCCCTTGAAACACCAGAGCTATATAAATAAATGAAACTCTACTACCACTTCACATGCATCTACTCCACAGAGAATTCGAATTTGTGCCGATTTACAGCCTCGGTCCAGCCTAGCAAAACCTCCAGACAAATCTGCCTATTTAGCTCTGGAAATTTGAAATCTTTCCTAACACTGCACATGGAAGGAACAGTTAAGTTATTAACCATCTTCTAATCTTTGCCTTAAATAGACTGTTGCCTTAAACCTGATTCTCTTAATATTCTTCTAGTAAAACTTCTCTGATTTGCTGGAAGCCTCTTTGGCCATTTCCCTTTTTGGGAAAAGCTCAGTAAATTAGTACTAAGGGTGAGATTAATCTAATCTAAATTAGAGACATATGCAAAATACCTTAATTTACAAGATACCCCACACTAAGATCAGTGTCCAAAACTGGTCAGACAGTTGAAGTCTTCTAAATTTTGCTTTCTCTCCATCGATGATAAAGTGATCAAGACAAGCAGCTTGAATATAAATGTTTCTAATTAAACAAAGTAACTCTCACCCTAACAACAGGGGAGGAAGAAAGGAAACTTTTTCCCAGCAAGAATGTATGTAAGGAGCAAGGGGAAACCATCAAAAACTAGGTTCCCTTCAGTCCTCACATTATTTGGAGTAGGGAGACACGATCAAGGACAACCTCCAGTCTTCAGCTGGTTTCATATTAAAATAAACATCATTTCAAGCAGCAAGGAATTCTGTTTGAATCATCCAACTCCTGCACACAAAGGTTCCAGGGTGGCTGTGAGCCCTTTCATTTTGGGAGGCAGTGCCTCTTGCCTCTGTCCCAGCCCTGCAGCTGCTCTGGGTACACACACGTGCCCCTTTCCCTCTTATTTCTGACTCAGAGCAGCAGTACAGCATCTCCCAACTGCCGGCAGTCCTGTCACTTTGTAACACTCAGAGAGAAGCAGCTGGCCAGCATCCATCTCCCTCATTCCCTCCACATGTCACAGAACTGCTAAGAAGTAATTTATCTGGTGGCAATTACCCACATCTTAATAGAGCAGAATTATCCTATCCCCATTCCACGTGTGTGTGGCACCTGAGGGGGAAACTTGGGCTTAGTGATAATTGATCCTTCCTGAAGCTGGTGTGAGGGAAGATAACCTGGGCCTAAGGAAAGCTGCCTCATCTAAGGAGAGGTGGGAGTGCCTACAGCAAAACCTTTCCTCTGCTAAGGCTGCTTTGAAATGACAGCGACCTGAGAGAATTTGACAGAGGTGGGGGGGACCTACAAGAGCAGAGCAAAGGAGACAAGTGACACCCCCTTTTCAGGGCTCAGGTATACTCTGCTGTGCTTTCTGGTTTCTCTGGTAACTAAAGCATCCTAGAAAAGTGGCAGCAACTCCAGAATCCCTTCTAAAAACTCCAGATATTATTCCAGAGTTATAATTACTAACCCTTGAAGCTATCCATGTTAATGAAGAATTACCAGATTACTGGACAGCCCTTTACCACATCATGCTTCTGAGAAACATGTTTCCATTAACACAGTAAATTTCACATCTCTGTAACACAAACTAAAATGAATTTACCTTTCTTCTACTATTCCACAAAGTCCTAGCTATAGCATTTATATACCATGCCCCTTCAAAAGCATACCACAGCAAAAACCTGTGTTTATGTATCAGGTTTTGTAAAAAAAAAAGGAACCAAAACACTTCTATAAGCTTTTATAGCTGTTGCTGAGGGGCTCAACATTCTGGCAGAGATAAATCCAGTAATTGCTATCACCAGATTCAGCCTTGTGAAAAAAAGCATTCATGAAGAAAAGTGGCTAAATGCACAGGCTCATGAATCATGGATGAATCAGTTCTCATGGCTGATCTTCAAAAATCTAAGGAGCAAACATGAGTCATGCCATTGAGAGAAGATTCATACCTGTCCATCACACAGATAAATACACCAGATGCTTTCTCCAAACATCTGAAACATCAATAAGTGAAATCCTTGTCTTCACTGTGTTCTAATGCTACTTCTATGAATCTAGAAAGGTTAAGGATTCTCCTTTTATATTCCCTCAACAAAGAAGAATTTGGGAGGGAATATATGATATGGTCCTAAGCAACGTATATTAACAGATCAAATTGGCTTTTGGATTGTTTGTTTAAAGAGAGTAGCCAAAAAGATTACAAAACATTACAAAAAAGTAGAAAACAAGCACAGGAATGGGAGATAATAATCCTTCAAATAATTCATTTAAGAGCTAGAAAGGAAACCTTGATGTTCTGTGTGCAACTGGACTGTGTCTTCCCAAATCTGTAAATGTGAGAAGCCAATACCCTCTAGCCCAAAAATTGTTTCAGGCTTCCCCACCCTGAGACAGCACTCTTCCTGATGGAAGCCTGACTGAGACCTTCTGAATTAGAATTTATCACTCTATTTGATACTTCATCCATACTAGCCCAATGTTCTGAGCCCTCAAGAGAGTCCCAAAACCTCTATAAGCAAATCATGCTGAGTTCTTTGAAAATGAAAGATCTCCTCTTGCTCATAAGCAATTAAAACTACACGTATTGTTGAGGATGACATTTCACCAACACTTCATAGAGTAGCATTAAATTATTCCCAACTTTACCAGAAAAAAACATTAATGTTTTCTTACGCTCTTTGATTTGCTTAAAATCAGTGGCTCTGACTAAAGAATATTTATAGAATATTTAACATCCTTCAGGTTTTTCAGCAGGTGTGTCAAGTTACCAAATCCATTAACATACACTTTTTAACCTTAAACTCTGTGATATTCCATTCACTTTTTAAGTCCACCTGGATTCTTTAAGTGGGAATGCAATTTCCACCACCACAGATTTTCCTGGCTTTTTGTTCCTGGAATATTTCACAAACCTTCCCTCACTTCTTGAATGTGGCAAATCCAGGAAATATGAATCAAGAAAATGTTCTTCCACTACTAATCTCTAACAGGAACTCCCTCAGGCTGACACTCCCCCTCAGTGCTGCCCATCAAGGTAATCCCCAGCTTTAGCCTATACTCATCCACAACTAAATTGTTTTAAAGAGGTTCTAAAAATACAAGCAAAAACTGTAATGCAAAGCACACTATTATTAAGGTCAGACAAATTTTTTTTCAATTGTCCTGTTTCTTAAATAACAGGACTTGAAGTCTTAGCTTGGAATGCCACTCAACCCTGATAAACTAAAGTTCCTTCACACCCTGAGGTAAAAAATATTAGAAAGCATTTCAAGCAAGAAAAAATTAACATTAGATAGTTACCAAATGTACCTGGTGCAGGTGCTTGGCACTGGCAGCAGGGTGGTGACAGAGAGAGCTCTGTGAGGGGATGGCGGAGGGGCGGCAGCCCTGTGAGGGGATGGGATGGGGCGGCAGCTCTGTGAGGGGATGGGACAGGGGGGACAGCTCTGTGAGGGGATGGGACAGGGGGGACAGCTCTGTGAGGGGATGGGACAGGGGGCAGCAGCCCTGTGAGAGGATGGGACAGAGGACAGCTCTGTGAGGGGATGGTGGGGGGGGGCAGCAGCCCTGTGAGGGGATGGGACAGGGGGCAGCAGCCCTGTGAGGGGATGGGACAGGGGGGACAGCCCTGTGAGGGGATGGGACAGGGGGGACAGCCCTGTGAGGGGATGGGACAGGGGGGACAGCTCTGTGAGGGGATGGTGGAGGGGCGGCAGCCCTGTGAGGGGATGGGACAGGGGGCAGCAGCCCTGTGAGGGGATGGGACAGGGGGGACAGCTCTGTGAGGGGATGGGACAGGGGACAGCAGCCCTGTGAGGGGATGGGACAGGGGGGACAGCTCTGTGAGGGGATGGGACAGTGGGGACAGCCCTGTGAGGGGATGGGACAGGGGGGACAGCTCTGTGAGGGGATGGGACAGGGGGCAGCAGCCCTGCGAGAGGATGGGACAGGGGCAGCAGCCCTGTGAGAGGATGGGACAGGGGGCAGCAGCCCTGTGAGGGGATGGGACAGGGGACAGCAGCCCTGTGAGGGGATGGGACAGGGGGCAGCAGCCCTGTGAGGGGATGGGACAGGGGGCAGCAGCCCTGTGAGGGGATGGGACAAGGGGAAGAGGTCCCTTGAGGGGAACCCGTGCTGGAGTGGGCTGGGCATCCCCACCGGGGTACGAGGGGATGGGGTGGGATAAAAGATTGAAGGTGAGCTTGGGCAGGGGTAAAAGGAACACCTGGTAGGTTTTGCCTTTGTTTCTCACCATCATCCAAACCCTTTTTAATTAGCAATAAATTAATTTTCTCCAAGCCAAGCCCATTTGGTCTGTTTTGATTTCCCTGTCATTACCTCACCCCATGAGCTTGCTCACTTTGTGTGCTCTCCTGCCCCGTGAAGAGAGGAGCAAGTTCCAGTCTCTAAAATTCCTTCTTAACTCTATTGGATTTCATCTTCAGCTCCTCCTATTATAGACTTTGCCCTCTGTTCTTCCAGTAGCTCACTTTATCCAAGCACAGCCATGTTCCCATGTGCATTAACCATTCTTATTTCCCAGCAGGACCAAAACATGTTCATGACACTCGCTATCTTCAACTGCAGCAGGCAAAGGCTTTTTGCACAATAAATTCAGCTCATTGTAAGAAAATACACAACTGGAATGTACAATATGGTGTGAGAAAGTACACAACTGGAATATACAACATGGACCATTATGACCAAAACCAATACATGCTGCTGAAAGCTCACAACATTCAGAAGCATAAAAGTAGCAAAGACTTTGTTTTGCTTTGCACAGCAAAGTTAAGTCTCCATACATAGAAAGAAATATTTTTTAGATTAAGTGTTTTGCAGTTTTTTACAGTTTTTCAGCACATGAAAACACAGGAGACCTGGAACGGTCACACTAACATGCACTTATTCCAAACTTGAGTTTTATCCTCACAATCACCTCTCTGTTTACTTCAACCTTTTTAAAAGCCAAGATTTCAAATGTAGAGAGAAGTGCATACTCACTGTAGTACTGGCAAATCTGAAGTAATCATTTTTGCAGCACTCTGGGAAGTAAGAGCTACATAGAACTTCTTCTCAAAGTAATTATAAGACAACTACTTGGAAACCTCTTTCATGAAAAGAATGTCAAAGTCCAGTCTGTAAGAGAGAGAAAAAAAATTTTAGATGTGACTCCAAAATAGTAATGCATTGAATAAACATGCTGTCAACAAAAACGGTCAATTTTGAAGTAGCATCACTATTAAACCACAATAACTTTAAAATGGAAGATCCCAAAATAGCTTAATCATATTCTTGCATTCAGTTTTATATTTCTGTTTAGGTAACTAAAAATAAAATAAATAAAAATTAAATAAAAATTTAAAAATAAATGTTCTGCATTACCTTCTATACTTCTTTACCACATATGTGTGTTTAAATGGCACTACACATATTCAACCAGACTCTCCGGCTCACAGCTTTGTGTGACTGAATTTCACAAAATATTCAGAACCTGTGCAAGGGTCTAAGTGCAGCAGGAGGTATTTTAACTTGATGAAACTGAAGTTGTAAATTTAAATAATAAAGTAGACTGCATCTGTGGTGTCACTACACCCACTAGCAACATTTCTCTACCAAAAAGACTAACCAAGGAGTTGACTAATGGCAGCAGATGTGACTTTACCATTAAATAATGGCACAATGTGACAGATTCAACAATCCTCACTGCAATAAAACACAGAACTGCCATCCTAGTCCTCTAGAAAAAGCAGGTTCTGGAGAAACTAAGTAGATTTGTTTCAGTCTCCCCTTTTAGAGGTCCTGGGCTAATATGAAGAGCTGCATGGAGCACTGCAGTTCAGCAATGGCAAGGAATACCAAGGACTCAACTGTGTGTTTTTAAAACACAGGATATGTTCAAACTCTTTTATTTAAATATTAATTTCCTCTCAATGGGCATTTTTCACCTGTGCACTAGCAGCTTTGCACAAGGCAGGAGGAAAATCCAGCCAGGAAGAGGTAACATAAACTGCACCAAACAAAGCAGTACAGCATATAAAGTATAACTTCCATCCTACTACACACATCAGTGTTTATTTACCAACTGTACAGAATGAACAGGCTTTTTTGCCTCTTTATATTACAATTCAAATTAGACTCACAGTTGCATACAACTAGTTCTTCCAGTACTTACTAATTTGTGTTACCAACAGTTGTACTTACAGTGCCTTATCATGAAATTTACATTTTTTATACCATATCATTAGCAAGCCATGTTGTTGCAAAACACATGTTCACAAACAAAAAGTTGGTTTGGAGTGAAAACCACCACTCCAGCATTAATGGTTTAAAGGGGCCAATACACCAGGCTGGTGTAAAAGTTCTCCAGTTTCACTATGAGACAGAAGTTAATCTGAGTTCTCCTTAAACAAAAATGTCATATATGCTATTTGTGCTATTTCCATAAGCATTTCTTCATTAAAGACACTGCTCATTACTGTGTTTCAAAGGATGTGATTGCTCCTAACAGGGCAATGACATATCCAGTCCACAACATAAAGCAACCACTTCAGACACTGATCAGAATTTATCATAAAGAAACACAGCATTAGATCAGATTAAGTTCTGAGTTGACTTCCTATATGAAAAAATAAAGGCAATGTTCAGATCTCTGAAATGGAGAAGTTCACTACAACTGGAACAAGACTGAAGAAAAAAGTATTTTTTTTGTACTCACACAAGAAGTCTCACACACATACACACATGCTTATGCTAGCTGGATAGCAAAGGAAACCTATCCATCTTATACTTTCAGATTATCTAACTCTAGCAGGATTCATGCCAATCTTACTTTCCAGAAAAGCTTTCTAAAGAAGTTCAAGGAAATTTATGTGTGCTCCAGGTGAGAAGCAGACAGACATTTAAGGCATCCTGCACAACTACTGTGTGGGATTTCTTTTTTAAATTTTCCTTTTCAACCTAATCACCCTTCCCAACTGCTGGCTGTGCATGCTCAGATGTAATCAGCAGCATTCAGCTGCTCTAGGGAAGTGCTCTCACACACAAGGAAAAGGATACTTGCTCAGAAACAGCTTATTTGAAAAGCAAAGTCCTGACTTAGAAGTGTGGAGTGAAGGGTGTAAAGAGCCAGAAGAAGAGAGGACCAAGGCAGCTGGACTCACAGTGCTAGGGGCAGAAAACCTGAGAGCAGGGAACTGCAAGGGCCTGTGCTGCTTTCCCCTTGTCCTTATGCTAAAGAGGAAACTGCAAAACAGGGCTGGAAGAAGCCACCCCTCCATGGTAAAGTTCAGACTGGACCATCAGAAGACAACAAAGTTGTCCCTCTACACTCTTGAATTAATACAGCCACTGTGTAACAAAATACAAAAACTGATTGACAATTGTGGAAAATTCATTGATGCTTGTAGACTACACAAGTATGAACCCTTGTGTTTTTCTGGTTTTAATAAAAGAAATACCTGTCTCTGAAAGATGAAGTTCTCATAACCAGAAAAATCAAACTCTTCCTTCTTTCTCTCCTTCTACCTGAGAATAGAGTCATTGATAAAAAACATCCTGAAAGCTTGAGACACACAACTATTTTGTCACCTGTCCTAGAGAACAGAGCAGGAGGACGAATACTTCATATTTCAGCATTTGGAGTTATTTAAACTATAATGAACACAATATAGTCCTTTAACATGCAGTTAACTGCTTATTTTAGTGTAGAAAAAGAGTCTGATGTTTTCATTCAATCCCACTTATAATGACCTTTATGCCTTTGTAGCTTTTTAAACCTGCACCTCTATATTTTAAGATGACATAAATTTATGCTGGTTCAGTTAAAACTACCTATAGAGGAACACAAAGCAGGCAGTAGAAGACACCATTTAGTTCAAACATACAATGGGAAACAAGTAAATGTTTCCCTTTTTTACCTGTTTTCCAAGCATGCACAATAATCAGGGCAGACGTGACAACCATTATATAAAACTCCCTTTATAAAAAAACTATTTTCTAGTAGATTGTTTGGTTTATTGTAGTGTTTCTTCAATAACAATCTCATAATGAGCTCCATTTTAAAAAGACTCTTGGATTTTACAACAACGAATCCAATACATGCATTCCATCAATATTTCCTGTGGTTTTTACTAACACACAAAGCTACCCACACTTTTTGCAGTCCTTAGGTTGTTTGCCTCTCCACTGCTGAAGTAATCCACCCATTTTAGCCAAAAACCAAACAAATTAAAAAACTGACAACATCCTGACACAGTCCTTCCAAGCAACCCTCTGATAGCAACAACACCAAATCAAGTTAAATTAGCCCTATTGCAGACTAGGTACCCACATCTTATAAAGCTGAATCAAAACTTAAATAACAAAGAAAATCAACTATTTCATCTAGCAGTTATTACATTATTATTTCCACTGCCTAGAAGACACCCAAAACAAAAGATTGCAGGCATTATGCTGACTTCTAATACAAAATCCTTTCCTTGTTGACCAAGTCACCTTATCCTTTCCAAGTGCAAAATACATTCAAACAACAGCTCACACAAATGAAGCAATGTCTTCTACAATTAACTGGTCGTGCCTTTACCCCCTTCCTTCATTTCCCATTTCCAATGACCCTCTGTTCTCTCCCTCTGTGCTCCCTGCTGGAGTACATGATGGTGTGTCATGCTCCTGCCCAGCACCAGAAAGCAAGACATGGAAAACTCTAGCTTTTCCTGGTTTAGAGACAAGATTTGTCCCCTCAATATTCTTGCCCAAAGCCTGCATGTGACTGCAAGGAAAAGGCATTAGCATCAGCACAAACTACAATCCTGCACTCCACACTCAGGCAGAGCTTCCAGCAACCAGGTGAGAGAGAAGAAAGGATCAGATGCAGGCAGATCAATTCTAGCCTTCACTGCTTTATCCAATGTCTTGGGTACACCACAGAAACCCCTTTTGCTCAGCTACCCACCTGCAATGTGAAAATAGTATCTAGAAATTGGAAACATGAATTCTAAATCCTGCAGAAATAGAAAAATAATCATCAGGAATTAACCTTGTAACAAATTTACCAAATGTCATGATGTGTTCTGCATCACTCAAGAATTTTTGTTTGCTCTGGATTAAATATTCTATAAGCATAAGCTTTATTTCTGCTAAAGGTTTGGAACTTGAAACATATTAACTCATGTTGACCCTACAGCCACTTGATCTAGAGCCAAATTAGATCCCCACTCCCAGGTCTGATTCTGAAAGCACATAGCATCATTTAAGGCCAAACAAAGCATAATGCTCATTCAGCCCATCTTTAAAAGAACTTCATTGAAGTTCTGTGCACAATATATATTGCACTCTATCACATTCTAATAAGTCCTTAAACCAATATTGAAAGCCCAAGTGATAGAAAAATTATCACTGAGCACTAGTGAGATCCTCACTACTTATGGTGCACAGCAAGCTCTCTATGTGGTCTGCAGCATTCCTAATCCAGTCAAACCATGACAGAAGGAAGAAATATCAGCATCAACTAGGCTAGCACAGCATGGCCATGCTTTACGTCCTACACCCATCAAAATCATCCTGGATATATTGTTAGTAGTAACCCACATGGCTCTGCAGTGTGCCTCTGCTGTTCTGGTTAGCCATTCCAGTTCAACCTGCAGAGGCATGTCAGTGTCAACCCAAAACCCTGGGAGAGCTGCTGGACACACCAGATGCTTATGCTGCCATTCAGAGGGACCTGGGCAGTCTGGAGCACTGGACACACAGGGATCATGTGAAGTCCAATAAAGTGTACAGCCAAGAACCACACAGAGAAGACCTGTCCACCAAAGTGGAGTATTTAGCAGATGCTCATTATCATTGACTTAAGTTTCTTTTCTTCCATTCTTTACAGGTATTACCAGACATTTTACCAATACCTGTGGGATCAAAAACTACCTTGTGGCAACCATTAGCTGTCCATTTAAATTGCCTTCAATCGCAGTTGTCTCCTCAGTTGCACCAACATGCAGAACTGACTACAGGCAAAACAGCTGTTGCTGCTTCCTCTCACCAAATGCTTTTAGCCTAGACAGGTCCTGCCCAGTCAGCCAGAAAAATCATCTGAAGTGTCACATCAGAGCACATGAAATTATTCTGTGCTGCTCGACATTCCAAATGCAAGACCTCGCACTGAAAGGCTGCACAAATCCCTTCTTCCAGAGCTGGGAATAAAATCCTTACGTGACAAAAACATCCAAGCCATGCTACCACATTTCTATACTTAGTTCTCTGTCTCTAAAAATGTGTGAGCTGCCAAAACCAATCAGTTTTTCTGTATCTTCTGCTACCATTTCCAGAAGGTAGCAGCTAATTCCTGTACTGTGCAGGTCTGCGCTAAGGCACCGACACCAAGATCACACAGGACAGCTGATACAATCTTTTACCATGGCTACAGTAGCATAATTAATTTAAATGTCACACATCACTCAGACAATTGTTTGATCTCCAGTGTTTAGTCTGATGGCTTTTAAATATATTTTCATATACTGCTTTCTTCTAATGCCTAGGATGGCTGATACTAAAAATACTTATCAATGCTTCATGAAAACAATTGCTGTAGATCTGGCTTGCTCAAGAACAGAAATGTTATAATTTCAATTTTTAATTATAATTTTTTTTTAAATAAGCGTAAATTTGATAGACTAAGCATATGAAAACAAGCTTGCCTTCCCTTTGTTATTCTTACAGACTCTTCAGACATAACTGCTCCTTCTTCTGTGGACACACTGAGACACTTGACCTGATTTTCTGCAGCACTGAGCATTCAGAACTGTTGCTGAGATCACCGGGGGCTACGGGCACTCCACCACTCATAGGGCAAATAATTATGAGCTGACTGCACAAGACTAAGAGTTAAGGCACTGACTTCTAATGTTTGTCCAATATCTGGATGATTAAGGCCTAAATTAACAACTTGCTCCTCCCCATCTGTCCATCAGGATAACATCAGACACCTACCAGCCTCATGCCTACCTGCTCTGAACACAAAACACACAGAACAAAAAGGGCTCTGCTAAGTTACTTCGACTGTCCTCAGGCTGTGAGAATGAATAGATAGACCCTGAAGCCTTCTGTTTCTCTGCACTTGTATTTCCAAAACTTAGGGGTCTTGAGAAGATAAATTCAATTGTCTTTTTAAGATGGCACAAGAACATTGAGAATCATAAAAAAAGCCCATGGAACAAGTTTTAGTTGACAGAGATTTTTCTTACTGTAGAAACTGTAAAGTCATCCTCCAAACAAAAGCCTGAACAAACCAATAAAAACTTGCAAAAGACTGAATAATAAAAGGGACAGTATAAAGTATAAAGGGGCAGTATAAGTGAGAGAGATAAAGTTATCAAGGTAATTAGACTCTCCTCCTAAAGGACCACCCTGATCAGCTGATGCTTACTCAGCTCACTAAAATGACCAAAAGCTTCTCGAGGTTTGGCCCAGCTGATTTTAGAGGGCCAAGCCAATATTCCAGGAGGCTCTAACACAGGAAAAGCATCAGGAGGGTACAACTGGACACAGAGCAGACTGAAGAGGATGACTTCTTTTCCCATATGTAAAAACTGCTGCAAAGGCAATGGAGAGGGACAGTAAAGAGCATTTCTCAGTGGGAACACACAAGCAATGGGTGTGTGCTGCAGCAAAGACAACTCAGTAAGACACAAACAAACCAGGCAGGGACCAGTGGAGCTCTCCAATACTGTGCTCAATCAAATGTGAATTACCCACCACTGCATATTTTTGCTTTTCCCAAGTAAATAGGTCAAGTTTGTCAGGTGCAACAGGCAAGGTCTGTGGTGAAAGCTTATTCTGAGGAGCTTGAAACAGCTGGGAAAACCCAGGAAAAACCAGATATGGCTTTTGGGACACAGCCTGCTTTAGGTCTGAAGACATGGCACAACCAGACCTGTGCCTGCAGGAGGGAAAGGCTGGGGACTAGGCCAAATCTCCATACCCCTCCTTACCCCTGTCTCTTCCAAGGTTTCTGGGACTTTCACCTTCAATCAAACATCTGTGACAATAATTAAAACTAAATCCAGTGATTAAAATCACACTCCAGCATTGCAGTGAGTGCTCATTCCTAGAAAATAATCCATATTTAGAGGAAGGCAGGAATCCCTGGCAGAGTCAGACACGTAGAGGGCCACAGAGGCTGTAGATACTCGTCTCTGTGCAGCACAAAGCACAGCAGGCCAGGAGCTCACACTGTCTGCAGGCACACAAGAAGCACTGTTAATAGATTTTTATGCTACCTCAGAAAAGTGTTTACTCATCTGTAATTTCTCTCAGCAGTGGACATCTGGTGTTCTATTATTCATTGCATCTGGAAAATTGCCAACAATAAAACCAATTTTCACAAAAAGGAAGCAAAGCCTGACATGAAGAATGCTGGAATAAAGGAAAAAACTCAGAATGGTTCATGGTTTTGTTCCCTTTGTCTTTTATTTTCTCCTCATATGGGGGACTCTGAGTAGAAAAGCCAAAAGGAACTGCAGAACATTTTTCCCAGATTATAAAAGAAAACAAGCATTTTGAATTCACATATAAATTGAGAACTCTGGCAAATGACTGATTCTGGTACTCATTTGAACACATGGGGGAAGTGCACAAAGGCTACATGAAACTAAGGTCAGTAAAATACTAACTTAGCTACTAAGAGAAAGGATATTGAATGGTTAATATAGAGACTTGTATATATCAAGTAGAAGAAAATGTAGGACCACTCTAACATGTAATAGTCCATCAATTTGCTGATAGGCACCTGTAATACTCTCCTCAAAAGAACACAAACACATAATGGCTCTTCAAAGGAAGGAGGTGGTGCTGAGGACTTTGTTAAAACATTCCCACCTCAAAACTGATCCCTCAGGAAGCCAACATCTCACACTCTAAGCTTTGGAGGAATGGCTCCACCAATTTCTTCATTGCCAGACTTGTCAAGATCCACAGCCTTGTAAAGATGGCCTATCCAAGATGCTCAAACAGCAAAGATTTCTGGGCATTATCTCAGAGTGACTGAGGCACTGACAGCCTCTCCTCAGTATTCACATCTACTCCAGAGACAAGCCTTACAAAGTTTTAGGCTAAGAGTCTTCCAATGCTATCAGTTCAGGAACTGGAAGACCCTGGTGCACCAGTTTTCCTGAGTCCAGGGAATTCAGCAATGCTCCAATGACAAAACCCCATGGATTCCTGCACTCCTGCCTAACAACAGGTTGGAGGCTCAGCTTAACCCTCAGCCTGATGCAGCTAATTGGTATCTGTTCCACTACAGCTCCTTATTCACTCAAAGATCATCTTTCTGTGAACGGTGTGTGGATGTTTTAAAATTAAGTACTTCATGTTTCAATCTGCTCAGAAGTGATGTTGCATTTGAAGAAGGGATTAGTAAATATTCAATAAGCATTTTATAAGGAAGATAATGCTATCTCTCTGCAGTGAGGCAGTCCAAATACCCTTGCTTTTAGTAACCATTTTTGCTAGCATTAAGTGGACAGGGGTTCCACTGATGCTTTTCATTTAAGCAGGAATAAATTTACCAGGAAATATAAGAAAGCTGTTTTTCTTCCATTGTTAATTACTTTTAGCCCAAGTAACTCTGTAAATTATTTTTTTCAAAAATCCCATTTGCTTTAGCATAAAAGAGACTTCTCAGAAGAGGTCCTGGTAGCACAGATTTTTTGACACTTGATTGTTGACATTCTGTGGGACTATTGACAGATTATATGGATGTACCACAAAGAGAGAGTAATTTCCATATCCACTAGCCAGAGAACCTAAATTATAAATACCTGAAAAGCTGCTCCTAAAAAAGAATTTACAAAAACTGAACAAGAGCCAAAAAAAAAAGGAGCAGAGGTAGACCATCATAAAAGATAAGGTTATCAAAAAAAGATCATTATATATATCAATAGAAAAGCTACAGAATCAACCTCTACTTCCCAACCCCAACAACTTCTTGACAAAATTCAACCCAATATCAAACCAGACACCCTCCACCTACATCTTGTACCAGAACAATCCCTCTTCTGAACCAATCCACAAACTGCAACCTTTCAGGAAAAAAACCACCCAAAAAAAAGCTGTGAGTAATCCCAAACCCTGTCAATAGCAAAACAAGCTGGCAACTCTAACTTGGTTCTTCCTCATTAAAATTTGCTTCAAATTCTCCTCCCAGTAAAAGAATCAACAGTATTCTCCTCTACCAGGAATTTTCTCATCTGTTCCCCAAGACCATGGGGCTGTGCAGGTTGTTAATCCAAGGAGAGCAGATGGGAAAAAACCCCATCAGAACACATTGGAGTATTCCCTTCACCATTCAGTGAGCTGGTTACAAGAGAAACTATACTGCATCTATAAACTACACAATTTAAATCATCCCTTCATCAAAGCTACCACAAACTCACTAAGGCAAATCATCAGCTTCCCATTGACCACATTTTGCCTTAAGAACTTAAAAGAACAATAACTCCAGAATCCACATGCTGCTAAATAGCCCAAATCTATCCTAGCCTGATGCTGCCCCAGTCTAAAGGCAGTGGATGAGACCCAAGCTGAAATCCTCATGGGTTTATTCTTCAACAAAGATTATAAAGGTACAAGCAAGCCTACTCTTCTGAAACACACAGGTGATGTATTTTTCCTCTGAAAACTCACACACTTTCAAAGCCATCCTGTGTGTGACACCAAGCACCATTATCAGACCGTTCCCAAAGCCCACACTGAGACTGGTTTCCTGTCCACCAGGCCAACACCTCCTGTCACAAAGCCAACAGAGTGAAACTCAAACAAGCCATAAAGTGGAGGCAGTGCCCCAAGAGCCTAGGCGTGTGCTGGGAGCACTCAGCACTGCACTGAGCCAAGAGAACCTCCCAAAGACTGCCTCACACAAACACCTACCATATCTGCTGAACAAACCTCACCAACACTCCATTAGCACACATGGCACAGCTTTTGACCTCTAGCAGCAGTACAGTCAAATCCTTCACTGCAAAAGCATACATTAAAAAATTTCTTCTCATCCATCTTAAAACCACCTGAGCACCACAACAAAGTTGTGAGGAAAAGCACATTTTTTCAATGGACACACACAACCATGCTGGAGATAGAAATAAAAAGCCTTGCAAGCATGTTGTTTCCCAGGTGAACTCATACTGCAACCAAAACTCAAATCTAAATCCTGAGGCTAACACAATTCCCCAAAGCCCAAAGGCTTCCCCAACACTACACAGGTGAACAGCAAGAGGACAAGCAGCAAACAAGGAAATTATTTGCCAGAAGAACACTTCCCAGAACAAAACCATCCCACTCCTAAAGTTCTCACTCTCAATCTGAAACACTCGTGGAGGTGCACAGCTGGAAAATAAAGGTTCCCATTAATTTTAAATAATTGATTCAAAAGGGAAAGTGGCTTTATCCCACACTTAGCTTCCTCCCTATAACACATCTCTCTGCCCCACAGGCAAAACCTCCCCACACCTGTACTGAGCTTCAGGACTGGGGCCTGGGGCTTTATTTTAGTCTAAAGCAGTGTGATCCAGGAGCTTGCCTACTTTTTCACAGCAATATCAATCGACCTAAAAATACATTACCTGTACCTACAAGCCTTTCTTGATTGAGACATGAGGGGAAGAAAAGATTTATTTTAGCTCAGTGAATAATCCTGAAAAAAAGTTTTTATCATTCAGAAATTAATTCTGATTAGTCAAAAAACCCTAGGAAGACTAGCTAGAGGGGGCAGAACTGCTTGCTCTTTGTTATTTAAAAATGGAGATGTAGAGCACAAGGACACAGGTGAGCTGTGCATTTACTGCAGTGCAGCATCACCAAAATGGGCTTTGCTAACTGCACTGACCACACAACAGCTGATTCCCCACCACCTTCCTCACTGTCCTTTGAGTGTTTTCCCTCCTGACTCAAATACTTTACTTTGAAGGCATGGTGACAACTCCAACTTCAAAGCTATCATTCATGTATTTGGATACTCTAAATTGCAAACACTGGTGATTTCTTTCATAACTGTATCTTGCATTGCTTACAGAAATACAGGAACACCTCTTTTTATTTCTGAAGAGTTATTTGACAAGCAGATGACAAAAACTGGAATTAGTGTGACAGTGTCTGAGCAAGCATCATTCATTTTTGTGCTCCCAACTTAAAAGCCTACCCAAAAATACTTTCTCCTGCTAACACTGACAGCAGTCCTTCCCCCTAGACAAGGAAGAATTTTTTCATCTGGGAAATATTTACTAAAACAATTCACTGGACTAATGCAGCAGTTTGCAGCCTAATGAAATAGCTTAGCTAAAACTTAGCCAAAATGGACCACTTAAAAAGAGACACAAGAAAGATCTTGCCTCCCTTAGAAAGGCTGCCAGCAGATGAAGGCTGCTCCATGATGTTGGTAATGACATTATCCACAGCTCCAGTATGAACTGCTTGATTTTTCTAAAGATACCCAAACAGAGAGGAAACCCTGTGGTACTGGAAAACAGGAACATGGGCTCTGCCAGCAACCTAAACCAGTTACCTTCCTGTAGGAAACAATTAAGGTACCAAACCTCCTCCCCACCTGATCCCCAAAGATCAAGGTTCACAGCTAACCTTGACTGTGAATTGAGGAAAGAACCCAAGGATTAATCACCAGAAGAAATGCAGAGTAGCTGCAGAGAGCCCCCTCACAGGTAGCAGGCTAACAGATGAAACCAACAGCCACAAATCAACATCTCTGAGGGACACAAAAATGGCAAAAATGTGGGATCCTGAGGCCATCCTGATACAACCAAAACTTGTTTAGAAATGTGCAGGGGGCTTAGAGGCATCTGCCTGGTTTGTGTCTGCGCAAGGCCAAAGCTCCATTCAGGATGGAGTGGTGAAGTTAAGGTCAGAGCTCAGAGCAGAGTCTTCAGCATCTGGAATTTAAGAAGTGCTACTCACAGAACTCTCTGCTAAGCTACAGTGATGCTTTCCAACAGTACCAGCCTCCTGCTTACACACACAGAGCCTTAAAAATCTCTTCCCTGGGAACAACAGACTAAGAAAAAAAGAAAAATTAACAGGTGAGAAAAGAGCCTCATGCCCAGACGAGATGAGAATCATCTTCTACCATCACATATAAGACATTGGAAATAGAAAAAGCACAATTCTCTCAGCACTGCTGGTAAGACCGAGTGAAACTTAACAGAAACTATGGAAAAGAGAAGCCGATGCTCCCTAGTGAGAAAGGAAACTCCAGCAGCTGATCCACACAAGAGGATATTTCCCCCTGTAAGACTCCTTGGCTTTTGTTTTTGCAGAGAAGAGAACAGACCACACAGCTCCAAATGCTGAAGAATTTGCAAATACTTTCTTATGTGCTTCAGAAAACAGGCAGAGGACTTTCAGTGTCTTACACAGCTACATAAAATGAAAATACATCCAATAACTGATATTTGAAACTGTCAGGCTGTAAGAGCAAGAGTGAGAATATTTTGAAGCATTTCCTTAAACAGATTCTCAATTCCCATGAGATTCTCAAGAGCAAATGCTAGCTAAAAATTGTAACCCCAGGAGTTAGCTGAGGGAACATTTCCTCTAGGAACAATCCTTACAGAAAATACAAGGAAGACACAAGTTTTCATTTCTCTTGTACCTGGTCCTACCTCCATTTCCCTACAAATTATTCAAATAAATGTAAACATTAATCTATAAGCATTGCCTTCACCCTTGAGGCAAAGGTAAAGCAAGCTTTTCCAGAGCACACAGTATACACAAGTATATTTAACATAGCATTTAGCTATCATTTGAATACTTTAAAAGTATCAAGGAAGTTTTTTATCCAGGAGTTATACCAACACTTAGCACTCCCACAAATCAAAACACAGAAAACATGACTACATATCAAAGAATAATAATCGTAAAAAAACCCCAAGCCAACAGGGAACAGATATTTTCTTTTTCAACAGGACTTTGGGATGAGGTTTCATACAATGGTTGAACCAATCTGATTGGTTGCTGTTGTTTAAAATGCAGTCCCTGCTTTTTCCTCCTGCTCCAGATCACATTTTCCTACTGTTTTTTTTTTTTTTTTTTCCAGCAGCTTGGATACTCCCAGTGAATGGAGAGACAGGGGACACTGGAAAAGGAGAGAAGGGAGGAAGCAGACCCAGTCCTCCTGCCCTCCCTGCTCCCATCCTGGCAGCACAGCACTCTACCATATTGATTCAATTGAAAATGCAGCACAGCTGCAGAACAAAGGAGGCAACGTATAACAAAGTCCACATAAAACACTCCACACTACATATAACCTGAGAAATCTATTAATTGAAGTATCGTAGTACACTTCCTACATGTTACATTAATTTCATTTATTACCATCCAGAATGTGCTCCCATAAGTCATTATTTTTGTTATCTCAAGGCAGTGTTAATTCAAGATTGAAAATAATGGCCTAGGTATAGGCTGATATATGATATTCATATATCTCTTTTCACTCTAAAAGAGATATATGAATGCTCTCTAACCAGAGCAGTAACAATTAAAAAGTAAAGAAAAACCCAGGAGACACTATTAGAGAACTATTTCAGAGAGAAACACAAATGCAAGGAATTTAGGATAGAGTCCTTTGCACAGCACTTCTAGCTCAGTTTCAGAGCAAAACAAAAAGCAGAGTCAGTAGGAAGCAACATCTGAATGAATGTCCGGGAATGCCAGTCACTACTGCCCACTGCCCTGAACATCAGGCACTGGGGCTGCTCCCTCCCATGGCTGTACTGGCACTTGGCTTTCTGCCCATTTGCACAACCCAGGAAATCATCTAGCAATTTTCAAAACTATTTTCCAGTTGTTTGTATTTGGATCAGCTCCCTGACCTTGCTCATCCCTTGTTTGCATGAGCACAGGACCAGGGCTAGGGAAGAGGCAGGAACAACCAGGAGAGAACAGGACCAGGGGATTTGCAGTGGCCTAAACTGCTACAGAAATGCAATGTACCTTGCTGAAAGATCTTAGAAAAAGAGGGAAAACCCCTCCAGTTTCTCAAAACTCCAGTGTATTCTACAAATGCACTTCAAAAATAGGTGCTAATGCTCAATAAATACAAAACACTGCTTTTGGATCAATGAGTATGGATTCCTTTCCTAACCAAACTCTAAAGATGTCAAAGAAAAAGCAGTGTCAGATTAAGGCCATTTGGAGGCTTTTTAATAATCTTTGCATAAATAGAAAGCATCTAATTATAGCAGATGATAGCCAGTGTCTTGCCAATCCGTGTGATATCCTAAGTAAGCGTTTTCTCCACAAAATTCTCTTACACTGTTTTGAGGGGAGAGGACAGGGAGGGGGGAAGGGCTACCTTCTTTCTGACTCCCATTTCTCATTTTTCTACCAGTATTAGTCTGCATTAACAGCCAAATCATACACACACACTCACACAACACTGCCAGTGACCTACTAGAAAGTTGCTATAGCAACGACTGCTTTCAGAAATACACGTTGTGCATTTTAAGTGCCATCATAGTGTAACTCATCTGTCAATTAATAACCATGCCTCACAGGAACACACCACATACGCCAAAAAAAAATTAACAAATAAACACAGAGGCTTTATGTCCACAAAAGGAAGCACTGGGAAACCCCGTGTGGGCTTAGACTCACTACCAATGGAAAAAAACCAAACAATGACACATATTTAGCAGATGTAACTCTCACATTCCTGTTTAAGTGCACTCAATTAATGAAGTATGAAAAAACTTCAATTCAGTCTTAAAAGACGAAATCACTTGTAAACATTACATGTCTAGTTTAAGCAAGTCCAACTTAGTTGTAAAATCATCTATAGGAGCATACCGAAAACATCATTTAATTTAGGTTTCTGTTACATTTTGAGTGAAATCTCTAATAAGAAGCAATGGATTTGAAAACATATTGAGTAAACAAAAAACGGAGTATCTACTTTCAGCTTCAGTAGACTTCATGAAATCCTGTGGCCAGGTTATTTCTAATTAGCCATCAGACTAAACCTGTGACACTGTCTATTTCTCTAGATGCAGGTGTCCACCAGTTTTTGGTGCTAAGTGTTAGATACAAAGCATAAACACAGAAAAGAACTGAACATCTAAAACATCACTTAGTTATTCACAGAGAGAAAACTTCAAGAAAATTCAACTAGCACAACTGGAAACTCAAGAATACTCCAGTACTCCCCACAGCAGCTCATTTCTTGTTTCCTCTCCCAGCCCTGCCTTACACCAGCAGGTGATTTTCAGTCAAGTGCATGCCCTAGGTTCCAGTTCTTCTCCTGTCTCAGCTGTGGCACATGTGCTGTCCATGGACTGCCACTGACCAGTGCAAGGTCAGTTCACTGCTAACTGCAGAATATTCTCTGTACAGAACACAAAGGCTGATGTCTGAGCTTTGCAGAGACCCTGGATCACCAAGGGCTGTCTGCATCAATGAAATGGTGAGAAAGCCTGCAGAGCTTCTGAGCTCCAACGTGACCTTGAAAAGTGTTTCAATTTCCTTTTTCACATCCTCTAAATCCAGCCCAAATCATTCTCTCACATGACAAAGATAAAAATCACTTTCCTGTAATGTTTCTTTGTTTGAGATGAACATCAAGCTCTCACAGCACCCAGCCTTTGACAATATACTGGTATTGATGCCAGCTGAAATCCTCCTGGGTGTCAGAAAACAGAGTAAGAGGACTTGCTGGTTTCAGCTGGAGTAGAGTTAATTTTCTTCCCAGGAGCTGGTATGGGGCTGTGTTGGGGTCTGTGCTGAACACAGGTTGATAATGGTGACACTTTCTCTTCTTACTGAGCTCACATAGAGCCAGGGCCTTTCCTGCCCCTCCTACAGCAATGCCAGGGAAGGGCTGAGGGTACCTGGGAGGGGACACAGGTGACCTAAACCAACCCAAGGGATATTCCAGACCTCATTAATAGTATATAAAGTGGAGGGAAGAGGGAGGAAGGGGAGACATTTGGAGTGATGGCATTTATCTTCCCAAGGGCCCTGCTCCCCTGGAGGTGTGGAACTCCTGCCTGCCTGTGGGAGAGCTGAATGAATTCCTTAGTTTAATTTGCTTGTATGTGCAGCTTTGCTTTCCCTGTTAAACTGGCCCTCTCTCAACCCATGAGCTGTCCAGCTTTTACCCTTCCATTCTCTCTCCAATCCTGCTGGGGGAACAAGTGAGTGACTGCAAGGGCCTGGTGGCTGGGAGGGACACAAATCCTGCCCAAAGCTCTGCATGAGCTCAGGGAGCTCCACCAAGAACCCTGGCCTGGTTATGTGTGTGCAGCAACTCCTGTAGGGACTTTCCACTCACCCTGGACTTCACAGGGAGGATTTTCTAAAAACTGAATCACAACTAATCCTTTTAGCTTGGATAACAAAGACCACTTTTGAAAGTCTGATTCTTATACATACATGAAATATGCTGTAGGAGAGTTGTGAGATACACATCCCTCCAAGGCAGCAAGGCCCAGAGTCAGGGTACAGGGGCAATTCTATCTCCCTGCATCCCACTGACAGCTCACAGGAGCAAAGCAGGCAGAGGCACAACCAACCAGTATTTCAGTTCTAGTTATGGTTAATGTAACGCTCTGAAAAGTCTCTGAACAGCAAAGAAACCCCTGCCTTAAAATCTCCTTTCTCACATCAAGATGGAAGAACTTTTTTCCTCTTACCTATGGACAGCTGGCAGCAGGCACGAGGCAGAGGGCCAGTTAAAAACTATTGTAAATACAATCATACTCTTATCTTTCCAGTGAGATAGCAACAGACATAGCTCTCCAGATTTTATAACAGGAAATTTAAATTGTAATTACCTTTTTTGTAAGTCCAGAATTTGGCTGATGACAGTTGCATAAATCACACCTTTAAATAATTTACAACAGCAAGATATCCTCATCTTCAAAATTATTAAAAAGTGGTGCCATTTTCTGGCTAATTTTTTTAAACATATGCACAATAATAAAAATACCACCTACAATAATAAAACACCACGTGGGGCAGCAGAAAGGCCTGTAAAGACCAGCACTTTTGCTGAGGCCCAAAGCCCAGTCAGAAGACAAATGCATGTGTGTAGCCATACTCTCCAGAACACTCCCAAAATCCATACCTTCCCAGCTGCTTGTATTTACACACATTAGATTCTGCATCAGTATTATCTTTTTAGGTGATACTTTTCATTCCCTAATATTATAAGTGAGTCCTTTCTTATTCGAAAATGTAATTATATCCCACCCTGGCAAACCCCTCTGACAATAAACAATGCAGGTCAGTTTTCACTACCACCTACATTCAGTACTACAGCTGCTCTCATGTCTTTCCAAATCCACCTCTCCCCTCTGGACCTTTCCCTTTATTCAGGACAAAATTCCTGCTTGTCCTGACATCCACCCTGGTGTCTGGGGGCACCAGGTGAAGTTCACAGAGCAGTGGCTCCTCAGCAGTCAGAATGCCACAGCCATCCCCACTTCTCCAGCCACAAAGCCAGGCCATGCTGGAATCAGCTTTCCAGCTTCTCCTTTGCACTTTCAGGTGGTTGGTTCCTCCCACAGACCCAGAGTGAGAACCCTGATCATGCAGAGTGAGACTCCAGCAGTTTCCTCTCCTCCTCTTTCCATGACTGTGCCTCAGGGACTGCAGATTCACCAGAGCTGGGACACCTCTCTGTCAGGGACCACCATCCCTCTTTGCTTTTTTCTTCCCTGACCCAAATGAAGGTTCCATCCTGTCCTGTCCCAACCCTCCCTTGCTCTTGAGTCTGTGCCCCCCTTTACATTCCTGTCAGCAAGGTCAGGTACGCCAGCAAACCCCTCTAAATAACTACTTCTCTAATGGGGGCTCAGATACTCCAGATCTCTTCCTGGGCCTCCTCTTCTAAGAAACATTTCCAGTTGAAAAGTAAAACATTCACTCTTTCAGAATACAGTCCTCTGAAACATTAAGCACTGCACACTACACCGGCAAGAGCACAAAGTGTGACAAACAAGGGCAGAGGATGGAGGGAAGCTGGATGTGCCTTCAGCAGCAGCCTAAATGAGTTCTGAGCTCACTGTTTAACTCTATTCTTACCTACCTGCCAGAACACTCCCCACAAATAATGTGCTGACTACCAGACCTTTGGGTCCATCATTTCTGGGGTTCTTTTGATCCCAAAGATGAACCTTTAACATTTTATCCTGTACACTGCTGCTGTCTCACAGTTAAGAGGAGATACACCTTGGCCTTCACATAAACAAGATATTTTACAAAATCCCACTCTCCCTTTCTGCATAATTTGCCATTGTAATTAAACACTGGAGCTCTGACACTTATAATTGAAAATTCATGTGGTCCTTAGGCTTCCACTTTTTCTTCAGGTGTAAGTCAAAAGGCCACATTAATGCCAGCTTTGCTATCAGGATCACAAGAACATAATTTCTTACTAAATTAATACATTAGCACTAACATGAAAAATTGATGGTTGAAGTGACTCCTACATGGCTTTTTTCCAATAATCTGTTCATCATTAAGATAATTCCCACATTTTAATTCTTGAAAGACACTTCTAATAAGGCTGTAGGACTCACCAGGCTTTTCCTTTTATTTAAAGGTTGGGTCTCCTCTTTGGTTTTAAACTGTCAACGGTTATATTTATTAGCTAACTAGAAATAATTTCCCATTTGCCATCAGCACTGCATAAAACTCAGTTTGCACTGAAGAGTCAGATTTGAAGGCGTCAAATTTAACCTGAAACAAACAAGCTGATTTTTTCCAGTTAATGAATCATTACTCCCAACTAGCTGTCAAATTTCAAAAGTAATTAATACAAATAAACTGCTTCTTAAATTAGAAGTAAAATACTAATCCATAACAACTTATACAATATGCATCAAGTATAATAAAATCATATTTCTTCTTAGGATCAAAGTGCATTCCCATTCTGCTGCCCAAGGGGAAGAGGCTGAGTGCACCAAGGCCTCTGTCCTCACCCACCAGAGGAACAAGGAGTGGAAAAGCAGCCCTGGAACCTCCTCCTGAGCCAGGGAACAAAAACAGCCACTGGAGCACAAACTGCTCTCTGTCAATGCACTAAATGGATTATGTGGCTTTGGAAGAGTCAGCCACAATCCCACTTGAAAAATAATGAATTTGCAAGAACGCATCATAAGCCATCAAACGAGATCCGAAATGTGATCAGCTGCTTTGTGGGGATTTCTGAGAAGGTACAACACACATTTTTCTGTCCCTCCTGATGCCTTTCCTGGGAATATAATTGCTCCAGTTTAAACTGTGATGAAGATTTTCTTCCAGAACCAGAACACGATTTCTGTTTTTAGGAACCACAGAACCAGAAGTCTTTGCTGCCATGCTGATACACTGATAAGAGCTCTCTTTGTAGGTTTTGGCCAACTGAAACTGCTGCACACTTTCTGTTCCTTTCTGTTTGTCTTTTCCAGCAGTTCCACAAAGTGTGGAAACAATGAAGCTTGGTTCTCCACAGATTACTGTTCTGTAACTCTGTTTGGATTCTCTAACATCTAACAACAATTTAAAGCCTGCTCTTGCTTTTATTTAGAAGAGTGTGTAGAAGAGGGGTGGGAAAGAGTTGTTAAGAAAGAAACTTTGGCCAGTTATCTACCTTCACCAAAACTGCAGGAATTTGTTATTTGGAGACCTCCCACCCCCTCCAAATTTAATTGAAATTAGTGGCTGTGCTCTGAAGAGACATGCAGCAACTCAATCCTTCTAATGCATTTAAATAATGTGTTATGTCAAACCACAAAAAATCTGAATCCTATTCAAAACACCAAAAATTAGCAATATTAAAGTACCCCAGCATCTTTCCCTTGTCCCCTCCTCTGTCCCACTGTCCTGGCAGTGACAGGAGTGATTCAAACACTTGCAAAGCCACACTGCCTTAGAGAACCAAACTGAAAACCACAAATCAGCACAAGGTGACATCAAACTGCCCATATAGGTATAAATCAAAAGAACAAGAAAAGCCAAGACATTCTCCAGAAAACAGCTGTTAAAATTCTTGGATTTCTCTCCAAGTAGCTTGTATTTGCCAAGAATTTTTAAGCTTCTTTTCTACCTTAGAAGCATTTGGAATAAACACAATTAAATGTGTACTGCAGAACTGTTTTAAAGAATTGATTTCTCTGTTTACAAACTAATATGTGTTCAAAGGATTTTGTTCCAAAAATCTTCCAGAATTCAGCAGTTACACAACTCTTAATCCCAGAACTTTAGTAGCACAGGATGTAATGCTCAGCATTTGCCCTTCTGAGTTGCTGGCTTTTTTACTTGTTTATCTTTTAGTGGAGGAAAGAAAGGCTCAAGAATTAGGGAAAGGAGACAATACAAGACAAAAAAAAAATCAAAATCAAACTTTAGACGATATGTGGCTTCTAAGAAACCATACCATAATCTCAGAGAGGAGGAAGCTGTTAATGATTGCTCTGATAATATGAAAAGCAGTTGTATGAACAGGCAACATCAATGAATGCAGAGGGTTTAGTGAATTATGATAAGGGCTCAGGATGAGAGGCAGCTTCCTGGTCCAGGTCAAGTTGATTTTGTCTGCTGAATGAACTAACAGCATGATCACAGCCAGAGAATAATTTGAACACTTTAATCCTGACATCCTCTCTAAATCTGAGTTGAACCTGAGAAATTATGAAGGGCTGTATTGATCAGGGTCCTGCTAAGAGAAGAGCTGAAGAGCACATAATTGCAGTGCTCAAAAGGAGCCCTGCCACTATTTCATGGAGAATTCAGTCCAGTGGTCAAGGTAATATCCACCCACCTGAACAGCTAGGTGTAACAAGAACAAACACTTTCTGATTTGAGGAAAAGCCAACTAAGTATTTTCCAGAAATAATTCTCAAGGAAAATGCAGTGAGTGTAAAACTTAGAGAAAAAGAGCAAATGAAAACATTTCCAAAATTGTTTGTCCAGCAAACACACAAGGTCGTAATTCTATTTTGGGTTTCAAAAAGAGTGACTGGACACGCTCAAACTCCATTTAGGGAAGGCACAGAGCCTAGAACAGCAAGAATTCAAGACAAATCCTCCTGTATTCCTAGAGAAAGGCAGTGATGTTCATCAGGAGTCAAAGATGATGGGGCTAATCAAAGATTACTCATCAACAAACACAGGTATCAATGAACAAAGATTACTCATAATAAACATAGTTTAAAAGGGATTTCTGCATGTCTCCCTGTCCCAAAGGATTTAGCCTGAACCTTCAAACCTGCCATGGTCCAAACCAAGAATGGCAAAACCATGTGCTAAAGAATCATCACCAAAATTTTAGCAGAAAGGGGCACATCTTGGTAATCCTGATTATCCCTGGGGAAAGCAGTTAAAAACAAGTTGGTGGCAAACTGAAAGGCTCCATTCTATTGACTTGATCTTACCCATTTTAACTGAGCAATGTACTGAGTCCAGCTCAGTGTCACTGATGTACCATCACCTGTCTGGAAGGAGAAGGTGGATGGCTCAAGAACACAGGTAATGTAAACCTCTTTTGGAAAAGTGCCATTCCAGGCGACAACTCAATATTCAGATAATCCTTTAAGCCTCTGAAGAAACTGGTGAGACTTTGTATCTTCTTGCCAAGTAGCTTTGTCCCATTTCCCAGGAACTTCTTGGCTACTGTTTGAGCTTATCCAAAGGCCTGCAGGTGGATTAGGAGTTTGCCTGGATTTTCTCTGACTGCTGCAGCACCAAAAGGGTCATCCAGAGCCAGCTGAAAGCACAGCTTTCCTTCTTTTCTTCAGGGAGCTGCTGCTCTCCCAGCAGTAGTAGCCCAGCAAGGTCAGATTGAGAAAAGGGTGCCAAAAACATTTCACCAGCTAAAAATGAGGAAGCTGCTTGATTAGGCATAAAAGTATAGCTTTGGTTTTAACCATGATATCAGAAGCCCTAAAATAGAAAAATCCCAGAAAATACAAAGTAGACAAAAAATTCACAACTTAGTCTCTAATCCCCTATCAACTCAAGTATAAAATTGGATAAACATGCAAAGGACTATGTTCTTCAATTCTAGTAAGGACACGGGAATATCTCAAATTATACCAGCTATGAGAATAGTCTAGTTTCATGTTTCTTAGTCATTCAACTAAATCTAGTAAGAGACAATAAGAATTTAAAAGCAGATTTTTCTTTCTACACTTTTCCTTGTGAGCTGCATGAGGATTTTTCTTTGCTCAACTTAAATTTTATATATTAAAATAGCATCCTTAATTACTGCTTAGAGCTTATATGAACTTTCAATGTCCAAATTTTATTACAGTCATTTTAATACCCATAATTAGCTCGTTCAGGTTTTTAATGCTAAATACTATAAATTACTGAGTACTCTAACACTTCAGTTTTCTAGTACTAAGACAGATATTTAATATTAGAGATATGACAGCTTCTCCCATTTAAAGAGGCTGAGCTCACCTCCCTACTGCATTACACAGCTCATGTTCAATACACTCCAAATTGCCAGTGGCTCTTTTCATCATTAATTACATTTTTCAGGTCCAACACTAATCGATTTCCAGCCCATGACCAAGAGAAGAGAGCAATCCCACCTCTCATTCTTTACCTCAGCCTGGCCTGTTCTGCTGTGATTACCATGTTCTGCTGTCTCTGTCACACTCAGCTTTCTAAATAATGGGTTTCAAGCAGGATGTGCATTTGTAAAACCTGTAGCAAAACACATTCTCAGTCTGTCCCAGGCCCCCAGCCACGTGGGAAGGAGCACATCCCTGCAGGATTGCTACCTGCCCTTCCCACATCTGGCTGGAAGAGGAAACACAAGAAGAATGAGGGCTCCAAAAGCCCTCCAACTCCAGTGTGATTCCCAGTACTGATTTTTACATTTCTTTATCAAAAATGCTCTGGTCTTAATACTGCCAAGGAGAAAAAAGGGAAATGACTACCTTTTTAAACTAATGCTTATAGGTTTATTCCTCTTTTGCAGGAACATGGGGAACTTGCTATGGAAAGCACCTGTCTTACCTGCAGGCTGAAACTTGGACTTCACTGTGCACTTACAGCACCCTGAAATATATCTGCTGAAAATCACACCTCCTTCCTAAGTACAGAAAGTCCTGAATATAGAACTCCCAGAAAATTCACAGGTAATTCCCAATCAGTACGTGGAGCAAAAACTCCACCCTTCAATGTGTTTGAGGTTTTCATGCCTGTGGGGTTTTTTTTCTTATAGTCTTCAATGAAAAAAAAAAAAAAAAAAAAAGCTAAGCCAAATCCTGTCTACAAGTTGCTACTTCTGTAGGTACCATTCAAAACCAGAACTGTAAGATGGGACCTTGCAAACAGAGCCCCTTGAGCAGATGTGAGATAACCCAGAGCCTGAACATCCCATCTAACAAAACCTGTGGGTACTGCACTCTTACAGAACTGCCTGTGTCAGTGCCAGCCCTCTGAACCTACAGCAGCAGAGAAATCCAGCCCTGAGCACTCCCAAACCTTCCTTTGCAGTCAGAACTCAGGCAACTCTTCAACAATTTCATGTTTTATTTGTTTTATATACTGTATATATGTTATAAAGAATATTATATAATATTGTATGTTGGATTCACATATTAACTGCAGGCAATACAGGCAGCTTGCAGTTCCAGAGACACTGGGCATGCTAACAGAATGCAAAATAAGAGTTATTTGTTTCAGCAAAATTACCCACACTGAAGCTAAAAACATCTCTCCAGAATTCCTAGGGCAATGCTGAGAAAATTTTGTCTTTAAAGCCATAAAAAGTTTCATAAGCCCCTTACCAGTGGGCACAGAAGCCTCTTGCACAAGTTTTCAATTATTCCTCAGAGGAGGGAGCACTGATACATGAACACAGAGAGCAGAGATGGAACAGCTAATGTTTCTGTAACAGAAGTGTCTATGTGCTCTTTGCAGACAGAAGATATTTCTCTGACACAGAAATGCAATTTGGCAGCCACATTTGAAAAAAAGTTGTCATTTAGAGTAGCTGCTGACCTTACTAAAACACCACAAGAATGATCTGTGAGAATGGGCTATGAGATTAATTGCCAAAGGAAGAAGAAAGAAAACATAGTGAGATTTCAGTTCACTAGAAAAAGGGTACCCAGAACAAATTTCAAAGTATCATTTTTAACAAGACAGGTTTTACAATTCTTATAATTATTTAAAAATTAACATTTAAAGGGGTATTTATTATTGATTGTTCTCTACTGTACAATTTAATTTCTAATCTGCTTGCAAACTCCCAGACTGATGAAGACCTGGATAAAATTAAATCCCATTACAGGGAAATGGAAGAGGAAAGAATCAGCACAGTAGTTAAATACTGACTTGCAAACATAAGACATTTTCCTTAAATCAACAACTGACATTACCAGAGCAAGGTAAGATTGAAATGAACCCCTGAAGTCTGTCACCTGTTTCTGAGCAGAATCCCCAAGTTACAGGAGAAAATGAATCTTATACATCTAAAAGTTCTTAAGCAAAGATGATTTTAGGGACAAACCACTGTCAGTAGCTGGTGAGATTCCTGCTCCTTACACCCAACCATGCAGTTCTTGGCTGTGAGAAGCAAGAAATTCTGCCTTCAGTTGTTATACCCCATATTTAGTTGTCTAGCTTCTCCCTCCCATGGCTGTTGTTTTTATCTGTTATAATGTTGTTTTTTTTTTTTAATTTCTTAATTTCAGATAAGAAAGAGTTACAAGGTAGTGATAAAACAGCACAAACTTTTTCTTGTTTTAACACCAAACTGTTGAGTCTGTTAACCAAGAACTTCAATACAGCCACTGTGAAGAGGAGGGGCAGGGAAACAGTTTTGGAGCTTGATCAAGGAAAGGATTCTTAAAAACATTGCAGTCTACAGAAAACAGAGCAAAGAGAAACTGGCAGAATTGTGCACTACACGGATGAAAGCAGTGAGAAAAAGTCCTAAGACTGAATGGATTTTGATTTAAACATTTAAAGCTCAAGCTCCTCATACACAGAGAGTGCCAAAGTTGATTTTTTTTCCCTTGGATTTTTGAGGCCTATTAGAAGGGAAAGTAAGAGATTGATGTCAAGGCTCTTCCTAGTCTATTAAAAGGGTGCTATATTGGTAAGATAAGTGATGTAATCATGGAGATGAGCTTCCCTGGGAGGTACCCTGGAAGGATGAAGTGCTGATGGCCTGCATCCCAGCTGCAAAGATAGGGAAGAAAGCCATATTCCCAAAGAACCAGCCAGGTTCTTGGGCACTCACTCATTTGCAGCTGCCCCACCCAGTAAAATGCCCAACTACAGCACAAAGGCTGCTCCATCAGCCTGGGAGCAGATGGCACTGTCACTGCTGGGTGACACACAGGGCACCCCAGGTTTGTCCCAGACCTGCACGGGGCACTTGTCCCCTCCCCAGGGCATGGCCAGGAACAATCCCCAGCCAGGCACACGACAGCCAAACTGCCCCTGGAGGGAGCAGGGACAATGGTGAGGGGACAGAGGCTCATCAGTCAAATGGAGACACTTGGGGGTGACAGGAGGGCAGCAAAGGTGATAGCCTGTCACCTAAAAAAGAGCTGGGAAAGCACTAACTGAGGATAAAAAAAGCACTTTAAAAAAAAGATTAGGTACATTCATCAATATAAAGCTAAGTGAATAAAATTCAGTAAAGCCTAGAAAGTACAACCTAGTTCAATTTATTTACTTATAAATTCATCAATTTTGAATTTTCATCCCGCCTCTACCAATATAGCCCTATGACAAATTAGCTTGTAAAACACAGCAAAAGGCAATTTCAAAAAAGCAAACAAGGAGTAAAATCCTGGTTCCAAATCTTAATGCACTTAAACCAGTAGAGCACCAAAGCAGATCTGTCTGAAACTATTCCCTGAAAATTATAAACTGATAAGAAACAAATGCTGTGATATGAGGAATCCAGGATACAAACAGAAAATAAATAAATGTTGCTAATGATGTACTAACTAGAAGACTGGTTTCAAAGCTCAAAACATCTCTGCTTGGTACAAAAATGTACCTACAGTTTGGAAGAAACAAAAGCTGCAAATGCTGTCCATGCTGTAAGACAACTGTTTCCTGGGAAAATTTTAGGGCAAGTCTGTGAAACACACAGATTACATTCACATTAAATGTATCCCTTTTTAACTTTTTTAGCATATTTTAATTTTCTTTCCCAGATTTTCCTCTTACAGCTGCTATTATACTTTTACCACAAAAAAAAAAAAAACCAAAAAAAAAAAAACCAAAAAAACAAGCCTTCCTTCTGTATTGTCAAAGTCATCATGAAGACTTGTACCATTTTATAATAACAAAAAAGCAGCATTTGAAATCAAAGGATGTGGAGAAACCAATGTTCCATGTATGCTTCCAGCAGCTTGATGCTGAACAAACAAGGCAGCCTCTTTCTTCAGAGCTCTTCATGAATATTGAAGGCTGCAGCTGATGAAATGACAGCACAGCCAGAGCACCAGGCAGAGCACCAGGCAGAGCTCCTCCCCAGGAGCAGGGGCACAGCCTGGGCTCCTCTCTGCTGCCATCTCAGCCAGGGATTGATGCTGTGCTTGTGCTGCAGCCCCTGCCAACCACACAGGGGAGGCTGGCCCTGTCACAGGCCCACACCCATTTGTGTCACCAGTGACAAACCCTCCCCACGCAGGTGCCATCCCTCCCTTTGTGACAAGGGTGACCGTGACCCTCGGTGACAGAAATCCAGAGTGACTCCAGACACCCAAGCACAGGCTGAGGCAGATTCTCAGCCCTTGGGATGGCCTGCAAAGCCCTCCCTATTTAATAACAAGCAAAAGGATGAGGGAAGAGCAAGGGACTCTTGTGATGAGCTCATCACAATATATAAAAAAAAATAAATAATTAAATAAATAAATAACAATCCACCTTGCATCACTAGATCATCAGCATCAGAACAGAGTGCCCAGTCTGGAGGCCCAGACTTTGAGATATGAACTGACAGGAGAGACTCAACAAATCTGTAAGCTGGGTCAGAGGACTAGAAAACCAGAGGTAGAAGAAAACACTGAGAAACTCAAAGATACAAGTTGTGTTAGAGCTCAAGGAGAAAAAAAAATGACAGCTCATGGATATTGAGGTAGAGCAGAAATAGCTCACTATGATGAAATAAAACCTAAAAGTTAACTGCAAAATGTGTCACTTAAACACTGGAAACAAACCAGTCAGTAAGAATATACAGCACTGGAATAAGTTGCTTAGGAAATGCAGTGAAATTTCCAGCAACTAAGAGATTAGACAAGCAGCTCCCAAGAATACTGTAAATTGTTGAACCCCAAGACAGACAAAGGGATTAACTCAAGCTCTCTCTCCATTGTTTTTTTGTTGGGTTTGGTTTTTTTGTTCTGTGTTCTTTTGGGAACAAAGAAAGCCCAGGAAGATCCACAAAAGTAAAAGTAAATAAATAACCATCCTAGTACAAATCCATTGTTCCAGTAAAACACAAGACTGCACAGAGGTCTACAGCTTTAATATCCCTTAATGGCTGTAAAAGCAAGATGATTTTGGACTTAAGAGCTGTGACCCTAGAAATTGCAGCAAAGCACAAAACAAATCAGTGAAAAAATTTCAAATAAAAGAATTAGAGAAAAACACACTCCAATACCAGTTCTTTCATTAAATAAAACCACAACAGTAAAAGTCTTTCTAGCATCTATTCTCACAACCCAGCACATTCCAGTCAGAGGATGGAGATGTGTAAGTGATGAATGCTTTGCAATTCTTCAAAAGTGATCTACTGTTCTTAAAGGAGAATAATCATAGAACTAAATAATAGAAAACTCCTGCTTGAAAGTCAGGGGTAGAGGACAGGAGAGCAGCAGGTATTTTAGGAAACCATTAACCACTACAACATTTTGGGTAGTGGTCTTCAAGAAATCATACTGCAAGGTTAAATCTCTGCTGGTAATACAGGAAAAGTTCTTATCAGCTGCAGAGTAAGGAAAAAATACTGCAAGGAAAAGAACATGATGGGGGCAGGGTGGTGTCAATTTTTCCCATCACATATGATTGGGGTAAAAAGAAATTTAAGGGGTAAAACGGTATTAGAGCCACTGGTTCCAGTGGTGAGAGCATGGACGTTCACACAAAAAAGTGACCAAAGAGCCCCTAAGACAGGAACCTTCCAGCTGGGATCACAGCCAAACTGAGACACTGCTGTCACAGCCCATGTCACAGTTGAGATGGCCACAATACAGAGTGTCACCCCACAATTTCAGAAAGCTTTAAGCACTCACCCAGACACAGTAACTCCACATGAGAAAGCTTCAGGCATCAGCCCATACACAGTAACATCCCATCACCTCAGAAGGCTGCAAGCATCTGCCCTCCTTGTTCTTGAGCCCAACCTTTTATCCCCTCCTGTTGATGCCCTGCACCTGTGTGCCCTCTGTTCCCTTTGGTGGTTGGTCAGTGCCCCTGGGCACTCCATGGCTCAGTGCTGTCAGTGCTGCTCACCTGCTGCTCACAGCTGCAGCCTATGTGGGATGAGGTTTTGGCCAGCCCCATCCCAATCACCACAAACTGTGTGCCCACAGTCTGTAGGTGCATCCTCAGAATGCAACAGCACCAGCAGCTCTGACCTCAACACCACCAGTCAGCTCCTGGCCAGCTTAAAAGCCCAAGACTTTGCTCCCTTATTTTGTATGCACTGTGACATCCTCAACTGGCCAAGCACACGATGTTGTTATATCCTGCTGGGTTTACTGATCTCCCCATCCGGTATCTGTTCAAGTTCCTCTGGAAGATTTCATCCAAAATAAATGTTCTCTCCTAAACAAAGGTAGGAAAAACATTTGTTCCTTATCTGAGCCCTCAGTGACTTGCCTCCTTTGGAGGAAACAGGGATACAGCACAAAAGACACCTGACTGACAAGTTCCACCTTTTGGCAACTTTATGGCAAGAGACCAAAAAATCAAAGCCTGCTTTCCAAACCTGGGGATTTGTGCCTCACACAGTCTGGTGCTCAGGAATGGCTTCTGCTCACAAGCAGCCGACTGATGTCTGTCAAACTCCTGTCCTTCCCAGAGCTGGGAGGATGCAGTGAAGGTTACTCTCTGTGTGGCACACACAAAATGCTCCTATGCAAAACCTGCACAACTACAAAATCTGCAAGAAAGAAATATCCCAGTCAAACCAAGCTGCCACTCACTGTTTTGCAGACAATTATAAAATGATCAAGCAATGTGGATTTTTTTTAACAACTGAGAAACAAGGATCTCATTAAAGCCACTGGCCTTTACCCTGAAGCATGAAAACTCAGCAGGAATTACCCACTGAAATCCTTAGAAGAAGATATATTTACCACACCTAAAAAACCAAACCAATCCAAACCAAAAAACCAACCAACCAAAAAAACCCAAACAAACAAACAAAAACCCAAAAAACAACCCACCAAAAAACAAAAACACAAAACCAAACAAAAACCAAAATAACACCCCACCTTGATCTCATATTCAAACCAAAAGAACACCCCACCTTAATCTCATATTCAAACATCAATCTGAATAAGTTTTGTTGGAACACCACAAAAACAACCAATCTGCAGCTAAAAACACAGGAATTTCCAGTCCAGACAGTTGATTTGTCAAAGGCACGTGTTATTTGAAATTAGATGGGAGTAACTGCCTAACAAAACCCATCTAAACCACAGGCGTGCTCATCTGAGCCATCTACAACAATGGAAAAACCAACATTCCCCTTGGGGATTAAAAAAAATCCCCAGCAACCAAGTCCCAAACTGCCTGAGCTTACAGCCAAGGAAAAATAATACAAATGAGGCTGCCCTGTGTATTAAATTTTTGTTCTTTGTTGGCTATTAATAGGCAAGTGTGGTGAATGTAAGATGATATTCAGATCATTTCTAGCCTTCTACCAGCACGTTCTTCCCTTCCTTCCCCACAGCTTTCTGTCTTCCCAGCCCAGGCCCCATTTCAGGGAGCTCTGACTGCAGCATCAGGGGCAGGAGCCACAGGAAGGGCAGGACAGCTCCTACACTGCCTCAAGCCACTCCTGCTGCTCTTGGGTCTTCCTTCAAAGAGCCTGGCATGCCACCAACACCAGCAAGAGCTTGTCCAGAGATTAAAAAGGCACCTTTCTTATACAGATATATAAAACAAGCCACTTGAGGAGCTGCAGTTACTTTGCACAGCACCACTTTCTGTACCAGCTGCCCCATCAGGTGCCAGGAACAGCCTGTTCCTCTCTCCCCTGACACCTCACTTGGTGCAGAGAGCTCACCATGAATTTATTTCTCCTGAAAAGCTGGAAGTCACTGCTTTGGTACACTCCCATGCTCTTTAATTATGTAATTGTTCCATGACAGCTCAGTTCCAGCAGTCTTCCCTGTGTCAGGCTCACTTCTGCCAGCAGCAGTGAACCTGCACACAGGCTCAGGATTCCAGCAGCATAAATAACTGCAGTGGCACTCTGTGACACTCCACAGGCTGCTGCTGCTGATTGTCATTGACCAAGCCTGTGGGTGAAGAGATCAGAACTGAAGAACTACAAATCAGAGCTGCCTGTCCCACATGCTGAATGCTTTTTGTGACCAGTGCCACACCAAGTCATTCTCTTTTGACATGGGCATGAATGCAAGCACAGTTACAAAGAGGAGCAACACGTGGCCTCCAGGACAGAGCAGACACAATAGCCCAGCCCTGGCTGTGGGTGTTATCAAAGCATGGCTTCAGGTCAAGGAAGTTCTTTGAGGGACAGACAACAAAGGAGCTGACTGCCAAAAATTTATGGGCGAGGAAGATGTGAAAGGTTATTCTCAGCTGTGAATTTCACAACAAAACTGTGTCAGTGACATACCCTGCCAATAGCTTAGAATTTACTGCAGAAAATGCTGGTGGGCACCTCCTGCCATGGCACAGGGGCTCCAAGTCCTGCAATGAATGCAATGGAGGGTGCTGATGAATGGCACACTCTTGCAAAGGCCTGGCAATTCTCTATGGCAGAGATCACCCAGAAAATACTCTGAAAGTTTAGAAAAGGATACACATTTAAACCTTAACAGTTTTGTAACAATACACTTGCCTTGGGGAAACAAAATGTCCAGGGAATAACGGCAGCTACAGTGGCAACTCCTCCCTGCACCCCTCAACGTGACACTTTGCTCGCCTTGATTCCTATCCCTCAGCCTCATCTCTCAGCTCTTGCCTTTCCTTCTCAGCTTTCCACCAACAGCTCTGAAGCAACAACCAGCAATGAGAAATCAGAAAAGTGAGGCATACCAATAGGAAAGGCTCCTCCCAGCTCTAATGGCTCTGGCATTCACAAACATTTACCTCCAAGACAAGAAATTCATTACCTGGTCAGGCAATAGGATTTGCATAAGCCCCCACAGCAGTGCTTTCTGTCCTTGATGCTGGTGCTTTGTAGTTCCACCAACATGAACTTGAGTGTGTAAAAACTTTCCCTTGCAAAGTAAAATGAAGCAGCTTCTCTGGTTGCTTTTGGGAAAAAAATTAAGTGCAACAGTTCAATACCTAAACACACCTCTCCAGTTCTGAGCATGTCCAGTATCTTGTACAACAGCACAATAATTAGTATTCAAAACATCCCCAGATCATTTTGAAACAGGAATTAAATTTCAGTTTCATCTTACTGCTTTGTCAGAGAAAACTGTTGCAAATGGAGCTTACAGAAACAAAAGATATTAAAAAAAAAGGAAAGAAAAAAAAATCACTCCTCTGACTTGGGGAGCAAAATAGATGCACAAACCCACAGAAATTATGCCATGTCCTCTGATCAGCGGCACTGACCTCTCTTAGAGGGATGGGAAAGGACACATTATAGGTGAATTCTATTTGATTTATGTAAATACAAGCAGAACAATCAGCTAGTGCTAAAACAGAAAAAGCATCAAAGAGCTTAAGGAAAACACTGGGATGGAGGAACTGAAAGGAGGCAAAGAATAAACAAGCCAGGATCTGAGACTCAAAGGGCAGAGTACCCAAAGCTGGAGCTCTCCTGCACTCTCACTGCCATTGCCAGGCACTCTGTGGAGCAGGGCACACAGGTTACAGATGGCTGAGCACAGTTTGGAGGCAGCCAAAGGCAGGCAGCCCCTCCAGTCTCAGCTCTGTGTGCAAGGATGATCTGTGCAGCGCTGAGTCGCACTCCTGTGCTACATTATTTGTTTTACAGTATCACTGCAACCATTTGTTTGGGTTTGTTTCAGCCCAGCAACCAACAGGAACAGGCCCACAGGAGAGTACCCTGTGTATATTCCTTCTCTCTGTCCTTTTCTCCATCTCCACTATCAATAATTATCAGTGCATGGACCCATTTCCACTGAACTCAGGAAAACAGGGATCCCAAAATATGTAAGTACCTCTCTATTGTTAAAAATATTAATTTCTTAGAAGAGAGATGTTTAACTTCTCTCCCACAAGCAATGTCCTATTAAAGTAAGGATGTGGGGAAAACAAAACTATCAGACACCAAAGAAGCCACATAAGTGAACCAGAAAAAAGCAGGCTTCAAAATAAAATTCTACTGCTTGAAGCAGTGCTTACTCTTGAACATAATTTATAGTTATGTTTACTCTCTCACCTAACACTCTGTTAGTCTAGTGAGCCTAATTTAGTAGAAACCATTCTAGAAAATAGACCTGCAGGCAACTAAATAAACTACAGCATTCAGACAGGAAAATCAACCTTCCTTTTGTATAAAAAAGTCAAGTTCCACAAATCTACAGGATTTCTCACAAGGCCTCCCTTACACCAGTGGACTGTACTTGACAAAGGCTGTTTTAATTTCCAAGAGACATTTAACAAGATTCTTCAGAAAAGGCCCTTAAAGAAATGAGGCTGCCATGGCAACAGGAGCCCTTGCAGGGACAGGTTACCTGGTGAGGAGACAGGAGACAAAGAGCAAACCAAGGGCTCATCTCTGACTCCACAGGAGGCCCAGGGGAGTCCCAGGCATGCAGGGCACCAGGAGTCCCCAAGGTGATCTGTGAGGTCCCTTCCAACCCAAACAAGCCCGTGACACCATGAGCGAGCTGGAGGCCGCGCTGGGCCCTTCCATGTGGAACAGAATGCCAGCAAGGTGCTGATGGCTCCAGGCTGCTCTGGCAGGGCAGGAGCAGCCCGAGGAAGGGAAGCACAAAGGCTGCAGAGAGCAGAGCTGGCAGGGGCACTCAGGGGGGTCAGAGTCATCCACAGAATCCCAGCTGTGCACAGAGCAATGGGCTCCAAGCTCAACACCCACAGCCAGAGCAGCTGGGCCAACCTGAACCTCTCAGATGAAGGATTCCCATCTCCAGGACCATTTTTCCTCAGAAGTATTCCTGCCACTGACCTTGGATCAGCTCTATCACCTCTGACTCTGACAGCCTGACTGGATTCACTCACTGGGCAGAAACACCTCCCTGCCAAGCAGAGCAGTTTGAATTCCAGGTGGGGAACTGAGCTCCAGGGAAGGTCAAGGCAGCAGCAGCACAAAGGGAAGGGAGACTGTACAGCTGTGGAGACACAGATTCCTCTCAGCTGAGGCTGCCTGGCAGAGCAGCTCAACCATCTTGAGCAATTCCACTGGCAGCAACAGCTCATGTGGTCTGAATGAACAGATCCAGAAATTAACAATGCAAAACTGGCACACTGAGCATGCACTTAAGGTGGAATTCATTACCCGTTGGCAAATGAAGCTTCATTTTCCACTTATAAACACAAACATGTTGGTATCTTCCAGGTCCTTGGGGATTCTAACCCTAAAAGGAGAGAGAGAAACCCTCATGTGGGGGAGAGCAAACAGATACTCAGCTTGTTATTGGATTTTGGTTTCAAAAAACACCTCCACATGGTAGGCTGTAATACTTCAAAATGTATTCAAGATTAATTGGTTTGATTTTTATTATTTTATTGTAGAAAAATAGTTGACATTTAGAAACATTTCTGACACACAGGATAATCCCTAAGTAACTCTCCAAAGAAATACCTTTTTCCTATGAGCTGAACAATCTGTCAACACTGCTTTCATTCAGCTAATCTGCCAATATAATACAAGTCTGCTATTTGTAGAGTTACAGAATATAAACTCACTAGATTTATTTATAGAATAAATAACATATCTGCTGCTGAAACCTTGCACAGCAAGGAACACAGTTGGCTGGATGTTCCCTCACGCTGCTTTCTAGTAAAACATTACTTTGGGAACCACCTGAAACAGCCTGCCCTCCAGCTGAAGGGGGACAGGCTTAAGAATTCCACCTTCTGCTCCTAATTGTGAAATAAATGATTAATAACTGTGTGACTGGAGCTCACAACACACTCCCACTCTCATGTCTGATAATGCTGACAACTGTGGCTGAGAGCCTGTCCCACCACACCATGTGCAGCCTTTTTGTGTCCTTTAAGACCCAAATTCCCTCTGGGCAGGATGAGCAGCAGCTCAGGGACCAGGTGCTGGTAGCTTTGGCCAGCCAGTGCTCCCAGCTCTGGGCACAGAGAGCAGCACCCACCAAAGTCAGGGGCCTGAAGGCATGAAAACCTTCTATCTCACTCCTTGTACTTCATATGGAATTACCTGCAGTTAAAAATAGGCATTTACTCCACAGATATTCCAAAATTAAGGCAGAGTTACCAAATTTACCAAGTCCAGGTCACACCTACAGCTCAGAACAGGACACAGATGACACTTTGGGCCCTGACAGATCTTGTTGGAGGCATCCTGCTATCTCAAGCACACTGTTATTATTTAAAAGCATTTTCCAAACTAAAAATGCCTGCAGGGATGCAAATGAGGAAATGTGGCAAAGCTGGCAAAGCCAGGAGCAGGGATCCTTCAAACCACAGGGAGAGCACCTGAGCTCCTGGGTGTTCCCTCAGTGACACAAAATACTGCAACCACTGCCTACAGTCAGACTTCCAACAGGACATCTCAGAAATTAAATTAGCACATTGCTACAAAATCACAACTAAGGACAACATTCCCTCTGCAGTTCCTTCCCTTAACCCTGAAGGTGAGGTCTGCCTTTAAAAAAAATCAGAGCGCACCTTCACAAAACAACACTTATTTTTGAAAGTGTTTTTCAGACTGAAAAGTTGCAAGAGGTCATAATAACACTCTCTAAACCACATATTTTCTAAGGGAACAAAGAAATAGGTTTCTGTGTTCTGATCACATATTGAACACCCAAACCAACAAAACTACATCACTATGGAAAAGCAAAATACTGCATATCCCTGGATGCCGTGGGCAGAAACAACAAAACAATTATCAGCTCATGAACTCAACACCTTGTAGGATTTCCCTTTTTTCTCCAAGAACAAAAACCAACTCTAGTCCTTTCTGTTTTTAGCCAAATGAGCACACACAGCGGCTTTGTAAGCCAGAGATGACAATCTGCAACTGGAGCTTCAGAGCTCCACTGGTAAATGAGAGTGACTACAAGTAAACCCCCAAAACTTTAAGAAAGCAGGAAGTATCTTGCAGACATGGGCTGGCATTTTAAGTTCTGAAGTCAACAAAGCAGATTGAGATAAGGCATTTCCTTATCTTGGCACCAGATTCAGCATCACCTTCTGGGTCTGACTCCAAGCAGAAGCCAGAGCCTCATCCCAGAACTCCAAGGTGCAGCACAGGGAGATCCCAGAGAGGCCAATCACCCACTCAGCAGTGCTGCAGAGGAATTCTGGCTTTCACATCCCTGCACAACTTCAACAGAGTTTGCCTCTTTCAGTATGTCTTGTGGTAATTACAGATCTGGCACTCTGGAATTCTCAGCAGGGTGTGAGAGGCTTTTGTGCACATTACCAGCAAACAAACCACAATATTACCATAAAGGCATGTTCTCATCCCACTAAATGGGCTCTTCCTAGAAAGTCATCACAATTCAGCATTTCTCTCTCTGCATCCTTACACTTCTATGGGCTCACTTGCCCACTAAAATGTTATTTAAATTACCAGTATTTAGCCAACTTGTACCAGGACATGTCTTTACAACCAAGAGAAAGAAATGAGAGATTCCACAATCACCAGCACAAACTTGAGGTACATTTTGTTCTTTCAAATGAAAAATATTCACTTGCTGAGTTTCTGACTACCCCAAGGAACAAATTTTGTCATTGCATCCAAGTATGAGCTATAACATTGTTCACAAACCTTCTCCACTCCCCAAAGTGCACTGCAGTTGCAGAAGAAGTCACGTCCAAGTCTGCACACCATGAAGGGCAGGCTGTGGACAGGGACAGGAGGTGACAAGCTCAGAGACCCCAGGCACAGGGCTCCAGGAGCAGGGTTCCAGCTGCCCTCACAACTTCAGACCACAGCATCCTGGCTGGGACATTTGGCCAGAAATGCTGGCCCTCAGTGAACCAGTCACCTCCAGCACTTGGTGAAATGTTAGGAAGCACCAGAGGCTGTGGACTGCAGTCCCCTGGATACAGGGGGTCTAGATGGATGAAGTGCTCTCAACCTCCAGAACTGGCATTAATTGTTCACCCAGCTTCATTCCCACTACCCACTCTCACTGAGGTAAATCCATGTGTCCATCAGCAGCAGCAACACAGAATTTCAACTGCACACTCTCTGTTGAGCAGCCAGTACCAGTTACATCCTCTCAGATTAATCACAACCCTGAAGTCAGCTCCTGCTCACAAGGAAATCCTGCTGCATCACGGGTTAGTGTGTCATTTCAAAACCCTCTGCACCCCTATGTGTATTTTCTCAGGCTTTCCAACAAAAAGTCATCACAATTGAGTCAGAAAGAAAAAGAAATCACAAAGAAAGAACAAACTGGCTTCTAATTTTGTAACAGGAAGAACTTCTTCCCATGGTCAGAACACCTTTTGACAGACAACCTGCACACTGCCTTGTGGCCCAGTGAGTTCTTCAGGGGTGGATGGGTTACACGGTACAAACACTCATCAAATAACCTTGCTATAGCACTAGGCAAGACCAAACTGCTCTGGATCCAAAGAATTTGCATGGATCCTTCTCTCACACCTCTCCTTTTTCACTAGTGTAATAACATGGAAACGTTGCTGAACCCAAATATTAATGTCATCTATCCCACCAAACACAGGACACAGTTTAATAACAGTTGCATTGGTGGTGTGATCTGGAGAAGGTTTTTCATTCCTCAGCAACGTCAACAATGGAGGCTTTCATTAGACTAACTCTACACAGCTACAAAATTGTGTGAAATGCCACTGAAATAATCAATACTTACAAAGCAACTCAATTCAGTTTAATTAAACTCACACTGTCTTCCCAGAAACTAAGTTTTTGACACTGGTATTGGCAGTCATGTCCCTTTAAGTTTCTCCATGGATACTACAACTATTTTCTTTCTCCCAAGTCACGCTTCCTCCCAGCCACTGCTCACACTCCCTGTTCCATCCCAGGAACACAGGGAAGCAGAGTGCAGCTGTCCACCACCAAACATGATGGGCCAAGTGACCAGCACCCAGCACCGAAGCCTTCCAGTGCTCCAAGCACAACCTTTGCTGTGTCTGAGCCCAACAGGGCAGGACCCCAGCCCGGTTTTGTGCCTCTCCCCCGCTCGCAGCCCCGGCCACAAGGCACTGCCTGCACTTGGCTGCTCCCGGAGCCGCGGATCGCCGGATCCCGGCTCTGCTCCCGCCATCCCCGGGGCTCGGCGCGCTGCTTTTCCCATTTGAAGCACGGGGCAGCCCCACGGCTGCGTGACACGGTTCTGTCCCCCGGGCCGGCCGAGGGGCGGCCGCTCGCCCCGGTGCCACCGCACTGGAAACTCGGGGATGAGCAACAGGAGCGGCGGGCGGGGGTCCCCGGCCCCGGGGCTGCCCCCCGGCCTGGCCCCCCTGGATCCCGGCCAGGCGCTCGGGCGGCCCGGGCGCTCCCGTGGGCTGGGTCCCGGCGGCGGGCCGGGCCGGGCCAAAGGCGGGTCGGGCCGCCCACCGGCTCCCGGAACTTTCCCTCCTCCGCCGCCGCCCGGGGCCGGCCGGGGGCCGCCGCCACCGAGCCCCGCGCGGCGGAAGCGCCACCCCCGCTCCTCCCGAGCATCCCCCGTCGCCCCCACAGGCCCGCCGCGGCCGCCACCACCCGGAGCGGGGCGCAGGCCCGTCGGCGGGGGAGGCCGGCCCGGCTCGGCCCCGCGCCCCCGGCAAAGCCCCGGCGGGGACAATGAGATGGCGGCGAAGAGCGCCGCGCCCGGGGGACCCGTTGCTCCGGCAGGAGCCGCCCCGCCCCGCGCCGCCTCCTCTTCCCTCCCCTCCCCTTCTCCTCTCTCCTCGCACGGGCAGCGCCCGCTCCCGGCCCGGCCGCCGCGGAGACCGAGCGAGCGAGCGAGCGGCCCCGGCCCCGCTGCCCCCGCCCCTCGCGCCTCCATCTTGGATCGGCGCCTCCCGCGCGCTCCCTCCCCGCGCGCCGCGCTCACCTCGGGCCGCGCCGCGGCGGCGCCCCGGGAGCGCCCCGGGAGCGCTGCGGGAGCGGCGGCGGCGCGCGGGGTCCGGCGGGCGCGGGCCGGGGCCGGGGCGGCGGCGCTGGCGGGGCCCGCGCGGGGCTCAGCGGGGCCGCGATCCTAAACCGCCACCTGGCGGCATTTCCGACCCGCCACGGCGCAGCCGCCCCGCGCGCCGGGCGCGCAGCGCCCCCTGCCGCCCGCGCCGCCGCACCGCGCGCGCCCGGTTCCGCGCCGCCGCGCGACCGCGCCGCGCAGAGGAAGGGGCGGGAACGAGGGGAAGCGGCCCCGCCCCGGCGCGCGCGGCACGCGGGAAAACGTCTTTCGCGCGGAAACGGCCGCGCGTGCGCCGCGTGCCCGCAAACACCGCCCGGCGGGGGGCGACTGTCGCGACAGAGCCGGCGGGGACACGGGCACCGCGGCGGGGGTGTCTGTCACGACAGAGAGGGGGCAGGGCACAGACTCGGGCACAGTGAAGCGGCGGGGCCAGGGACACGGGTGGGGGAAGGAGGTCCTGACTGTCGCGACAGAACAGGGGCGAGGGCCCAGCCTGGCCGGAGCGCCTCCCCAGCCAGCGGCCGTGCCTCGGCGGGCGCGCCCCCGGCGCCGGGGCGGTGGCAGTGATGTGCCTGGCAGTGATGTGCCTGGGGCCCAGCGGGGCCCGCGCTCTCCGCCACGGCGGGGGCGGTCACGGAGGGCGCGGCACGGCGGGGACCGAGCCCGGGCAGCCGCCGCCCTCCGCCCGCTCCTGCCCGGAGGGGCTTCCTGCAGCCGCGCCGGGGTTCCCATGGAGACGCCCCGCGTCCTCTGACGAGTGCCTTCTTATCGGCGACAGTTGCCATCGCGATTGGTGCCGCCCTCCTCGCAGCGCTCCCGAGCTCGGTCGCTTTGCGGGCGACTGTCCCCTCCTGCACACCCCGCACGCACCGCTGGCTAACGGGGGGCGCAGACTGATGGGAGAGGATCCAAAGCAGTGAGTGAGGGATCTCTAATCTCGACCTGTCATCTGCTGCCATGGACCGAAGGTGCCGTCTCGTGCTTCACTCCATTGTAATGTACCTCTTAAAGCCTTTCTTACATCTAACTGAGCTGTTCTCCTGTGCTGTATTTCAGTGTTAGTGAATTCTCTGTTCTTTCCCCTGTGCCTGGAATTGCTATCTGAAGGGGTTTGCTCAGATAAGGGTTTTTGGAATGGGAAGTTTGCAGTCAAAGTGGCTGTTCTCTCAAAATCACTTGGTACAAGTGTTCATGCTGCAGAGGTAGGAGCTGCAGCAGGCAACAGGCATGAATGGAGAAATTAGAAAATAGTACTTTTTCATGGAAATGGCTGCAGATGGAGCCCATATTCAGCAAGAGTATAGAGAAAGCAAGGAGGATTAAAGGTATATCCCATCAAATGAGGTTGCTTCAGTGAGCTAGCACAAATAGAGGTTGTTTTTTGGGTAGCAAAATATTATCAGAAATGTACTGACAACTCATGGGACTTCAGTGTAGGGTTTGTATTTGTATTCAGTGAAGGTTGTACTGGCTCTTCCTTCAGGCAGTGCTGCTGGATGTAACTCAATTAATTTGAACACACGGGATACTGGTTTGTTGGTTTGTGTATAATGCTTGCTCTTGTGCTTAAGTGCTGAAAACTCCTTTCATGTAATTGCTTCTTCATTTTCTTAAATACCTTTTGCTATTCATTAAATTTTAATAAAGACTTGAGTTTCTTGGAATGTATTTTTAATCAAATTGATTTATGTCAATCTGGCTAAAAAGATAAAGGTACTTGTACACCACCTGAGTGTAGATCCCTTGGCATGTGCAGTTGCCTGAAGTATGAAACACCTAAGATCTCCAGGTGGTTTAATAGTACTGCAACAGGACTTCAGGAGATTTTCCTGCACCTGATAAGGAATCAAAACAAAATCCCTTATGCTGGGAAGTCAGTGCACACATGTGCTTAGAGAAGGTGGCACGAGTTCAGTCAGTTCCGTGGGTTTCCAGGGGTGGCTGGGTGGGTCTTTCATTGTGTGATGTTCAGGGAGAATTGTCAGTCTGTAGTTACCCTGTAGAGACTGCTCACAGCCCTCTGGTAGTTTCAGCCTGATCTGGTCAGGATTGGGGAATTTTCCACAGAAGAGGCAAAGGAGCATTCCTATGGAGCCTGTCTTTCAGAAAGCAGGGGTAGCTGACTATTCCCAACTCCATATCCCTGCCTGGAATTGCCACATATTTGAGTCTTCCATAATAACACTTCAGTAGCTTGACTGACTTTAACCAAATTGGCAGAAGATCAGAGAAATTTGTTTTGTGAGTTTATTCGAGATTGGTGGTTAGGATCACCAGACCTCAAAGCCCTCATTCCTTCAGGCACAGGAGGAGAGTTCAGGCTCCCACCCCCTGCAGTCAGGGGGCAGCTAATCACCCATTTGTACCTGGCTAACCAGCACTTGCAGTGGTTGAGGAAAGGAGGGAGGGGAGTATTCAGGAATTTTTCTTCTAAAAGAAATCATGGTTTGTATTCTATCAATGATCTGTGCCATTTATTTCATCTCCATTTGTTATTTGTTCCCCCAGGGAAAACAGGGTTCACACTTTGCAGTCAGCAATTTCAATGAGCTGGTAAATTAAATGAGTGTCCCAGGCAGAATTGGGAATGTTTGTTATGTAACTTGAGAATTTTTGCGTAGGGCTTCATCTTCAGCCTTGTATTAAACTTGATTCGAAATCAACTTGTGTTTTTAATAGAAAATGCAAATAAGCCACGTTAAGTTTCCAGATATGAAGGAAAAATAAAAAGTTCATGTCATTTCCACAAAAGGCATGAGCAGAAAGAGAAGTAGCAAGTTGTCTGTATAGGCTGTGCTGATTTCTGTCTATTTTAAATTTGTGTCAGGGACACACATAATCTGGGATCTGGGATATGCCCTAAACTCAGTCTCCATAGAAAATCTCACTGGTTAAGAAGTGAGGTCACCAAAGACTACAAACAAATGTACTGTGGGAGGATTGGCATCACATCTGTCATACACTCAGTATTCAGTTGGGAAAATGAAAATTTGGGCTAAGCATTCCTGTTATTTATTTTTTTGTTCTTTATTACTTCCCATCTCCTGCCTTTCACACGTGTTTGCCCTTCCACTTTCCAGACTCCCAAGTGTTCTGGTTCCCAGCTGAGCAGCTCTGTGCAGAACAGCCATTTTGAGCTACAGGCTCACCATCTATTGTTTTCCTCCAGAGGGATCCCTGAATACATTGCACAGGTCCAGTGCCACATTCGAAACTGTTATGTTGAATTTGCAACTATTTGTTGAAAGAAAATGTAATCTAAAGCCAGGAACCAAGAAAGTTACTGTTGTATGCTCATAGTAACAAATGAGCTGTTTTGGTTTTGTTTTCAGGAACAGTTGCAGTATTTACTCAGCTGTTTCTTAAGGAAACTAATGAGTTTACCCAGTGGCCTGCTGTCAATCTAATAATAATTCCTGTTGTCCGCTTTTGTCTTCTTTTCCTCCCATTTATTTTATTCACGATCCAGTATGTTGTGCCTTAAAGCAAGAAAGTCTTCATTGTTTTAAGGCTGCAAGGCAAAACTGTGGATTGTAACACAATGAAATGCTAGGTAGGAAAAGCTGTGCAGGTGAGAATCACTGCCTTTCTGGGCTCACTCGGTGCGGTTTGCATTTGCATGTTAAAATTCGGAAATGAATGGTTTAACTGAAGGAAAAGTGAAGGTAGCAGGCGAGCCTGGGGCAGATTTCTGGCGGGTGTTGGTAGATGTTGGTGTGTTGTTTGAAGTGCCCGCTAGCACAGCTGGTACCCAGCTCTGTTTACTCTCGCTGGTTCATCTGCTCGTTCCCAGGTTCCTTGCCCAGCAAGCTGCCCAGGGACACTCGGAATGCTCCTCACCGTGCTGGGGGGCTCTGGCCCCGGGGCTGCAGCACAAAAACGTGATCAGCAGTGCTGGGCAGGGCCTCCTGAGTGACGGGGGCACTCGAGAGGGTCCTCAGCCCTGGTACCTGTGCAGGTCCAAACTGGTGCTGCTGCAGGGCTGGGAGCGGTGCCTGCCCGTGTCCCCTCCGAGGAGAGCAGGAGTCGGCCGCAGCTCAGTTGGGTGTAGCAGGGGGTTAATGAACACTCAGCCTGTGAGGGAAAAGGCAGACTGTCCCATTCTCATGTAAATTAATTTGCCGGAGCCGCAGGCAGTGCTTGGCTGTCACAGATCACAAGCGCAGAGAATGCCAAGGCTGAAGCTGGCCGCGGTATTTTCAGTGTTTCTGTGAGGAGCTACTGCCCGCACTTTACCACTGCCTTTAGCCCCGTGTTCTCCGTGCCAATCTGCTGTCCTGCCCTTCAGCCCAGTCCAGCAGCTGTGGTCTTGCAGCACAGGACCCCCAGGGACGCTGCTGTCCCCCCTGGGGACAAGGAGTGTCTGTCCCCATCCTGCGGGGCCAGCGCAGAGGCCAAGCTGCTGCTGCTGCTGCCGGGGCTCGGCTCCAGAGCGGGGAGCTCCGGGCAGGGGGGACGGGTCCCCCTGGGCTCCCTGTCCTCTGCAGCCCCTGGGGCAGCACAGCAGGCACGGGAGGCTGGATTGGTTTGTTGTCGAGCTGCAGGAGCTTTATGCTCACAAGCCACCACTTGTTCTTTGGATCAGCTCCCTCAGTAATTCCGGGAGATGGCTGAGGAGTGGTTTTGACAAGATGCCACTGATTGCTTTCTCCCCATCTAAAGTGGTTTGGGCTTTGAGCCTCCCTTGGGTTTTACTTTCTGTGCTGAGATGTTTGTAACCTTCCCTGCTGGTAGCTGAGAGCAAGTGTTGTTTCTGTCTAGATAGCCCATCGAAGATGTAGGTGATGAAGAGGTGCTTTCCCCCTCTGCCTTGGAATCGAACGTCTCTGTCACAGGTAAGGTCTGCACAGGTTTTATTTGCTGGGGTGAAGAGAATGCAGGGAAGGTTTCCTTGCTCCTGCTGCCTCTTGGAAGGCTCTGCACAGATGGTGTGAGAACAGTCATTTCAATGACGTACCCCTGCCTTTATTGAACAAGTGCCCCACCCCGCAGGAATCACAGGCACTGTTTGTGTAGTGGGAAATGGCCCTTCCCGAGGAGACAGAAGGCTTTAACACTGTCACGGTTGTGTTCAAAGACGTGTTGTTATCCAGATGCAAACTGCTGACTTGCCTGGGCGTGCTCCCGATTTCCCTGGGTTACTCTGTCATCTCCTCCAGCCAAATCTCTCCTGTAATCTCCTGTAACACTGGCAAGCCATTAACAATAATGCATAACCACAGGGTAAAAAGCTTACCAAGAGAACTTTCTTATTAGAATATACTAGAATTCATTATGTATATCATGCATGACAAAAAATGTTATTCTCAAAAATTAGTTGACTAAAGTGAAGTGCTGTGGTTGACTTTTAAGGAGATCCAAATGGCCCAGCCATCAAAGGTATTTAGCAGTAACTCAGTAAAAAATTAAAGCAAAACCAAGAATGGGCTGCTAGTACTTGGATTTGGTTGATAAAAATAGCTTGTAAACATTAAAAGTGCTTACATCCATAAATCTTTTACTATTCAGTAAACAACATATTTTGTGTATCTCCATATTTTTTTTTCTCAAGACCAGGGCATTTCTCTAAGGAAATGGATACGTCTTCCCAAAAATACCCAGTCAAAAAGCGAGTGAAAATTCATCCCAACACAGTAACAGTGAAATACACCTCTCATTTTCCCCAGCCAGGAGAAGAGGCATGTGAGGATGTTAATGAAGATACTGGAGTATTTATGGAGGATAATCCTAAGAGAAGATTGCTGAGTGATGGGAAAAAGAGAGAAAACACTTTTTTTGGTACAATAGACACCAAGCCAGCACAACTGCCAAAACCTGATGAGGCTGGAGAATCCCAGCAGTTTCCTGAAGGAAATGTACTGCAGTCCAGGAAAACGTGGGCAGTCCTTTTCGGGTCTGCCGTGGCTCACGGCTGTGTGGCTCTGATCACAAGGTTAATTTCTGACCGTTCCAAAGTGCCATCTCTGGAGCTGATTTTCATCCGCTCAGTGCTGCAGGTGCTGTCCCTCATTGCTGTGTGCTACCACCACGAGCCTCCCTTCGGCCCCAAAGGCTACAGGCTCCGGCTCTTCCTCTATGGGGTCTGCAATGTCATCTCCATCACCTGTGCCTACACCTCCTTCTCCATAGTGCCCCCCAGCAATGGGACCATCATGTGGAGGGCCACCACCACGGTGTTCAGTGCCATTCTGGCTTTTCTACTCATAGATGAAGGAATGGCTTATATAGACGTGCTCACTGTCATGGGCAGTGTGTGCGGGGTGTGTCTGGTCATGATCCCCAACATTGTTAAGGAGGAAAACTCTTTGCTGAGCACCTGGAAAGAAGCTTTTGGCTATACCATGACTGTCATGGCTGGTCTGACCACTGCCCTCTCCATGATAATCTACAGGTCCATCAAAGACAACATCAGCATGTGGACAGCGCTGTTCACTTTCAGCTGGACGGGAACAGTGTGGGGAGTGTCCACCATGTTCCTGCTCCAGGAGCCAATTGTCCCACTGGATGGGGAAACCTGGAGCTATCTCCTTGCCATCTGCCTGTGCTCCACTGCAGCCTTCCTGGGGGTCTACCATGCCCTGGGCAAGTTCCACCCCGCTCTGGTGAGCACTGTGCAGCACCTGGAGATCGTCATTGCCATGGTCCTGCAGCTGCTCGTGCTGCACAGCTTCCCAGGCACTTGTGATCTAGTTGGGGCAATGCTTATTTTGGTGAGTGTTTTTTTCCTTGCGTGTTATAAGCTTTCCTGGAAGGAATTAAGAAGGCAAGATTATCAAGAGATTGTGGATTTGCCCAGTAAATGAATGTCTGTTTTCAATGTCTCATTCTGGCTGTGACCATGTGGAAGTGACTCCTTTCAATTCCTGTGTCCAAGCCTGGTGGCCACGCCCTCTCTCTACCATTTCACTTCTCAGCTGATGTAGCAATGTTGGTATTTCCAGGCTCCTGTGCTAGGTGGATTTGTTCTGCTGCACACAACCATTCTGTCATACCCAGAAGAGTAGCACAGCCAGCACAGGCTGGCCCACTGAAATGTGGGCCAAGCTCTTCTTGACCTTCTTTGGATAAAGCAATACAGAGGGACTCAAAAGTGACTCTCATTCATGCGTGCTGTGGTAGCGGGAAGATGAGCAGCAAAACCATTAAAACAGTCAAACCAAATTGTCATTTCCTCTGTAATGCTTCTTAAGCTTTGGCTGTCATATTCTAAATGGAGCAATGCTGAATTTTTGTGGCTAAAACTTGCATTTCCTGTGTGTATAAAGAAGTCAGTAAAGCTTTTTGTGCTTTGTGGCTACATTTCTGGCTGAAACAATTCAGGAAGCCCTCATGTCCCGTGGGGGAAAGTGAGCCTCAAAAGCTGAATTTCCAGTTGTGTCACAGCTGTGACAGGTCCCCAGGAACTATAAGGTCCATGACAGATTAAAGATCTAACCCTGAAGCAGACCAAAACCCCTTCTATGGAACCATATTTTCTAAAGGAGGTTTTGAGTATTATCCGAGGGAGCGTAAAAAATGGAGAAATAAAAGAATGCATTTGAGATGGAGGTGTGAGCAGCCATGGTAGTACTGACCAGCTTGGCAGCATCAGTGACTGTCAGGGTGCTTAGCTCCAAAAACTTCAGGAAGACATCAGATTCACCAAGAGCCCCAGGATTCTATGAGCCCCAATAGTATTCCTGGCCATTCTAATGTGTGGCTCTAAAGAGAAAGGCCAGCACCTGTGTCCATGGGCTCTGTGCCAACCAGGCACCTCCCACTCCAGCTGCTTATGCCTCTGTTCTGTCACATGAGCATTTTCTCAGGGAAAAGGCACCACTCAGGTGGCTCCAACCAGTCCAGCTTCCCCCATAGAAAATACATTTTACTTGTGAAAAGAAGCAGCAATTACTTTTATTCCTATGAATACTTAGGGAGATGAAGTTCCCTGACATCAGCCAGCCCAGATGGCAACACTCCTGATCCATGTGACACTTGTGTCCTCCAGTGCTGGTGATGCCAGAGACCCCCTGGGCCATGCAGGTGTCCCTCAGGTGCTGGCACAGTCACAGCTGCCCTGAGAACCGTTTCCTTGAGGAGCAGGTGGAGCTGGCAACAGGAGCTCTGCACCCTGTAGGAAGGACAGAAGAAAAGGGGAGCAGGTAAAACAAAGCAGTGCTGGGAAAGCTCTGCCCAGCCAGAAATCCCTTTGACAGCTTAGGGCAGAGCAGTTCCCAGCCCAGAATCCTGCTGTGCTTCTATCAACTCCTCATTTCACTCTGGGGCAGATGGTCTTTCTTCTTCTGGCTGCTCAGGCAGCAGGAAAGCTTCCTTTGTGGAAAGCAACCAGGTCATGAGGCTCCTCCTTCCATGGCTTCCACGCCTGTCCCTCTTCAGGGACTCGAGCTCTGAGGCTCAGCTGTGCCAACACATACATGTGCAGGCACCCATCTGGCCTACCAGGGGTACTGGACAACAGGACTCTGCAAAAGTCTCCACTGTGCAGCAGGGCTGAGTCCTGGGCAAGCCCTGGAGCTGTCCCAGCCCCAAAGCAGCCAAGCCCCTTCCCTGCCACCCCTGAGCCCAGGCTGGCACCCAGGGGCCCACCCCAAGAACCTGAGTGGTGTCTGTGAAGCAATTCAGGGCTCTATGGGGCCTGGTCCCGCTCCAGCTGCTCCACAGCCTGCACGAGGTCCTGCACAGCCCTGTCCACGTCTGCCCGGGTGGTGCCGCGCCCCACGCTCAGCCGCAGCGCGTTCTGCGCCACCTCGGGGGGAACCCCGCAGCTCAGCAGCACTGGGGAGGGCCTGCAACACAGCCAGGGCCAGCAGGTTGGACTGGAGGGCTGAGGATGCCCCACACATCAGCAGGGAGCCTCACCGAGGCACAGAAGCAATCACATTTGCAGACACACTCCAGGTACCTGTCCCTGCACAGGCCCCTGTTTGCTTTCCAGGGGCACCCAATCCCACCAGGCTTGTTGCCCTAAGGGGGATCTGGCTCTTCTAAGAAGAGCCTGTTCCAGGTCCCTGTGGGTTGGCAGCTCTGCCACATCCAGAGGGCATTGCTCTAGACCAAAAGCACCCACAGTCCCCATATCCCCTAAAGGAGCCATCTAAACACCCAAGCAGGGCTGGAGCAGGTGAGCCAGGCACACAAAGACACAAGGCAGGCTCTCTTCTGGTAGTGCCAGGAGTTTAAAAGCTGGATAACCAAAGCTGGGAGGGACAAACTCCTTCCAAGCAGCAATCCAGCATTCCAGCTCTGTCTCCTGCAAAAATCCCCTTCACAGTCCTTCAGCTCCTCTGGAAGAAGAAGCTCTGTACCCTCTTTATTCCAGGTGATGCTGCCCAAGCCACCCACTGTCCCTTTCCCTGTCCTGTTTCCATCCCTCCCAAGTCCTGTCCTCTGGGAAGACACCCAGGAGCTGGAAAAGCCGTGTGCTCACCGATCCCCCTTGTCAGAGTGGCAGGCAGCCCCGACGCTGGCGAGGAGCACCTTGCAGTGAGCCAGCACCCTCCGTCCTGCAGCACAACACAAGCACAGCTCTCCCAGTGCCAAGGCTCCCTCCAGGGCTACTCCTGCCTCAGCTCCCTGCCTGGGCCATGCCAAGTGCCCCCCAGCCTCAGCCACAGGTGCTGTGAGGGGCAGGTGCTTGGCTCTGTGTAACAATCATGGGACAGCAGCAGGGTAAGAGCTACCTTGAAGGCCTGGGCCCAGGATGGAGAAATTACAGGTGTTGCAGAGTCGCTTGGAGCCCTTAAAGTGACTGTTGAAGCGAATCCTCTGCTTCCCAAAGGAGGCCTGGAGAAATCGGAGGGCTGTGAACCTCTCTGGGTTTCCAAGCAGCTCTGTCCTTATGAGGAGGTGGGCAGGGACAGAGGGACATATCCACCCTGCTCCAGGCCCCACAGCCTGCAGCCTGAGACTGTGGAGAGGGACCAGATGTGCTCACCTCCAGCGTGGCCTCCAGGTAATCCCGGACATCCCGCATATGAGCCTCATAGGCCTCCCAGTTCTTGTTCACCAACTCTGCAGCCTGAGAACACACAGACAGGCTCCACCAGTGACCCTTGGACACCTCCCGCTGTGCATGGTCCCTGGGATGTGAGCCCAGCCTGGAACAGCCTCTGCAGTGCCAGGTCCCCTGTGTCCCCTCTCAGTGCCCTGTGCCCTGTGAGCTGGGTGACTGTCAGGGCTGCAAACCCTCAGCAAGCGTGCCAAAGCCACCTCCTTCAACTGACACCAGAAAGCCCCACCACCTTTCCCAGCTCACCCTCCCTCCCACATATTCCCAGTTTGTCCCTTCTGATGACCAGGGAACACAAGTGGCTGTCTCTGTGCTGGCTCTGCACCACTCACCCTTGACCATCCCAACTGACCTGGCCAAGGCCAGCAATCATCGGGGTGTTCTCAGTGCTGGAAGGGAACAGAGACCAGTGAGTTATTTCTCCTGAACAGAAACTCAACCCTGAGACACAGACCCCCTCATGGGACCCCTCATTACTGGAAAGGGCTCCTGGGCACCTCTCTGAGGTGGTTCAGAAGGAGGCAGTTCCACCCTGGTACACCCTTGGCAAAGCCTGAGCTCCAGGGAGTTTCCATGCAAAGATCAGTTTCCCTGCTGTGCTTGGTTGCTCGCCTCAGGGCTGGCAGATGACACAGCTGCCAGCTCAGCTCAGACAAGGCAGCCCATGTGGCCTGGCCACCAGCCAGGGGCTCGGCTCTCCAGGTAACCACGTGGCCCCTTACCCTGGCCGGAAACTCCTCTCCTGTCCCCCTCCAAAGAGCAGGGGGTGCAGCGGGGTGGCGGTGCCGGGGCTGCGGATGTACAGCGCTCCGATCCGTGGGCCATGGAACTGTGGGGACAGCCACGGTCACCCTGGGGGCACTGACAGTGTCTGAGCACCCTCCAGTGATGGCCCCTGCCCACTGCACAGGCACAAGGCATTACAGAGCTGCTCCCCATGCTCAGCCTCCTGCACCCCAGCCCAGACAGGTTCCACAGGAGTGAAGTCTGTCTGCAGAGCACCACCCAGCAGGAGAACTTTGGTGAGGTACCAAGCTGCGTGGGGCACCTAAAGTCCCCCTGGCAGCCCAGCAGAGATGTCACACAGGGTGATCAGCAGCTGGGCCACACCAGCAGGGCCACACCTTGTGTCCCACGATGGTCAGGTAGTCCACGCCCAGCTCCTGCACGTCCACGCGCCCCTTGCCAATCATCTGTGCTGCATCCGTGTGCACCAGGATCCGGGGCAGCCCCTGCGCCGCTCGGCGCCGGTTGAGGGCACAGACGCGCTGGCTCAGCTCTGCGACGGGCTGGGGGCAGGGATGAGGGGCTGCATCCCTTCTGCTCCCTCTGTCACCTCCTCTTTGTGAGGTATCTCTGCACCATCCCCTCTCTGCCCACACTCACCATGATCACCCCGGTCTCGTTATTGGCCAGCATGAGGGACACCAGGCAGGTGTTTGGCTGGATGGCAGCCAGGACGTCGTCCACCTCTGCCTGCCCGCTCCGTGGGGACACAGGCACAAAGGTGGCTTCTGCAGGCCAGGAGACAAGCCCTGAGGCTGGCTGGGTAGGCTGTGAGCGCTCAGGGCTGCATGTGCCCCACTGAGCAGGGCAGGAGTGTGTGGGCAGCATAGGCACAGAGCAGGGAGGTGACACATCCAGCCCGGGGCAACATGAGCAACCACAGGGGGAAATGGTGCCCTTCTCCAGGGGGAGAAAGTGGAACATCACAGAGCATGCAGGATCTTGCCCTCCTCTGAGAACACCAGCAGAGATAAGTCCCCCATTCAAACCTCATCTGTGCCAGTGCCACTTACCTGCCAGGCCCTCCTTCCCCAGCTGCTCCAGCGGCAGGCGGATGGAGTCGTGCTCCACGCTCGATGTCACAATGTGTGGTATGCCCTGGCTGTTCCCTGTCCCACGCTGGCTGTCATGGAAGTGCCTGCAGGCAGTGTGGATCACCATGTTGTTTGCCTGAAGGAGGGGAGGAGAGGGAAAATGGAAGCTCAGAAGGAGCACAGTACCCTTCATCCCTACTCTCCTCATCGCTGCTTGCTGGAGAGGAGGTGGTGGGCAGGCATTCCCAGGAAGGGGGTTCCCCTGCTCCCACCTCTGTGCCCCCTGAGGTGAAGATGATGTCCTCGGGGCGGCCTCCCAGCATGTTGGCCAGGCTCTGCCGTGCGCTGCCGATGAGCTCCTTGGCCTTGCTGCCTGCAGGACCAGACCTAGCAGCTCCCGTGGGCTCCTGTCACCACAGGGGCCAGCACGAGGAGGGAACATGGCCCATCCTGGTCCCTACCTGCGGGGTGGGAGCTGCTGGGGTTGCCCCAGGCCTGGCACATGGCATCCCACACGGCCTGGGACACCTCGGGGGCCAGGGGGGTGGTGGCATTGTAGTCCAGGTAGATCCTCCTGTAGGGGCAGGGGCAGATTAGCGGCGCTGGGGGGCACAGGGGGAGCACGGGGCAGGGCAGGGCCTCACCCCTCCAATGAGTCACACTGCGCCTCCGCCGGCTCTGTCCCTGCGCCCATCACCGCTGTTACTGTGTCACTGTCAGTGTCACCGTCTGGCTGCCGTCACCAACCTGGCATCGAGGGTTACACACATGGGGGACCAGGCACCTGCCCTGCCTGGGGCACCACAACCACCCACCATCCTCCCTCCCGCCTGCCTCATAGCCAAGGCACCACCAATCAGCTCCCTCCTGCCTGCCCCATAGCCAAGGCACCACCAATCAGCTCCCTCCTGCCTGCCCCACAGCCAAGGCACCACCAATCAGCTCCCTCCCGCCTGCCCCATAGCCAAGGCACCACCAATCAGCTCCCTCCTGCCTGCCCCACAGCCCAGGCACCCACCAATCAGCTCCCTCCTGCCTGCCCCACAGCCCAGGCACCCACCAATCAGCTCACTGGCCGGGGCCCCCTCAGGGCACTGACCAATCAGTTGCCCCGCAGGAAGGGCTCCGTCACGGCGCTCCCCCGGCCGCGCCGCCCAATCCGCTGCCGCCCGCCCATTGGCGGGGCCCCGCGAGCGCACGCGGCTCCCGTTGCCCGCGGCGGGCGGTGCGCGAGCCCCCCGTCCCCCCTTCTACCCCCCCGCACCGCGGCGGGTGTCACTCACACGCTGCTCACGCGCGGCCCGAGACGGAATGGGCGTGGCCCGCGAGCAGCGCGCATCCGGAGAGCGGGGGTGGGCGGTACTTCCGGGACGGACGCAAGGCCGGGGAGCGGCGGCGTTTCCCCTCGTCAAGATGGCGGCGGCACCGTCGGTGCGGTTCCCGCGCCGCGCCCCGCGCAGGCTCCGCGCCGCGCTCCGCGCGATGCCGGTGAGTGCCGGGCGGGGGGCGCCGGGGCGAGAGGCGACGACCTGCGCGCGGGGCTGGGGCGGGCGGCGCCCGGGGCCCGCCGCGCCGTGACTCAGCGCCGCACGGCGGAGGCGGCCCCGCGTGCCGCGGCCGGTGCGGGGCCGAGCCGCGGGAGCTGCCCGGGGATGCGCCCGAGGCGGCCGTGCCTCGTGGCTGCGCGCCCCGGGGGGGTTGCGGCGGTGCGGGCCGCGCTCAGGGCCGGGGGGGGGGAGCGGGCGGTTCGGGCGCTGTGGCGGGGTCAGGCGGGCGGAGCCGGGGCAGGGCACGGCCGGGCTGGCGCTGCGGCCCCGGCCTGCCTGCCTCGCTGTAATTGCCAAGGCGAAGTGCAAAACTCAATTAAAGCCGAATTCCCGCACGCAGACGCGCCGTATTAGGCTCTGGGAGCCGCTCCGAGGAGCGATAGGCTCGCGGAACAGGGGCTGGGATGGGCCGGGCTAACGCAGCCATCCAACAGCGGCGGAGCGCCGCAAAGCCCCGCGTCCCATTGGCCTCAGCGCGGCTTACATCGGCTTGTTTCTGCTGCGTGGAAAAAACTGCCTCGTTTGACACATTCCTCTCTTTTCCTCTCGTCTTTCAGATTATGTCGTAACCACAGAACTACCGAGCAGTGATGGAATCACTGGACACCGAGGTGAGGGCACGGAAGACCCTGGGGACTGTAGAGTACGTGGAGTCGTCGGGCTTCGCGCAGGGGGTGCTGCCCACCAAGAAGGATGTGGTGCAGAACATGCTGTACCTGCTGCAGCCCAAGAGGGCCGGCCAGGCCCAGCGCTCCAAGGAGGATGCGGCCCAGCTGCTCGCAGAGCACCTGCAGGAGCACTGGCTGGTCTGCAACCTGCACACCATCGCCACGCAGAACATAAAGAAACTCATCCTCAAAATGTACGAGGAGTTCACCCGATTGTACCAGACCAGGAAGCAGAGACAGAACCAGGCTTTTTCTGAGCGAGCCGACAGATTCAACGAGAGTTCGGAGAAGCTCTTTGATGTGTTTTGTACAGACACACAGCTGAGGGATAAACTGGAGGAGTACAGTGGGATAAAAATGACCAGCATCGAGTGGAAGTTTCTGGAAGATCAGAGGAACGAGAGAAAAATGTACTACGAAGATTTCACAGAGAAGCAGGAGCTGAAGATGATGGAGAGAAGGCAGAAGATACAGTGTCTGGAGCACTTCAGGAAGCTCGCCAGGGAAGAGAAGGAGAGCAGCAAGGCCAAGGAGATGAAGTACAAGGGCGAGGAGCAGTCGGATGAGGGCACAAGCGTGGACGAGCTGTACCCTGTGGAGGAGGAGAACGGCGGCGCCCCGGCCTTCTCGCTGCGGGGCCGGCGGAAGCGCCGCTGCACCGCCACTGCCGCCGGCACTGACCTGCCCCTGGAGGGCGAGCACATACGGATGAGCATCCGCAGGGTCAGGCCTGGCTTCTACGAGACTGTGGAAAAGGTGAAAAACTGCTAGCGCCCGCCGCTGAGAGCGGGCAGAGCTGCTGGAGTACAAGGTGGCAATGCACACGTTAGGCAAGTTTGAAATCCCACCATTCATTGGAAGTGATTGTTGTAGATCCTCAAGCCAGAGCTCAGGAACATGCTGCCTCCAGGGAAGAGGGCTGGGATGGTGACAATGACAGCAAGGACTAAACCATATGGATTTGGAAGGATGAGCTGTCAGCAACCAGCGATGCCAAGGCTCAGATGCAGAGGATGATCCAAGGTTACGTAGCACGTAAGCCTCTTCTTCCAAGGTCCTGTCTGCATCCGTGGGGTTTGGAAGTCTCTCAACATTTCTGAGCCAGCGGTGGCCTAACAGCGTGAATCAGGACATGGATTTACTGCAGGGTGGCAACTTGGACTTGTTGCTGACAGAAAATCCCTGTGCTGAAGAGCCCTGGCTGCAGTGGGGGTGAAAGATGCTTGGCCTCTTCCTGCGGGAGCTGGCGTTTCTGCCAGGAAGGAAGTGGGTTTGCAGCGTGTGTCACCAGCCCCGGAGAGGCATGCTGTGCTTTTGGAAAGGGACTGCTCTCCTGCTTGAGGAGCAGGCAGAGAGCAGAAGACAGTGGAGTGCTTTGGCTGTTAAAGCATTGGTGATTCTGAATGTTTTATTCTAGATTCTATTTTACCAACGTTTCCTTGATCAGGATAAACCTTCCCGTAACTGGATGAGTTTTATCATGAAGTCCCTAATCTAGGATCTGGGGTGTGAATCCTAAATGAAGTGGTAATGTTTTATCTTTGGGGGGAGGGGGTTAACATAGGAGAAAATGCAAATTGCATTATTTAGTTTTAAGATGAGAGTAATTTTATAAACTGTTATACTGCCTTTATAGGACATAGGGAAGAATAAGCCTTCCCAGGTGTAGCTGTGGTGTTCACAGCAGCAGGCACCGACATCTGGGCTTGCTCTTCCACCCCCGAGGTGGTGTCTGTAGACCAGCAGGGGGGGGATGGTAGTTTTCCACCCAGAGGTTGTTTGAACAAAGCGTGACCCTCTTGCCCACGTACATCCTGAGCAGTGACTATCTGTGACATTTTAGTTAAGAGTTGCTTTACTGGTTTTTAAAGGTGAGAGACTTGAACTTCCAGTGAAACCCAGTGCTGGAGATCTCTCTGGTGAGATGCCCAAACCTTGCCAGACCACACTGAAAATGGAAAACCCCCAAGTCTCTATTTGTCCACAAAAGATCTGTGGTAGAAAGAGCGCAAACTTGCCTGGTTTTAAAATTTACCTTCCAGTGTGAATGTTGGTTTCCCCACTCCAGTATCTCAGCTTTTCCCCGTTTCTCTCCTCTCCGTCCTGCACATCATTTACTGACGTTAACTCGTGCTCTTTCATTCTTTGGCTTTTGCTCCCTTTAACAATAAATGCATGTACGAATAATTTTGACAGTTCATTTACTTTTGATGAATCAGTCCTCCAACTGCTTTGAAGTCCTGTGCCAAAGGAGGAATGAAACACGGAGCAGCTGCTGGTCCCCTGGGACACGGCGGCCCGGCCGGGCTGCCCGGGCAGGCTCCAGCCTCGGCCACCTGGCACAGATCTGTCTGCCTGTGAGCTGTGTGTCCCTTCTCAGGGACCGTGCTCCTTACAAGGATCCTTGCAAGGATCCTTGTGTCTCTGACAAGCTCTCCATGGTAAGTCGCTCCAAAGTATTTAGTGCCCGCCGCGTGCTCTGCACCACTCGTAGTTTCACAGGTTTGGTAGCAGCACCCTTGAGCCTCCGCTGCCTGAGGCTTCGCAGCCTCCCTCCATCTCCTCTCTCTGACATGTTTCACTGACCTCCCCATGCAAATTATGTCACGTTTAAACTATTTGCCTTCCAGCCCAGAGGTGCTGGATTGAGCCTCTCACTGGGTCTCTACACCAGCAGCTCTGTTTCAGCAGGGAATATAGCCAAGCTCGGACCTCGCCAAAGTAGGAGTTTTTTAATAACTGCTGTAAGTCCCCTTTTTATTACAGATATAGCTGACAGTATAAATGCTTGTGTGTGAAGCAAATCCATTTGGGTTGGCTCGGATATGGAACACAGCTGTATAGTGCTTTATGGTTTTCAGGGATTCAGGGAAATTAAGGTTGTCAAATTTGACTTCCTGTCTACCACAGGGAATTACATTTCATTCAGAAGCCCCACACTCAGCCTGCTGGTCTCAGTTAAACTGACGTGTCTGACAGAAAGTCAAGCCGCAGGTGTCAGCATTCTGCTGTCTTCCTTGTTATCTATTTAGTGATTAATCACCTTCAGTGTTTCAAAATAAGACAAAAAAAATCTGACCAACTTCTAGGCTGTGATTCTTTTCACGACATCCTGTACAGGCTGAGCAGAGTTTATCACATTAAAATCATATTTGGGTTTTTTTTAAACTGGGTTTGACTGTGGATAGAGCCAAAGCCTGGCTCTGTTTCTGCTGCAACAGGGGGAAAATTTCTAAATCATGTATTCTGGTATTCTGATTACTCTTCTTTGGGACCATGGTGCCTTTTTAATCAGGACAGTAAATCTTGTCCCAGGATTCTGTACTTTTGTACGTTAACAGTTGTTGACTTTCCTTTTTGGTGTGTCCCAAATAAATTAATATAACAGAACTCTGGGCTTTTGTTTCTTCTTTCTAAAGGGGGAGGAAAGAGGAAACTGAAGCGGAAGTAAATCTTCTCTGCTTCAGCTCTGCTTCCCAGGCCCTTGCAGGAGCAGCTGGGATGCATGCAGGAGGAGCTGCTCCTGTGCAGACCGTGTGGGGCGGTGGTAGGGAAGCTGCAAGAAATGGGAATCTGGCACAGGGGCCCACTTGGAGCCCTTTTTTTCAAAGATGCTGGAATCTGGAGCATCTGAAGGTAAGGGGAGAGGAATAAAATGTCTGCACATGGTTGCAGTGTTTCATGAGGACTCTGTGTGCCTCAGGCAAGGTGGGATTGGAATCACAGACAAAGGTGGGGCCTCTCTGCCTTCCTGGTGTGATCCCATGCATGAGTGTTCCACTGCTGCCTGTTCTCTCCTGACTGTGGTTCAGGGATGTTGTTTGAGATGAGTGAGGGGCAGTTGTGTCTGAGAGACACACAGAGATGATTTGCACCACGGGACTTCAGCAAGGAAGGGAAATTGGAAAGGAGGAAGTGCTGGAAGGGGCATGTTTGCATCAATGGATTTTGCAGGAGGGAATTAAAGTGCATCCCAGGGGCTGCAAATACTTGTGCTGGATGATGAGTCACTGATTTTACTGGGTATTTGGGGAGAAACATTGTAATCCTTCACTCCTTGAAGTGTCTGGTTTCTACCAGGGCGAGCAACAAAAAGGAGGGGGCATCCTGAAAGCCCTGCACCCCAGCCTGGGGCCCTGACAGCCAGGCAGGGCACATGCCTGCTCCAGGCAAAAAATGCCTTTTTGCAGCCTTTACAAGTTCCTTAGAGCTGCCCAGGCCAGCCAGAGTGAGGTTATACAGAAACACCCTCCTGATTTCCCAGCATGGATGTGCCCCTCATGGCCACTGCTCTGTATCCCCTCCCTCTCGGAAAGGGGAAGGAACACAAAAAACACAACCCAAAATGCAAATCATGGCTCTACTGAGTGGGCTGGATGTGGAAAACAACGTCTGTGACTCAGCACAGAAAGAGTCACAAAGCTGGAATTTAAAACAAGTCCAAGCTGAACTCTGTGGGCATATGGCTCATGGAGTGTTGGGCAGTGCCTCCCCAGGAGGGAGCTGGGTGGGCAGGGGGACGTGCCAGACAGTTTAACACAGGGTGACAGTGATAAATTGTGGCACTGCAGGTGGGATACTGGGAAAAAGTGATCCTGGGAAGAATGGAGCAGACCTGTGAGGCTGTGTCACAACTGCGCTTGTGCTCAGTGCCAGTGGCCAGGCTTGGGCACAGCTCCAGGAGGGGAGATGAACCTCCTGAGCCACCTGACATCCAGGTTTGTTCCCCTGGGGTGACGCATGGCACACTGGTGGTGAAGCCATCCCCACTGTGGCAGAGCTGGGCACAGAAATCCTGGTGTGGGGCACAGGAACCCAGCATGACACCCACCCTACCCCCATCCTATGGCTCTTACTGGCTCCACAGGAAAAATCCCCCTGAATGCTGAAAGGATTCAGGGCGAGCCTTTCCAAGGGCAACCACATTAATTTATTAACCAGACACGTGCAAGGGTATTTCCTGCTCTCACCAAGGGTGTTGTCTTGTTATTCTTCCTGAGTTTCTTGACAGCAGATGCTTCCTCCTGGCACAGCTTTGGAGCCAGCAAATACTGCTCCATTCTTTTAAGACATAGCAATGAAAGTTCCTGAATCCCCTTGTGCTGCCAGCAGTGTCCCCTCTTGCGTGGTGCTCTGGTCCTGCTCAGGTCTGGGTTTGCTCCAGGGCCCGGGGACAGCTGTGCACAACCACAGCCCCCTGGCACAGCCTGCTGGGCAGCCCACACACACCTCCAGAGGGAGGGACGCTAGAAATTGATCCTGGGGAAATCCAAACATCTGGGAGTTGGGGTAGGAGCCGTTGAGCTTTCACTTTTCCAGCTACCTGGTACAGACCAGCCAGGCCCCCAGACTTTGCTATGCCAGATGCTTTCAAGGAGCCAGCTTCTCCCTGGCTCCAGGCTTTTTGCAGTTCCATATCCTTAGTTTTGGGAAGTGGGTATTGACAGAGCTGTGGGCTGCACCTGCCCAGGTATTCCCTGGGTGTACTCGTGGCACTGCCATGGCTCTGGCAAGATGTTTGCTTGTTCAGCATCCTCAGTTGTACCCCAACACACATTCTGTGGAGCTTGTGTGTCAGCACTTCCTGCTGCCCCACAGAAGCTGCTTGCAGGAGACCAGTTGGCTGAATTGGTCCAGTCTCCAGCAGCATTTTACAATTTTTTGCAGGCAAACATACCCCTCAATCACTCACATCTTTGCTCCTCTGTCTGTGGAATGCATTCAGGCATTCAGGCAATTATGTGAGCATCCAGGCAGTTCCTCCTGCAGTATTTCTATCTTGAGGCATACCACATTGTCTATGAGAGATGCTGGGAAGGGAAGTGGGCAGTGTGGGGGCAGGACACACTCTAAGACACCCTGACTCTCTTCTTGCTGTCACACCCCCAGCTGCTGAGCTCTTACTTCCCACATGCTCCTGCAGCCGAGTTTCTGGATGAGAGAAGCAGCTACTGCGGAAAGTCCAGAAATTTTGAGAGACGCCTGGGTGATTGCAGATATGAGAGAGGTGGGGGTCCCTCACCAGGACCTCACTGACCCCTCTCCCTGCTCCCCCCGGGGCGTTCCCTGCGGGTTTGGGACCCCACGCCGGCTGCTGCCGCCCGGAGCTGGGGAGATGCCGGACCTCGAGCCCGGGGCTGGGCCGTGGGGACAAGCTGAACCCTGTGTTTTCTTTTCATGTCCCCGGAGCTGGGGACAAGCCCAGCGCCGCCGCCCGCCGGAGGGACAGGCTCAGGTTACGGCCTCGTACAGAAATGAGTGGGGCCGCGGGACTCCGGCGAGGCGCCGGACCGGGGTGTATTAAAGGGGAGTGAGTGCACGGGCGGCTGAGGGCTCCGGCAGTCCCCGGCCATGGCGGGCCCGGGCAGCGGGGACGGGGACTTGCGGCGCCTGCTGAAGCTGCACCGCACCGAGATCGCCATGGCAGTGGACGACGTCTTCCCACTGCTGCATGGCCTGGCTGACCACGATGTCGTCCCTGACCACATCTTCAAGGTGAGGCTGCGGGGCCGGCCGGGCCGGTCACGCTGTGGGGGCGGCAGGGCCGGAGGGCAGCCCTGGCCGTGCTGTGCCCGCAGGAGACGCTGAGCCGGGCGGAGCGGGAGGGCTCCCACCGCGCTTTCCACGCGCTGCTCACCTGGCTGCTGGGCGGCGACACCGCCGCCCTCCGGGACTTCTGGGCCGTCCTCTTCAAGGATTACAACCTGGAGCGCTACTCCCGGCTCCGGCCTCTCCGCGGCGCCTTCCCCAGAGGTAGTGGGGGTCAGCTGGGACGGGCACCCCCGCGGGCTGACAGCGGGCAGGGGTGACAGCCGGGACGGGCTGGGGCCTCTCCCAGTCCCTGTTATTCTCGCAGAGGTGGAGCTGGGGCGGCAGCGCCGTGGAAGGCGTCTCTCCCCGAGCCCCACAGCACCGGCCCCACACAGACCCCAAGGCAAGAGGAAAGCCCCTGAGGAGCGGGACAAGGCCCGGGCGGCACAGTCCGCTCCACGGCACAGTGCCAGTCCTGGTATGGAGACCCAGAGCAGGATGGAGATGGGGCAGGGTGCTGCCCCCGAGGTATTGTGGTGTGCCCCCTGATGCCCATCCTCACAATGCTGCAGGGCCCCTGGTGAAGGCAAAGACTGTGAAGAAGCCGGAAGGCACAGATACCCCCCGCACCTCTCGTGCCAGTGGTGAGTGCCGAAAGCCCCAGGGCAGCTTCTGCCTGTGTGCCCTGTTTGCCCACAGCCCTGGGCAGGGGGCTACCCACCCCACTGAACCATCCCCTGCCCGCAGCTCTCCAGGCAGTGGCTGCCTCGGTGCAGAGAGCGGTGGCTGTGGCAGGTGGTGAGGTGCCCGTCAGCCGTGGGGCCATCGAGGGCATCCTCATTAAACACGTGCTGGACCCAAGTAAGTACAGCCCAGCCCAGCCACCTCCTGCCTAGTTTAGTCCCCAAATTCAGGAGCTACCCTCAGGCAGGACAAGGTGGGAAAGGGGAGCTGGAGCTGCCTCTGGCCTCTCTTGCAGACAGCTCCAAGATGGGCAGCAGAGCTGGTGACAAGCCATATACCCCAACCGCCTGCGAGGAGCCAGAAGCCAGGAGCAGAAGCCACAGCCTGAAGCCTCCTGCCCAGCCCAAGGCATGCCAAAGTGTACAGACATCCCCCTCATGTTTTCACCTCATCTTGTGCAGCTGCCAAGGCTGTGGCAGAGGGTTGTTCCTGCACGGCATCATAGCCATGGCCTGGGGGTGCAAGCAGTGCCTCTCAAAACCCCTTCTTGTCTCGCCAACAGAACAGGGAACCCCAATTGCACCCCCAGGGCCAGCTGCAAGCAGCCACTGTCTACAGCCAGGACCCTGTGCCCCACCAGGTGAGCCCTCAATGTGACACCTGGTGCAGCCCCAGGAGGAACTGTTGGGCTTCCCTGGCATGTTCATTTGCCTTGGCCGTGAAAAGAAAACACAGGGTTCAGCTCCTGGGGGTTCACATTACAACCCCCAAGAAACAGGCAATTTTACCACCCTGAAAGGATTGGTATGTTTGGTACAGGGTGGGTGATGCAGGGGGAGAGGGCAAGGGCAGTGAAATACCTGGCCACAGCCATGGCTTCAGCCCGTGAGGGTGGCAGTGACCCCTGCCCACTCCCCCGGGGACAGGAGAATGAGGATGAGTGTGCAGCATGCGGTGACGGTGGTGAGCTCATCTGCTGTGACGGCTGCCCCAGGGCCTTTCACCTTGCCTGCCTGGTGCCCCCGCTGCCCCACGTCCCCAGGTGAGTCCCAGGCACGCAGGGATGCCAGTGCCCCCTGCCGTCCCTCACTGCTCTGCTCGCACTGCGCAGCGGGACATGGCGCTGCGGCTCCTGCGTGGAGAACGTGACCGAACCAGGCCAGCTGCTGGAGGCAGACCTGCCTGTGGAGAGACCCCCCGAGACCCTGGGGGAGGCGGCACGGGACACCCAGCAGGGTGGAGCGGAGGGGAGCGTCTGCAGCCGCTGCTGCACCCGGATCCCCACTCCCCACCACTGTCCTGCTCCCAGTGGGGACCCCGGGTGAGTTCCCCATCATGCCCCACATGCCAGTTCCTCCCTGGAGGGTTCTGCTCTGACGGTCTGTGTCACCTCTGATGTCTAGGGGGCTACAGCTGTGCATGTCCTGCACGGGCACCCTGGACACAGGCGGTCTGGGCACCACTGCAGCAGCTGGAGACCAACTGCTTCCAGCAGCCAAGGTCAGCACCAGGAGCGGGGTGGGAGAGGAAAAGTGGAGCTTAAAGGAAGAAGGAAGGTGGAGGTGGGTCAGGCAGGCTGAGGGACGGGCTGACACAACATGGAGACAATTTAGTGAAGCTGCACTGGGGGAGCAAGAGCTGGGCCCACACCAGCTGAGGGACTGAACATGGATAGCAACCCTCACCAAAAGGTGAACAGGCTGAGGGCAGCAAGGGAGCTGACAGGATATCTCTCCATGCACAGGCAGAGGATGGAGCCCTTGGCAGTGACCCTGTGCTGAGCCGGGAGGAGCTTGACACGCTGCTAGGCGAGGTAAGACTGTGTGACACCAACAGGCAGATTCCATGCAAAGGGGACCATTTCTCTGGTGTTGCCCACAGGGGGACATGGGTGTACGGGTCAGGCAGCATGTGCCTGGACAGGGGAAAGGATGTGGGATGGAAAGAGAAAATGAACACCTGGGGCTATCCCACAGAGCACGTGGGATGGGATCTTGCAGTGGGCATTCCAGACCATGGCACGGCCGCTGGCAGAAACACAGGGGCTCCTTGCCTAGCGCACAGACCAAGCAGGAGAATCCAAATGGCAAGCAATGAAAAGGCAACCTCGGAGACACACGAAAAACAAGATGAACGCAGGCACAATGACAGCACAAAGAAGTCACAGAATACAACACTGACCCTCAACAGGACAACCCACAATGGCACAAACACAGCAAATGGCAGGCCACATACAGTGACACACAGCAGAGAAAAAGTGCACTGAAAAAATACAAAAACAACATGCCAGAAAAAATACAAATCAATGAATTAAAAAGAATATATTTACCATAAGGCTCAAAAAACCCTATTTCTTCTTAAAAAAAGAAAAAGAAAAAAAGATACAAAAACAAAACAAATACAAAAGAAAAGAGGTCGGCAGACAAATAAATGAAATCTTACCACAGATAAGCAAAAGACCGCAGGCCACCACTCGCCCCCAAGGACACAGGCCGCACCCCAAAAGCACTCCGGCCCCCTCCCTAAGGGCCCTGGCCCCGGCTGCCCCGGCAAAACGGGACACCGCCGGGCCACAAAAGGCACCAAAAGAGATGCCTACAGCACCCGGTATTCCCAGGCGGTCTCCCATCCAAGTACTAACCGGGCCCGACCCTGCTTAGCTTCCGAGATCAGACGAGATCGGGTGTTCTCAGGGTGGTATGGCCGTAGGCACCCACCGGCCCCTCCGCAGCGCCCTCGAGCAGCCGCCACCGGCCTCCCGGCACCCGCCGGCACCGCACCGGCCACCACCGCCACCTCACCGCCACACCAGGCCCACGCCGGCCCCTGGGGACCCAGCCCGGGCCACCACTCGCCCCCAAGGACACAGGCCGCACCCCAAAAGCACTCCGGCCCCCTCCCTAAGGGCCCTGGCCCCGGCTGCCCCGGCAAAACGGGACACCGCCGGGCCACAAAAGGCACCAAAAGAGATGCCTACAGCACCCGGTATTCCCAGGCGGTCTCCCATCCAAGTACTAACCGGGCCCGACCCTGCTTAGCTTCCGAGATCAGACGAGATCGGGCGTTCTCAGGGTGGTATGGCCGTAGGCACCCACCGGCCCCTCCGCAGCGCCCTCGAGCAGCCGCCACCGGCCTCCCGGCACCCGCCGGCACCGCACCGGCCACCACCGCCACCTCACCGCCACACCAGGCCCACGCCGGCCCCTGGGGACCCAGCCCGGGCCACCACTCGCCCCCAAGGACACAGGCCGCACCCCAAAAGCACTCCGGCCCCCTCCCTAAGGGCCCTGGCCCCGGCTGCCCCGGCAAAACGGGACACCGCCGGGCCACAAAAGGCACCAAAAGAGATGCCTACAGCACCCGGTATTCCCAGGCGGTCTCCCATCCAAGTACTAACCGGGCCCGACCCTGCTTAGCTTCCGAGATCAGACGAGATCGGGCGTTCTCAGGGTGGTATGGCCGTAGGCACCCACCGGTCCCTCCGCAGCGCCCTCGAGCAGCCGCCACCGGCCTCCCGGCACCCGCCGGCACCGCACCGGCCACCACCGCCACCTCACCGCCACACCAGGCCCACGCCGGCCCCTGGGGACCCAGCCCGGGCCACCACTCGCCCCCAAGGACACAGGCCGCACCCCAAAAGCACTCCGGCCCCCTCCCTAAGGGCCCTGGCCCCGGCTGCCCCGGCAAAACGGGACACCGCCGGGCCACAAAAGGCACCAAAAGAGATGCCTACAGCACCCGGTATTCCCAGGCGGTCTCCCATCCAAGTACTAACCGGGCCCGACCCTGCTTAGCTTCCGAGATCAGACGAGATCGGGCGTTCTCAGGGTGGTATGGCCGTAGGCACCCACCGGTCCCTCCGCAGCGCCCTCGAGCAGCCGCCACCGGCCTCCCGGCACACGCCGGCACCGCACCGGCCACCACCGCCACCTCACCGCCACACCAGGCCCACGCCGGCCCCTGGGGACCCAGCCCGGGCCACCACTCGCCCCCAAGGACACAGGCCGCACCCCAAAAGCACTCCGGCCCCCTCCCTAAGGGCCCTGGCCCCGGCTGCCCCGGCAAAACGGGACACCGCCGGGCCACAAAAGGCACCAAAAGAGATGCCTACAGCACCCGGTATTCCCAGGCGGTCTCCCATCCAAGTACTAACCGGGCCCGACCCTGCTTAGCTTCCGAGATCAGACGAGATCGGGCGTTCTCAGGGTGGTATGGCCGTAGGCACCCACCGGTCCCTCCGCAGCGCCCTCGAGCAGCCGCCACCGGCCTCCCGGCACCCGCCGGCACCGCACCGGCCACCACCGCCACCTCACCGCCACACCAGGCCCACGCCGGCCCCTGGGGACCCAGCCCGGGCCACCACTCGCCCCCAAGGACACAGGCCGCACCCCAAAAGCACTCCGGCCCCCTCCCTAAGGGCCCTGGCCCCGGCTGCCCCGGCAAAACGGGACACCGCCGGGCCACAAAAGGCACCAAAAGAGATGCCTACAGCACCCGGTATTCCCAGGCGGTCTCCCATCCAAGTACTAACCGGGCCCGACCCTGCTTAGCTTCCGAGATCAGACGAGATCGGGCGTTCTCAGGGTGGTATGGCCGTAGGCACCCACCGGTCCCTCCGCAGCGCCCTCGAGCAGCCGCCACCGGCCTCCCGGCACCCGCCGGCACCGCACCGGCCACCACCGCCACCTCACCGCCACACCAGGCCCACGCCGGCCCCTGGGGACCCAGCCCGGGCCACCACTCGCCCCCAAGGACACAGGCCGCACCCCAAAAGCACTCCGGCCCCCTCCCTAAGGGCCCTGGCCCCGGCTGCCCCGGCAAAACGGGACACCGCCGGGCCACAAAAGGCACCAAAAGAGATGCCTACAGCACCCGGTATTCCCAGGCGGTCTCCCATCCAAGTACTAACCGGGCCCGACCCTGCTTAGCTTCCGAGATCAGACGAGATCGGGCGTTCTCAGGGTGGTATGGCCGTAGGCACCCACCGGCCCCTCCGCAGCGCCCTCGAGCAGCCGCCACCGGCCTCCCGGCACCCGCCGGCACCGCACCGGCCACCACCGCCACCTCACCGCCACACCAGGCCCACGCCGGCCCCTGGGGACCCAGCCCGGGCCACCACTCGCCCCCAAGGACACAGGCCGCACCCCAAAAGCACTCCGGCCCCCTCCCTAAGGGCCCTGGCCCCGGCTGCCCCGGCAAAACGGGACACCGCCGGGCCACAAAAGGCACCAAAAGAGATGCCTACAGCACCCGGTATTCCCAGGCGGTCTCCCATCCAAGTACTAACCGGGCCCGACCCTGCTTAGCTTCCGAGATCAGACGAGATCGGGCGTTCTCAGGGTGGTATGGCCGTAGGCACCCACCGGCCCCTCCGCAGCGCCCTCGAGCAGCCGCCACCGGCCTCCCGGCACACGCCGGCACCGCACCGGCCACCACCGCCACCTCACCGCCACACCAGGCCCACGCCGGCCCCTGGGGACCCAGCCCGGGCCACCACTCGCCCCCAAGGACACAGGCCGCACCCCAAAAGCACTCCGGCCCCCTCCCTAAGGGCCCTGGCCCCGGCTGCCCCGGCAAAACGGGACACCGCCGGGCCACAAAAGGCACCAAAAGAGATGCCTACAGCACCCGGTATTCCCAGGCGGTCTCCCATCCAAGTACTAACCGGGCCCGACCCTGCTTAGCTTCCGAGATCAGACGAGATCGGGCGTTCTCAGGGTGGTATGGCCGTAGGCACCCACCGGTCCCTCCGCAGCGCCCTCGAGCAGCCGCCACCGGCCTCCCGGCACCCGCCGGCACCGCACCGGCCACCACCGCCACCTCACCGCCACACCAGGCCCACGCCGGCCCCTGGGGACCCAGCCCGGGCCACCACTCGCCCCCAAGGACACAGGCCGCACCCCAAAAGCACACCGGCCCCCTCCCTAAGGGCCCTGGCCCCGGCTGCCCCGGCAAAACGGGACACCGCCGGGCCACAAAAGGCACCAAAAGAGATGCCTACAGCACCCGGTATTCCCAGGCGGTCTCCCATCCAAGTACTAACCGGGCCCGACCCTGCTTAGCTTCCGAGATCAGACGAGATCGGGCGTTCTCAGGGTGGTATGGCCGTAGGCACCCACCGGCCCCTCCGCAGCGCCCTCGAGCAGCCGCCACCGGCCTCCCGGCACCCGCCGGCACCGCACCGGCCACCACCGCCACCTCACCGCCACACCAGGCCCACGCCGGCCCCTGGGGACCCAGCCCGGGCCACCACTCGCCCCCAAGGACACAGGCCGCACCCCAAAAGCACTCCGGCCCCCTCCCTAAGGGCCCTGGCCCCGGCTGCCCCGGCAAAACGGGACACCGCCGGGCCACAAAAGGCACCAAAAGAGATGCCTACAGCACCCGGTATTCCCAGGCGGTCTCCCATCCAAGTACTAACCGGGCCCGACCCTGCTTAGCTTCCGAGATCAGACGAGATCGGGCGTTCTCAGGGTGGTATGGCCGTAGGCACCCACCAGTCCCTCCGCAGCGCCCTCGAGCAGCCGCCACCGGCCTCCCGGCACCCGCCGGCACCGCACCGGCCACCACCGCCACCTCACCGCCACACCAGGCCCACGCCGGCCCCTGGGGACCCAGCCCGGGCCACCACTCGCCCCCAAGGACACAGGCCGCACCCCAAAAGCACTCCGGCCCCCTCCCTAAGGGCCCTGGCCCCGGCTGCCCCGGCAAAACGGGACACCGCCGGGCCACAAAAGGCACCAAAAGAGATGCCTACAGCACCCGGTATTCCCAGGCGGTCTCCCATCCAAGTACTAACCGGGCCCGACCCTGCTTAGCTTCCGAGATCAGACGAGATCGGGCGTTCTCAGGGTGGTATGGCCGTAGGCACCCACCGGCCCCTCCGCAGCGCCCTCGAGCAGCCGCCACCGGCCTCCCGGCACCCGCCGGCACCGCACCGGCCACCACCGCCACCTCACCGCCACACCAGGCCCACGCCGGCCCCTGGGGACCCAGCCCGGGCCACCACTCGCCCCCAAGGACACAGGCCGCACCCCAAAAGCACACCGGCCCCCTCCCTAAGGGCCCTGGCCCCGGCTGCCCCGGCAAAACGGGACACCGCCGGGCCACAAAAGGCACCAAAAGAGATGCCTACAGCACCCGGTATTCCCAGGCGGTCTCCCATCCAAGTACTAACCGGGCCCGACCCTGCTTAGCTTCCGAGATCAGACGAGATCGGGCGTTCTCAGGGTGGTATGGCCGTAGGCACCCACCGGCCCCTCCGCAGCGCCCTCGAGCAGCCGCCACCGGCCTCCCGGCACCCGCCGGCACCGCACCGGCCACCACCGCCACCTCACCGCCACACCAGGCCCACGCCGGCCCCTGGGGACCCAGCCCGGGCCACCACTCGCCCCCAAGGACACAGGCCGCACCCCAAAAGCACTCCGGCCCCCTCCCTAAGGGCCCTGGCCCCGGCTGCCCCGGCAAAACGGGACACCGCCGGGCCACAAAAGGCACCAAAAGAGATGCCTACAGCACCCGGTATTCCCAGGCGGTCTCCCATCCAAGTACTAACCGGGCCCGACCCTGCTTAGCTTCCGAGATCAGACGAGATCGGGCGTTCTCAGGGTGGTATGGCCGTAGGCACCCACCGGCCCCTCCGCAGCGCCCTCGAGCAGCCGCCACCGGCCTCCCGGCACCCGCCGGCACCGCACCGGCCACCACCGCCACCTCACCGCCACACCAGGCCCACGCCGGCCCCTGGGGACCCAGCCCGGGCCACCACTCGCCCCCAAGGACACAGGCCGCACCCCAAAAGCACTCCGGCCCCCTCCCTAAGGGCCCTGGCCCCGGCTGCCCCGGCAAAACGGGACACCGCCGGGCCACAAAAGGCACCAAAAGAGATGCCTACAGCACCCGGTATTCCCAGGCGGTCTCCCATCCAAGTACTAACCGGGCCCGACCCTGCTTAGCTTCCGAGATCAGACGAGATCGGGCGTTCTCAGGGTGGTATGGCCGTAGGCACCCACCGGCCCCTCCGCAGCGCCCTCGAGCAGCCGCCACCGGCCTCCCGGCACCCGCCGGCACCGCACCGGCCACCACCGCCACCTCACCGCCACACCAGGCCCACGCCGGCCCCTGGGGACCCAGCCCGGGCCACCACTCGCCCCCAAGGACACAGGCCGCACCCCAAAAGCACACCGGCCCCCTCCCTAAGGGCCCTGGCCCCGGCTGCCCCGGCAAAACGGGACACCGCCGGGCCACAAAAGGCACCAAAAGAGATGCCTACAGCACCCGGTATTCCCAGGCGGTCTCCCATCCAAGTACTAACCGGGCCCGACCCTGCTTAGCTTCCGAGATCAGACGAGATCGGGCGTTCTCAGGGTGGTATGGCCGTAGGCACCCACCGGCCCCTCCGCAGCGCCCTCGAGCAGCCGCCACCGGCCTCCCGGCACCCGCCGGCACCGCACCGGCCACCACCGCCACCTCACCGCCACACCAGGCCCACGCCGGCCCCTGGGGACCCAGCCCGGGCCACCACTCGCCCCCAAGGACACAGGCCGCACCCCAAAAGCACTCCGGCCCCCTCCCTAAGGGCCCTGGCCCCGGCTGCCCCGGCAAAACGGGACACCGCCGGGCCACAAAAGGCACCAAAAGAGATGCCTACAGCACCCGGTATTCCCAGGCGGTCTCCCATCCAAGTACTAACCGGGCCCGACCCTGCTTAGCTTCCGAGATCAGACGAGATCGGGCGTTCTCAGGGTGGTATGGCCGTAGGCACCCACCGGCCCCTCCGCAGCGCCCTCGAGCAGCCGCCACCGGCCTCCCGGCACCCGCCGGCACCGCACCGGCCACCACCGCCACCTCACCGCCACACCAGGCCCACGCCGGCCCCTGGGGACCCAGCCCGGGCCACCACTCGCCCCCAAGGACACAGGCCGCACCCCAAAAGCACTCCGGCCCCCTCCCTAAGGGCCCTGGCCCCGGCTGCCCCGGCAAAACGGGACACCGCCGGGCCACAAAAGGCACCAAAAGAGATGCCTACAGCACCCGGTATTCCCAGGCGGTCTCCCATCCAAGTACTAACCGGGCCCGACCCTGCTTAGCTTCCGAGATCAGACGAGATCGGGCGTTCTCAGGGTGGTATGGCCGTAGGCACCCACCGGTCCCTCCGCAGCGCCCTCGAGCAGCCGCCACCGGCCTCCCGGCACACGCCGGCACCGCACCGGCCACCACCGCCACCTCACCGCCACACCAGGCCCACGCCGGCCCCTGGGGACCCAGCCCGGGCCACCACTCGCCCCCAAGGACACAGGCCGCACCCCAAAAGCACTCCGGCCCCCTCCCTAAGGGCCCTGGCCCCGGCTGCCCCGGCAAAACGGGACACCGCCGGGCCACAAAAGGCACCAAAAGAGATGCCTACAGCACCCGGTATTCCCAGGCGGTCTCCCATCCAAGTACTAACCGGGCCCGACCCTGCTTAGCTTCCGAGATCAGACGAGATCGGGCGTTCTCAGGGTGGTATGGCCGTAGGCACCCACCGGTCCCTCCGCAGCGCCCTCGAGCAGCCGCCACCGGCCTCCCGGCACCCGCCGGCACCGCACCGGCCACCACCGCCACCTCACCGCCACACCAGGCCCACGCCGGCCCCTGGGGACCCAGCCCGGGCCACCACTCGCCCCCAAGGACACAGGCCGCACCCCAAAAGCACACCGGCCCCCTCCCTAAGGGCCCTGGCCCCGGCTGCCCCGGCAAAACGGGACACCGCCGGGCCACAAAAGGCACCAAAAGAGATGCCTACAGCACCCGGTATTCCCAGGCGGTCTCCCATCCAAGTACTAACCGGGCCCGACCCTGCTTAGCTTCCGAGATCAGACGAGATCGGGCGTTCTCAGGGTGGTATGGCCGTAGGCACCCACCGGCCCCTCCGCAGCGCCCTCGAGCAGCCGCCACCGGCCTCCCGGCACCCGCCGGCACCGCACCGGCCACCACCGCCACCTCACCGCCACACCAGGCCCACGCCGGCCCCTGGGGACCCAGCCCGGGCCACCACTCGCCCCCAAGGACACAGGCCGCACCCCAAAAGCACTCCGGCCCCCTCCCTAAGGGCCCTGGCCCCGGCTGCCCCGGCAAAACGGGACACCGCCGGGCCACAAAAGGCACCAAAAGAGATGCCTACAGCACCCGGTATTCCCAGGCGGTCTCCCATCCAAGTACTAACCGGGCCCGACCCTGCTTAGCTTCCGAGATCAGACGAGATCGGGCGTTCTCAGGGTGGTATGGCCGTAGGCACCCACCGGCCCCTCCGCAGCGCCCTCGAGCAGCCGCCACCGGCCTCCCGGCACCCGCCGGCACCGCACCGGCCACCACCGCCACCTCACCGCCACACCAGGCCCACGCCGGCCCCTGGGGACCCAGCCCGGGCCACCACTCGCCCCCAAGGACACAGGCCGCACCCCAAAAGCACTCCGGCCCCCTCCCTAAGGGCCCTGGCCCCGGCTGCCCCGGCAAAACGGGACACCGCCGGGCCACAAAAGGCACCAAAAGAGATGCCTACAGCACCCGGTATTCCCAGGCGGTCTCCCATCCAAGTACTAACCGGGCCCGACCCTGCTTAGCTTCCGAGATCAGACGAGATCGGGCGTTCTCAGGGTGGTATGGCCGTAGGCACCCACCGGCCCCTCCGCAGCGCCCTCGAGCAGCCGCCACCGGCCTCCCGGCACCCGCCGGCACCGCACCGGCCACCACCGCCACCTCACCGCCACACCAGGCCCACGCCGGCCCCTGGGGACCCAGCCCGGGCCACCACTCGCCCCCAAGGACACAGGCCGCACCCCAAAAGCACTCCGGCCCCCTCCCTAAGGGCCCTGGCCCCGGCTGCCCCAGCAAAACGGGACACCGCCGGGCCACAAAAGGCACCAAAAGAGATGCCTACAGCACCCGGTATTCCCAGGCGGTCTCCCATCCAAGTACTAACCGGGCCCGACCCTGCTTAGCTTCCGAGATCAGACGAGATCGGGCGTTCTCAGGGTGGTATGGCCGTAGGCACCCACCGGCCCCTCCGCAGCGCCCTCGAGCAGCCGCCACCGGCCTCCCGGCACCCGCCGGCACCGCACCGGCCACCACCGCCACCTCACCGCCACACCAGGCCCACGCCGGCCCCTGGGGACCCAGCCCGGGCCACCACTCGCCCCCAAGGACACAGGCCGCACCCCAAAAGCACACCGGCCCCCTCCCTAAGGGCCCTGGCCCCGGCTGCCCCGGCAAAACGGGACACCGCCGGGCCACAAAAGGCACCAAAAGAGATGCCTACAGCACCCGGTATTCCCAGGCGGTCTCCCATCCAAGTACTAACCGGGCCCGACCCTGCTTAGCTTCCGAGATCAGACGAGATCGGGCGTTCTCAGGGTGGTATGGCCGTAGGCACCCACCGGCCCCTCCGCAGCGCCCTCGAGCAGCCGCCACCGGCCTCCCGGCACCCGCCGGCACCGCACCGGCCACCACCGCCACCTCACCGCCACACCAGGCCCACGCCGGCCCCTGGGGACCCAGCCCGGGCCACCACTCGCCCCCAAGGACACAGGCCGCACCCCAAAAGCACTCCGGCCCCCTCCCTAAGGGCCCTGGCCCCGGCTGCCCCGGCAAAACGGGACACCGCCGGGCCACAAAAGGCACCAAAAGAGATGCCTACAGCACCCGGTATTCCCAGGCGGTCTCCCATCCAAGTACTAACCGGGCCCGACCCTGCTTAGCTTCCGAGATCAGACGAGATCGGGCGTTCTCAGGGTGGTATGGCCGTAGGCACCCACCGGCCCCTCCGCAGCGCCCTCGAGCAGCCGCCACCGGCCTCCCGGCACCCGCCGGCACCGCACCGGCCACCACCGCCACCTCACCGCCACACCAGGCCCACGCCGGCCCCTGGGGACCCAGCCCGGGCCACCACTCGCCCCCCAAGGACACAGGCCGCATCCCAAAAGCACACCGGCCCCCTCCCTAAGGGCCCTGGCCCCGGCTGCCCCGGCAAAACGGGACACCGCCGGGCCACAAAAGGCACCAAAAGAGATGCCTACAGCACCCGGTATTCCCAGGCGGTCTCCCATCCAAGTACTAACCGGGCCCGACCCTGCTTAGCTTCCGAGATCAGACGAGATCGGGCGTTCTCAGGGTGGTATGGCCGTAGGCACCCACCGGCCCCTCCGCAGCGCCCTCGAGCAGCCGCCACCGGCCTCCCGGCACCCGCCGGTACCGCACCGGCCACCACCGCCACCTCACCGCCACACCAGGCCCACGCCGGCCCCTGGGGACCCAGCCCGGGCCACCACTCGCCCCCAAGGACACAGGCCGCACCCCAAAAGCACTCCGGCCCCCTCCCTAAGGGCCCTGGCCCCGGCTGCCCCGGCAAAACGGGACACCGCCGGGCCACAAAAGGCACCAAAAGAGATGCCTACAGCACCCGGTATTCCCAGGCGGTCTCCCATCCAAGTACTAACCGGGCCCGACCCTGCTTAGCTTCCGAGATCAGACGAGATCGGGCGTTCTCAGGGTGGTATGGCCGTAGGCACCCACCGGCCCCTCCGCAGCGCCCTCGAGCAGCCGCCACCGGCCTCCCGGCACCCGCCGGCACCGCACCGGCCACCACCGCCACCTCACCGCCACACCAGGCCCACGCCGGCCCCTGGGGACCCAGCCCGGGCCACCACTCGCCCCCAAGGACACAGGCCGCACCCCAAAAGCACACCGGCCCCCTCCCTAAGGGCCCTGGCCCCGGCTGCCCCGGCAAAACGGGACACCGCCGGGCCACAAAAGGCACCAAAAGAGATGCCTACAGCACCCGGTATTCCCAGGCGGTCTCCCATCCAAGTACTAACCGGGCCCGACCCTGCTTAGCTTCCGAGATCAGACGAGATCGGGCGTTCTCAGGGTGGTATGGCCGTAGGCACCCACCGGCCCCTCCGCAGCGCCCTCGAGCAGCCGCCACCGGCCTCCCGGCACCCGCCGGCACCGCACCGGCCACCACCGCCACCTCACCGCCACACCAGGCCCACGCCGGCCCCTGGGGACCCAGCCCGGGCCACCACTCGCCCCCAAGGACACAGGCCGCACCCCAAAAGCACTCCGGCCCCCTCCCTAAGGGCCCTGGCCCCGGCTGCCCCGGCAAAACGGGACACCGCCGGGCCACAAAAGGCACCAAAAGAGATGCCTACAGCACCCGGTATTCCCAGGCGGTCTCCCATCCAAGTACTAACCGGGCCCGACCCTGCTTAGCTTCCGAGATCAGACGAGATCGGGCGTTCTCAGGGTGGTATGGCCGTAGGCACCCACCGGCCCCTCCGCAGCGCCCTCGAGCAGCCGCCACCGGCCTCCCGGCACACGCCGGCACCGCACCGGCCACCACCGCCACCTCACCGCCACACCAGGCCCACGCCGGCCCCTGGGGACCCAGCCCGGGCCACCACTCGCCCCCAAGGACACAGGCCGCACCCCAAAAGCACTCCGGCCCCCTCCCTAAGGGCCCTGGCCCCGGCTGCCCCGGCAAAACGGGACACCGCCGGGCCACAAAAGGCACCAAAAGAGATGCCTACAGCACCCGGTATTCCCAGGCGGTCTCCCATCCAAGTACTAACCGGGCCCGACCCTGCTTAGCTTCCGAGATCAGACGAGATCGGGCGTTCTCAGGGTGGTATGGCCGTAGGCACCCACCGGTCCCTCCGCAGCGCCCTCGAGCAGCCGCCACCGGCCTCCCGGCACCCGCCGGCACCGCACCGGCCACCACCGCCACCTCACCGCCACACCAGGCCCACGCCGGCCCCTGGGGACCCAGCCCGGGCCACCACTCGCCCCCAAGGACACAGGCCGCACCCCAAAAGCACACCGGCCCCCTCCCTAAGGGCCCTGGCCCCGGCTGCCCCGGCAAAACGGGACACCGCCGGGCCACAAAAGGCACCAAAAGAGATGCCTACAGCACCCGGTATTCCCAGGCGGTCTCCCATCCAAGTACTAACCGGGCCCGACCCTGCTTAGCTTCCGAGATCAGACGAGATCGGGCGTTCTCAGGGTGGTATGGCCGTAGGCACCCACCAGTCCCTCCGCAGCGCCCTCGAGCAGCCGCCACCGGCCTCCCGGCACCCGCCGGCACCGCACCGGCCACCACCGCCACCTCACCGCCACACCAGGCCCACGCCGGCCCCTGGGGACCCAGCCCGGGCCACCACTCGCCCCCAAGGACACAGGCCGCACCCCAAAAGCACTCCGGCCCCCTCCCTAAGGGCCCTGGCCCCGGCTGCCCCGGCAAAACGGGACACCGCCGGGCCACAAAAGGCACCAAAAGAGATGCCTACAGCACCCGGTATTCCCAGGCGGTCTCCCATCCAAGTACTAACCGGGCCCGACCCTGCTTAGCTTCCGAGATCAGACGAGATCGGGCGTTCTCAGGGTGGTATGGCCGTAGGCACCCACCGGCCCCTCCGCAGCGCCCTCGAGCAGCCGCCACCGGCCTCCCGGCACCCGCCGGCACCGCACCGGCCACCACCGCCACCTCACCGCCACACCAGGCCCACGCCGGCCCCTGGGGACCCAGCCCGGGCCACCACTCGCCCCCAAGGACACAGGCCGCACCCCAAAAGCACACCGGCCCCCTCCCTAAGGGCCCTGGCCCCGGCTGCCCCGGCAAAACGGGACACCGCCGGGCCACAAAAGGCACCAAAAGAGATGCCTACAGCACCCGGTATTCCCAGGCGGTCTCCCATCCAAGTACTAACCGGGCCCGACCCTGCTTAGCTTCCGAGATCAGACGAGATCGGGCGTTCTCAGGGTGGTATGGCCGTAGGCACCCACCGGCCCCTCCGCAGCGCCCTCGAGCAGCCGCCACCGGCCTCCCGGCACCCGCCGGCACCGCACCGGCCACCACCGCCACCTCACCGCCACACCAGGCCCACGCCGGCCCCTGGGGACCCAGCCCGGGCCACCACTCGCCCCCAAGGACACAGGCCGCACCCCAAAAGCACTCCGGCCCCCTCCCTAAGGGCCCTGGCCCCGGCTGCCCCGGCAAAACGGGACACCGCCGGGCCACAAAAGGCACCAAAAGAGATGCCTACAGCACCCGGTATTCCCAGGCGGTCTCCCATCCAAGTACTAACCGGGCCCGACCCTGCTTAGCTTCCGAGATCAGACGAGATCGGGCGTTCTCAGGGTGGTATGGCCGTAGGCACCCACCGGCCCCTCCGCAGCGCCCTCGAGCAGCCGCCACCGGCCTCCCGGCACACGCCGGCACCGCACCGGCCACCACCGCCACCTCACCGCCACACCAGGCCCACGCCGGCCCCTGGGGACCCAGCCCGGGCCACCACTCGCCCCCAAGGACACAGGCCGCACCCCAAAAGCACTCCGGCCCCCTCCCTAAGGGCCCTGGCCCCGGCTGCCCCGGCAAAACGGGACACCGCCGGGCCACAAAAGGCACCAAAAGAGATGCCTACAGCACCCGGTATTCCCAGGCGGTCTCCCATCCAAGTACTAACCGGGCCCGACCCTGCTTAGCTTCCGAGATCAGACGAGATCGGGCGTTCTCAGGGTGGTATGGCCGTAGGCACCCACCGGTCCCTCCGCAGCGCCCTCGAGCAGCCGCCACCGGCCTCCCGGCACCCGCCGGCACCGCACCGGCCACCACCGCCACCTCACCGCCACACCAGGCCCACGCCGGCCCCTGGGGACCCAGCCCGGGCCACCACTCGCCCCCAAGGACACAGGCCGCACCCCAAAAGCACACCGGCCCCCTCCCTAAGGGCCCTGGCCCCGGCTGCCCCGGCAAAACGGGACACCGCCGGGCCACAAAAGGCACCAAAAGAGATGCCTACAGCACCCGGTATTCCCAGGCGGTCTCCCATCCAAGTACTAACCGGGCCCGACCCTGCTTAGCTTCCGAGATCAGACGAGATCGGGCGTTCTCAGGGTGGTATGGCCGTAGGCACCCACCAGTCCCTCCGCAGCGCCCTCGAGCAGCCGCCACCGGCCTCCCGGCACCCGCCGGCACCGCACCGGCCACCACCGCCACCTCACCGCCACACCAGGCCCACGCCGGCCCCTGGGGACCCAGCCCGGGCCACCACTCGCCCCCAAGGACACAGGCCGCACCCCAAAAGCACTCCGGCCCCCTCCCTAAGGGCCCTGGCCCCGGCTGCCCCGGCAAAACGGGACACCGCCGGGCCACAAAAGGCACCAAAAGAGATGCCTACAGCACCCGGTATTCCCAGGCGGTCTCCCATCCAAGTACTAACCGGGCCCGACCCTGCTTAGCTTCCGAGATCAGACGAGATCGGGCGTTCTCAGGGTGGTATGGCCGTAGGCACCCACCGGCCCCTCCGCAGCGCCCTCGAGCAGCCGCCACCGGCCTCCCGGCACCCGCCGGCACCGCACCGGCCACCACCGCCACCTCACCGCCACACCAGGCCCACGCCGGCCCCTGGGGACCCAGCCCGGGCCACCACTCGCCCCCAAGGACACAGGCCGCACCCCAAAAGCACACCGGCCCCCTCCCTAAGGGCCCTGGCCCCGGCTGCCCCGGCAAAACGGGACACCGCCGGGCCACAAAAGGCACCAAAAGAGATGCCTACAGCACCCGGTATTCCCAGGCGGTCTCCCATCCAAGTACTAACCGGGCCCGACCCTGCTTAGCTTCCGAGATCAGACGAGATCGGGCGTTCTCAGGGTGGTATGGCCGTAGGCACCCACCGGCCCCTCCGCAGCGCCCTCGAGCAGCCGCCACCGGCCTCCCGGCACCCGCCGGCACCGCACCGGCCACCACCGCCACCTCACCGCCACACCAGGCCCACGCCGGCCCCTGGGGACCCAGCCCGGGCCACCACTCGCCCCCAAGGACACAGGCCGCACCCCAAAAGCACTCCGGCCCCCTCCCTAAGGGCCCTGGCCCCGGCTGCCCCGGCAAAACGGGACACCGCCGGGCCACAAAAGGCACCAAAAGAGATGCCTACAGCACCCGGTATTCCCAGGCGGTCTCCCATCCAAGTACTAACCGGGCCCGACCCTGCTTAGCTTCCGAGATCAGACGAGATCGGGCGTTCTCAGGGTGGTATGGCCGTAGGCACCCACCGGCCCCTCCGCAGCGCCCTCGAGCAGCCGCCACCGGCCTCCCGGCACCCGCCGGCACCGCACCGGCCACCACCGCCACCTCACCGCCACACCAGGCCCACGCCGGCCCCTGGGGACCCAGCCCGGGCCACCACTCGCCCCCAAGGACACAGGCCGCACCCCAAAAGCACTCCGGCCCCCTCCCTAAGGGCCCTGGCCCCGGCTGCCCCGGCAAAACGGGACACCGCCGGGCCACAAAAGGCACCAAAAGAGATGCCTACAGCACCCGGTATTCCCAGGCGGTCTCCCATCCAAGTACTAACCGGGCCCGACCCTGCTTAGCTTCCGAGATCAGACGAGATCGGGCGTTCTCAGGGTGGTATGGCCGTAGGCACCCACCGGCCCCTCCGCAGCGCCCTCGAGCAGCCGCCACCGGCCTCCCGGCACCCGCCGGCACCGCACCGGCCACCACCGCCACCTCACCGCCACACCAGGCCCACGCCGGCCCCTGGGGACCCAGCCCGGGCCACCACTCGCCCCCAAGGACACAGGCCGCACCCCAAAAGCACACCGGCCCCCTCCCTAAGGGCCCTGGCCCCGGCTGCCCCGGCAAAACGGGACACCGCCGGGCCACAAAAGGCACCAAAAGAGATGCCTACAGCACCCGGTATTCCCAGGCGGTCTCCCATCCAAGTACTAACCGGGCCCGACCCTGCTTAGCTTCCGAGATCAGACGAGATCGGGCGTTCTCAGGGTGGTATGGCCGTAGGCACCCACCGGCCCCTCCGCAGCGCCCTCGAGCAGCCGCCACCGGCCTCCCGGCACCCGCCGGCACCGCACCGGCCACCACCGCCACCTCACCGCCACACCAGGCCCACGCCGGCCCCTGGGGACCCAGCCCGGGCCACCACTCGCCCCCAAGGACACAGGCCGCACCCCAAAAGCACTCCGGCCCCCTCCCTAAGGGCCCTGGCCCCGGCTGCCCCGGCAAAACGGGACACCGCCGGGCCACAAAAGGCACCAAAAGAGATGCCTACAGCACCCGGTATTCCCAGGCGGTCTCCCATCCAAGTACTAACCGGGCCCGACCCTGCTTAGCTTCCGAGATCAGACGAGATCGGGCGTTCTCAGGGTGGTATGGCCGTAGGCACCCACCGGCCCCTCCGCAGCGCCCTCGAGCAGCCGCCACCGGCCTCCCGGCACCCGCCGGCACCGCACCGGCCACCACCGCCACCTCACCGCCACACCAGGCCCACGCCGGCCCCTGGGGACCCAGCCCGGGCCACCACTCGCCCCCAAGGACACAGGCCGCACCCCAAAAGCACTCCGGCCCCCTCCCTAAGGGCCCTGGCCCCGGCTGCCCCGGCAAAACGGGACACCGCCGGGCCACAAAAGGCACCAAAAGAGATGCCTACAGCACCCGGTATTCCCAGGCGGTCTCCCATCCAAGTACTAACCGGGCCCGACCCTGCTTAGCTTCCGAGATCAGACGAGATCGGGCGTTCTCAGGGTGGTATGGCCGTAGGCACCCACCGGTCCCTCCGCAGCGCCCTCGAGCAGCCGCCACCGGCCTCCCGGCACCCGCCGGCACCGCACCGGCCACCACCGCCACCTCACCGCCACACCAGGCCCACGCCGGCCCCTGGGGACCCAGCCCGGGCCACCACTCGCCCCCAAGGACACAGGCCGCACCCCAAAAGCACTCCGGCCCCCTCCCTAAGGGCCCTGGCCCCGGCTGCCCCGGCAAAACGGGACACCGCCGGGCCACAAAAGGCACCAAAAGAGATGCCTACAGCACCCGGTATTCCCAGGCGGTCTCCCATCCAAGTACTAACCGGGCCCGACCCTGCTTAGCTTCCGAGATCAGACGAGATCGGGCGTTCTCAGGGTGGTATGGCCGTAGGCACCCACCGGCCCCTCCGCAGCGCCCTCGAGCAGCCGCCACCGGCCTCCCGGCACCCGCCGGCACCGCACCGGCCACCACCGCCACCTCACCGCCACACCAGGCCCACGCCGGCCCCTGGGGACCCAGCCCGGGCCACCACTCGCCCCCAAGGACACAGGCCGCACCCCAAAAGCACTCCGGCCCCCTCCCTAAGGGCCCTGGCCCCGGCTGCCCCGGCAAAACGGGACACCGCCGGGCCACAAAAGGCACCAAAAGAGATGCCTACAGCACCCGGTATTCCCAGGCGGTCTCCCATCCAAGTACTAACCGGGCCCGACCCTGCTTAGCTTCCGAGATCAGACGAGATCGGGCGTTCTCAGGGTGGTATGGCCGTAGGCACCCACCGGCCCCTCCGCAGCGCCCTCGAGCAGCCGCCACCGGCCTCCCGGCACCCGCCGGCACCGCACCGGCCACCACCGCCACCTCACCGCCACACCAGGCCCACGCCGGCCCCTGGGGACCCAGCCCGGGCCACCACTCGCCCCCAAGGACACAGGCCGCACCCCAAAAGCACTCCGGCCCCCTCCCTAAGGGCCCTGGCCCCGGCTGCCCCGGCAAAACGGGACACCGCCGGGCCACAAAAGGCACCAAAAGAGATGCCTACAGCACCCGGTATTCCCAGGCGGTCTCCCATCCAAGTACTAACCGGGCCCGACCCTGCTTAGCTTCCGAGATCAGACGAGATCGGGCGTTCTCAGGGTGGTATGGCCGTAGGCACCCACCGGCCCCTCCGCAGCGCCCTCGAGCAGCCGCCACCGGCCTCCCGGCACCCGCCGGTCACCGCACCGGCCACCACCGCCACCTCACCGCCACACCAGGCCCACGCCGGCCCCTGGGGACCCAGCCCGGGCCACCACTCGCCCCCAAGGACACAGGCCGCACCCCAAAAGCACTCCGGCCCCCTCCCTAAGGGCCCTGGCCCCGGCTGCCCCGGCAAAACGGGACACCGCCGGGCCACAAAAGGCACCAAAAGAGATGCCTACAGCACCCGGTATTCCCAGGCGGTCTCCCATCCAAGTACTAACCGGGCCCGACCCTGCTTAGCTTCCGAGATCAGACGAGATCGGGCGTTCTCAGGGTGGTATGGCCGTAGGCACCCACCGGCCCCTCCGCAGCGCCCTCGAGCAGCCGCCACCGGCCTCCCGGCACCCGCCGGCACCGCACCGGCCACCACCGCCACCTCACCGCCACACCAGGCCCACGCCGGCCCCTGGGGACCCAGCCCGGGCCACCACTCGCCCCCAAGGACACAGGCCGCACCCCAAAAGCACACCGGCCCCCTCCCTAAGGGCCCTGGCCCCGGCTGCCCCGGCAAAACGGGACACCGCCGGGCCACAAAAGGCACCAAAAGAGATGCCTACAGCACCCGGTATTCCCAGGCGGTCTCCCATCCAAGTACTAACCGGGCCCGACCCTGCTTAGCTTCCGAGATCAGACGAGATCGGGCGTTCTCAGGGTGGTATGGCCGTAGGCACCCACCGGTCCCTCCGCAGCGCCCTCGAGCAGCCGCCACCGGCCTCCCGGCACCCGCCGGCACCGCACCGGCCACCACCGCCACCTCACCGCCACACCAGGCCCACGCCGGCCCCTGGGGACCCAGCCCGGGCCACCACTCGCCCCCAAGGACACAGGCCGCACCCCAAAAGCACTCCGGCCCCCTCCCTAAGGGCCCTGGCCCCGGCTGCCCCGGCAAAACGGGACACCGCCGGGCCACAAAAGGCACCAAAAGAGATGCCTACAGCACCCGGTATTCCCAGGCGGTCTCCCATCCAAGTACTAACCGGGCCCGACCCTGCTTAGCTTCCGAGATCAGACGAGATCGGGCGTTCTCAGGGTGGTATGGCCGTAGGCACCCACCGGCCCCTCCGCAGCGCCCTCGAGCAGCCGCCACCGGCCTCCCGGCACCCGCCGGCACCGCACCGGCCACCACCGCCACCTCACCGCCACACCAGGCCCACGCCGGCCCCTGGGGACCCAGCCCGGGCCACCACTCGCCCCCAAGGACACAGGCCGCACCCCAAAAGCACTCCGGCCCCCTCCCTAAGGGCCCTGGCCCCGGCTGCCCCGGCAAAACGGGACACCGCCGGGCCACAAAAGGCACCAAAAGAGATGCCTACAGCACCCGGTATTCCCAGGCGGTCTCCCATCCAAGTACTAACCGGGCCCGACCCTGCTTAGCTTCCGAGATCAGACGAGATCGGGCGTTCTCAGGGTGGTATGGCCGTAGGCACCCACCGGCCCCTCCGCAGCGCCCTCGAGCAGCCGCCACCGGCCTCCCGGCACACGCCGGCACCGCACCGGCCACCACCGCCACCTCACCGCCACACCAGGCCCACGCCGGCCCCTGGGGACCCAGCCCGGGCCACCACTCGCCCCCAAGGACACAGGCCGCACCCCAAAAGCACTCCGGCCCCCTCCCTAAGGGCCCTGGCCCCGGCTGCCCCGGCAAAACGGGACACCGCCGGGCCACAAAAGGCACCAAAAGAGATGCCTACAGCACCCGGTATTCCCAGGCGGTCTCCCATCCAAGTACTAACCGGGCCCGACCCTGCTTAGCTTCCGAGATCAGACGAGATCGGGCGTTCTCAGGGTGGTATGGCCGTAGGCACCCACCGGTCCCTCCGCAGCGCCCTCGAGCAGCCGCCACCGGCCTCCCGGCACCCGCCGGCACCGCACCGGCCACCACCGCCACCTCACCGCCACACCAGGCCCACGCCGGCCCCTGGGGACCCAGCCCGGGCCACCACTCGCCCCCAAGGACACAGGCCGCACCCCAAAAGCACACCGGCCCCCTCCCTAAGGGCCCTGGCCCCGGCTGCCCCGGCAAAACGGGACACCGCCGGGCCACAAAAGGCACCAAAAGAGATGCCTACAGCACCCGGTATTCCCAGGCGGTCTCCCATCCAAGTACTAACCGGGCCCGACCCTGCTTAGCTTCCGAGATCAGACGAGATCGGGCGTTCTCAGGGTGGTATGGCCGTAGGCACCCACCGGCCCCTCCGCAGCGCCCTCGAGCAGCCGCCACCGGCCTCCCGGCACCCGCCGGCACCGCACCGGCCACCACCGCCACCTCACCGCCACACCAGGCCCACGCCGGCCCCTGGGGACCCAGCCCGGGCCACCACTCGCCCCCAAGGACACAGGCCGCACCCCAAAAGCACTCCGGCCCCCTCCCTAAGGGCCCTGGCCCCGGCTGCCCCGGCAAAACGGGACACCGCCGGGCCACAAAAGGCACCAAAAGAGATGCCTACAGCACCCGGTATTCCCAGGCGGTCTCCCATCCAAGTACTAACCGGGCCCGACCCTGCTTAGCTTCCGAGATCAGACGAGATCGGGCGTTCTCAGGGTGGTATGGCCGTAGGCACCCACCGGCCCCTCCGCAGCGCCCTCGAGCAGCCGCCACCGGCCTCCCGGCACCCGCCGGCACCGCACCGGCCACCACCGCCACCTCACCGCCACACCAGGCCCACGCCGGCCCCTGGGGACCCAGCCCGGGCCACCACTCGCCCCCAAGGACACAGGCCGCACCCCAAAAGCACACCGGCCCCCTCCCTAAGGGCCCTGGCCCCGGCTGCCCCGGCAAAACGGGACACCGCCGGGCCACAAAAGGCACCAAAAGAGATGCCTACAGCACCCGGTATTCCCAGGCGGTCTCCCATCCAAGTACTAACCGGGCCCGACCCTGCTTAGCTTCCGAGATCAGACGAGATCGGGCGTTCTCAGGGTGGTATGGCCGTAGGCACCCACCGGCCCCTCCGCAGCGCCCTCGAGCAGCCGCCACCGGCCTCCCGGCACCCGCCGGCACCGCACCGGCCACCACCGCCACCTCACCGCCACACCAGGCCCACGCCGGCCCCTGGGGACCCAGCCCGGGCCACCACTCGCCCCCAAGGACACAGGCCGCACCCCAAAAGCACTCCGGCCCCCTCCCTAAGGGCCCTGGCCCCGGCTGCCCCGGCAAAACGGGACACCGCCGGGCCACAAAAGGCACCAAAAGAGATGCCTACAGCACCCGGTATTCCCAGGCGGTCTCCCATCCAAGTACTAACCGGGCCCGACCCTGCTTAGCTTCCGAGATCAGACGAGA